>NC_082723.1:28608249-28939499 GCF_030144855.1 Hypanus sabinus | reverse complement strand
ATGGAAGAAGGAAATCTGAAGTGGTAGAGATGTTAGGGAGGGAATTTTAAAAGTCTTTGGCTTAAACAACAGAAGATATGACCAGCTAAAAAGGTCTGATTAATTCAGAAGATCAGAAGTAGAGGGATGCAGATCTGAGCAGGTTCTAATGACAAACAGGGGTAAAAGAAGGTGCCTCAAGAAAGCAGAATTCAACATTAAGGATCCTCACATTCTGGGACATGCCTCCATTATACCACCAAGGACGAGGTACAGAATCAGAATTATTAACACTCATATAATCAGTGACCACATTATTCGGTACACCTGTACAGGGCTCGTTAATGTAAATGTCTAATCAGCCAATCATGAGGTAGGAACTCAATGCATAAAAACATGCATTCATGGTCAACAGATTCAGTTGTTGTTCAGACCAAAATTCAGAATGGGGAAGAAGTGTGATCTAAGTTGTTTTGACTATGGAATGATTTTTGGTGCCAGATGGGGTGGTTTGAGTGTCTCAGAAACTGCAGATCTTCTGGGATTTTCATGCACAACAGTCTCTAGAGTTTACAGGGAATAGTGCACAACACATTGACTCTTGAAGTGACACACACAAAATGCTGGTGGAACGCAGCAGGCCAGGCAGCATCTATAGGAAGAAGTACAGTCGACATTTCGGGTCGAGACCCCTCATCAGGACTAACGGAAAAAAGAGACAGTAAGAGATTTTAAAGTAGGAGGGGGAGGGGGAGACATGAAATGATAGGAGAAGACAGGAAGGGGAGAGATGAAGCTAAGAGCTGGGAAGTTGATTGGCAAAAGGATACAAAGCTAGAGAAGGGGAAGTATCGTAGGATGGAAGGCCTTGGAAGAAAGAAAGGGGGAGGGGAGCACCAGAGGATGATGGAGAACAGGCAAGGAGTTATTGTGAGAGGGAAAGAGAGAGAAAAAAAAAGAAGAAAAAAAGGGGGAAATATAAATAAATAAATAGATAGATAAATAGGGATGGGGTAAGAAGGAAAGGAGTGGCATTAATGGAAGTTAGAGAAATCAATGTTCATGCCATCAGGTTGGAGGCTACCCAGACAGAATATAACATGTTGTTCCTCCAACCTGAGTGTGGCTTCATCTTGACAGTACAGGAGGCCATTGATAGACATATCAGAATGGGATATGGAATTAAAATCTCGATAGGAGTGGAGGCCATCTTATATTCCTTATATACCATATATTATATATTATAAACGACACATATTCCGTCTGGGAACAACACCTTATATTCCCTCCTGTCTACTCCTATCATTTTGGGTCTCCCCCTCCCCCTTTCAAATCTCTTACTATCTCTTTTTTCCATTAGTCCTGACGAAGGGTCTCAGCCCGAAATGTCCACTGTACTTCTTCCTATAGATGTTGCCTGGCCTGTTGCATCCACCAGCATTTTATGTGTGTTGATTGAATTTCCAGCATCTGCAGATTTCCTCATGTTTGAATCTTGAAGTGGATGGGCTACTTCATTAGGTACATGAGTGGAATCCAGCATGATCTTCTCTCTGAGAGAAGACTACACTGGGTCACACTCCTGTACCTAATAGAATAGCCACTGAAATGATGTCGTGAAATTTTTTGTTTTGCAGCACTGGTACTGTGCAAAACGTAAACTATACTATAAGTTCCAATAAGAAACCTATTATAAATAATGCAAAAAAGAGCAAAATAACGAGATAGTGTTCATGAGTTCGTGGACTGTTCAGAAATCTGATGGAAGAGAGGAGAAGAAACAGTTCTTAAAACGTTGAGTGTGTGTCTTCAGGCTCCTGTACCTCCTTCCTGATGGTAGCAAAGAGAAGGGGGCATTTATGTACTATTTATGTTCTTATATCTTTGCAACTTCAAATAATTTTTATGTTCAGTGATGAGAAGTCACTGAAATCTGATGGATTTACAGATCTGATGGGATCTTTGTCTCCCAGTGAGTAATGAGTACCTGGAACAAACTGCCTGAGAGAGTACTGGAAGCAGTCACTGACAGCAACTAATTTCATTGTGTGTCTTAATATATCTTTATGGCTCAGTGCCAGATTTCACTTGATTACGTTCCTTTGAAGAGCTTGAGAAAACTCAGATGAATTAAGGATGCTGCTTTAATAGTGGTTGTTGCAGTTGTTGGTGGCAGAGGGGTGGAGGCTGCAAAGAGGTAAGAAGCAGGGCTGGAGATGTGATCTGTTATGGATGTTACATAAGAATGCAATATTATTATGGGGTGAGATTAAATAACTGGCACTAGGCAGCATGGTAGCATAGTGGTTGACGTAATACTTTACAGTGCCAGTTGTAAGATCGGGGTTCAATTCCTAATGAGTTTGTACGTTCTCCCCGTGATTGCGTGGCTTTCTTCCAGCTGCTCCGATTTCTTTCAACATTCCTTAGACATTCAGGTTAGGGTTAGCAAGTTATCGGCATGCTCTGTTGTTGCCAGAATCACTTTCGGGCTGCCCCCAGCAGATCCTTGGAAAAGTGTTGGTTGTTGACGCAAGCGGTGCATTTCACTGAGTGTTTCGATGTACACGTGACAAATAAAGCTTATCTTTACCTTTAACTTGTTCAAAAATATTTCCTTAAATTAGCAGGGCACTCAGCAGCCATGGTAGTGTAGCGTCAGCGCAGCTCAATTCCAGCTTGGGCATCGCAGTTCAGAATTTCATTCCTGTGCCCTCTGTAAGCAAGTTTATACATTTCTTTCTGTGAATGGGTTTCCTCCAGGTGATCCAGTTTCCTTCCACAGTCCAAAGATGTATCAGTTAGCAGGTTAATTGGTCATGTGATTCGGCTACGGTTACATAGGTAGATTGCTGGGCGGCACAGCTTGAAGGGCTGGAAGAGAATGGCCTATTTACAGTGGCTCTCTAAATAAATACATGAAGAATGTTTCTGAACATACTGTCAATGAGGTAGGCATACAAATGCACAATTCCGTAAGATATAGGAGCAGAATTAGGCCATTTGGCCCAATGAGTCTGCTCTGCCATTCAATCATAGCTAATCCTTTTTACCCCTCTTCAGCCCCACTCCCCAGCCTCTTTCCATAACATTCAATGCCGTGTCCAATCAAGAATCTATGAAGTTCTGCCTTAAATACACCCAACAACCTGCCCCCATAGCTGCCTATAGTAATAAATTTCACAAATTCACCACCCTCTGGTGAAAGAATTTTCCCATATCTCTGTTTTAAATGGCTATGCCCTCTTGTCCTAGACTCCCCCACCATGGGAAACATCCTTTCCACATCTACTTTGTTTAGGCCTTTCAACATTCAAAAAGTTCAGTGAGATTCCCCCCCCCCCATCCTTCCAAATTCCAGCGAGTACAGACCCAGAGCTATCAAATGTTCCATGTATGATAACCCTTTCATTTCTAGAATCATCCTTGTCAACCTCCTCTGAACCCTCTTCAATGCCAGCACATCTTTTCTTAAATGAGCAAAAAACTGTTCCCAATACTCAAGGTGAGGCCTCGCCAGTGGCTTATAAAGCCCCAGCATCACATCCCTGCTCTTGTACTCTAGACCTCTTGAAATGAATGCTAACATCACATTTGTCTTCCACCTACCTTTAGGGTGTTCTGCATAAGGACTACCAAGTCCCTTTGCATCTCTGATTTTCGGATTTTCTCCCTGCTTAGAAATAGTCTGCACATTTATTTCTACTACCAAAGTACATGACTATGCATTGTCCAACATTGTATTTCATTTGGCAGTTATTTGCCCATTCTCCTCATCAGTCTAAGTCCTTCAGCAGGTTACCTGTTTCCTCAACATAATCTGCCCCTCCACCAGTCTTTGTATCATCTGCAAACCTGGCAATAAAACCATATATTCCATCACCTAAATCATTGATATACAACATAAAAAGAAGCTGTCCCAACATCGACCCCTGTGGAACACCACTACTCACTAGCAGACAACCAGAAAGATTCCTTTTATTCCCACTCGCTGCCTCCTACCAATCAGCCGATGTTCTAACATGTTAGTGATTTTCCTGTAATACCATGGGCTCTTAACTTGGTAAACAGCCTCATGTGTGGCACCTTGTTAAAGGCCTTCTGAAAGTCCAAATACACAACATCCACTGCATGCCCTGTGTCTATCCTACTTGTAATCTCCTCAAAAGAATTCCAACAGGTTCATCAGGCAAGATTTTTCCTTAAGGAAAACCATGCTGATTTTGTCCTATCTTGTCCTGTGTCTCCATAAACCTCATCCTTAACATTGACTCCAACATCTTCCCAACCACTGAGGTCAGGCTAACTGGTCTATAACTTCCTTTCTGTTGCCTCCCTCCTTTCTTAAAGAGTGGAGTAACATTGACAATTTTCCAATCCACTGGCACCACTGGTCCAATGATTTTTGAAACATCATTACTAATGCCTGAGGCCCCATGTGCCACCTAGCCACTAAGGGTTCAGACGATTACTAATGCCTTCACAATTTCTACCACCACCTCTTTCAGAACTTTAGGGTGCAGTTCATCTGGTCTGGGTGACTTATGTACCCTTAGGTCTTTCAGCTTTTTGAGCACCTTCTCCCTTGTAATAGTAACTGCACTCACTTCTCTTTCCTTTCCTCACACCCTTCAACATCTGGCACACTGCTACTGACTTCCATAGTGAAGACTCATGCAAAATACTCATTTAGTTCATCTTCCATCTCCTTGGCCCCCATTATTATTTCTCTGGCCTCATTTTCTATCAGTCCTATATCTGCTCTCATCACTCTTCTGTTTTTTACATTCTTGAAAAAGCTTTTACTATCCACTTTGATATTGTTTACTAGCTTGCTTTCAGCTTTTCCATCTTAATGAATCTTTTAGTTGCTCTCTCTAGTGTTTTAAAAGTTTCCCAATTCTCTGTCCCGCTAATTTTTGCTTTGTTGTATGCCCTTTCTTTTGCACTTAAGTTAGCTTTGACTTCCCTTGTCACCACGGTCGAACTACTTTGCCATTTGTGATACATCTATTCTGTACCTTCCTCATTTTTCCCAGAAACTCACACCATTGCTGCTCTGCTCTCATCCCTGCCAGCAGCACCTTCCAATTTACTTTGGCCAACTCCTCTCTCACACCACTGTGATTTCCTTTGCTCCACTGAAATATTGCTACGTCAGACTTTACTTTCTCCCTATCAAATTTCAAGTTGAACTCAATCATGTTGTGATCACTGGTCCTTTAGGGTTCTTTTACCTTTAGCTCCCTAATCACCTCCGCTTCATAACATAACACCCAATCCAGTATAGCTGATCCCCTAGTAGGCTCAAAGCCAAACTGCTCTGAAAAACCATCTCATAGGCATTCAACAAACTCACTCTCTTGAGATCCATTTCCAACCTGATTTTCCCAATCAACCTGCATGTTGAAATCTCCCATGACTATCAAAACATTGCCCTTTTGTCACAACTTTTCTATTTCCTGTTGTAATCCCTGGTCCACATCCCGTCTATTGTTGGGAGGCCATCAGCGTTCTTTTACCCTTACAGTTTCTAAAGTCAACCAATAAGGATTCAACATCTTCTGATCCTATGTCACATCTTTCTAATTATTTGATGCCATTCTTTACCAGCAGAGCTATGCCACCCCCTCTGCCTCCCTTCCTATCCCTCATTGAACAATCTTGGACATTCAGCTCCCAACTACAACTGTCCTTCAGCCACAATTCAGCGATGGCCACAACATCATACCTGACAATCTGTAATAGTACAACAAGATCATCCATCTTATACCTTGTACTCCATTCATTGAGATGTAACACTTTGAGTGCTGTATTTGCTACCCTTTTTGAGTCAGCATCCCTAATGCACTGATACTCACTCTACTGGTTGCAATTATGTCCCATCATCTGTCTCACCTTCTTGACAGTCTGACTGCACGCTATAATACTGACATAACTTTCTGTAGTACCCAGCTTCAGAATTGGGAAATGGATCTTAGCAGCCAAGTGTTACCTGGATTTAGCAATGTTGTTCTTTAAGACGTACATCCATCTCATAACTTTGTGAACTCTGAAGATTCTGGCATTGAATGTACCCAAATTTCACCATACAACCTCACAACACACAAGACATTTTTATTTTATTGATATAGTGTGGAATTGGCCCTTCCAGCCCTTTTGAGGTGCTCCACCTCAATCAAACTTGATGTTTATTATCCAGAAACATGTGACAATTTACAATGACCAATTACCCTACCCGGTACATCTTTGAACTATGGGAAGAAACTGGTGTACTTGGAGAAAACTCATGCATTTGGGGTGGATGTACAGACTCATTACAGAACTGAGGATGTACCGACTCTGCTCTGAAACACCCTGAGCTGTAATGGTGTTGTGCTAACTGCTATGCTACAGCAGAACCACAAGCCTCACTATACAGTATGCTCAGTCCCTTGAGTCCAGGCAACATCCTTGTAAATTTGTTCTGGGCCCTTTACAATTTAATCACATTCAGATTCAGATTCAGTTTATTGTCATTTAGAAACCATAAATACAATGCAGTTAAAAAATGAGACATCTTCTTGTAGCAGAACAACCAAAAATTTAAAAAGGAAAATTGATAGATAAGGCTTGTTTGATCTTTACAGATACACACTCAACACAAAGAATAGCAGACAAACGTGAACACCACCTCATTTGAATCCTTGAAGTACCACTGGGCTGCAATAAACGTGATTCAAACTGGGTCTTGCAAATTTCTGTAAATGCACCGCGGACAGCATACTATCAGGTTGTATCACTGTCTGGGTTGGAAGGGCCACTGCACAGACTCAGAATAAGCTGCAGCAAGTTGCAAAGTCAGCTATCTCCATCATGGGCATTAGCCTCCCCAGCATCCAAGACATTTTCAAAAGGCAATGCCTCAAAAAGGCACTAGCTATCATTAAAAAGGGGGTGGTGAGTAGCTTTTGATTGTGTTGGATGCTTTACCAATTAATTGACTTCTTAAATCAGTTCCACTATTCAATCAGACCAGAACTAATTTTGAAATCTAACTCCACACACCCATCTACTCTTCTTAAGCACATTTGATAGAAAAAGATGTATAAATTCCATACGTACAATTACCAAATGACCTAGATTTGTAAATACCTATGATCCTCTGTAAAATCACAGTAAGAGATCCACTTACAGAGGGTCATTTGCCCTCTGTCGGGTATTGGTCATTGTAAGAGCAATGACTCCATTCTTTACAGGAGAGCAAGGGCTACAAGGGGTGGGCAAAGAAAAAAATGAATTAATTTACAGTAATTGGGTTTACTTAACTGTTATTAAGTTAAGGCCAAATCATTGGGTGAATTTAAAATGTAGACTGATAGATACTTCATTAGTAAGGGTGTCAAAGGTTAACAGGAGAATGCAGGAGAAGGAGATGATGTTGAGAGGGATAATAAATCAGCCAGGATGGAATGATGTAGATGGGCTGAATGGCCTAATTCTGCTCCTATGATTTATGGTCTTTTGGTCTAAAATTATAAATGGGATCAATTATAAGCAGCCAGGATAAAATGACTAAGCAGATTCAATGGGCTGAATAGCCTAATTCTGCTTAAAACCATTTCATAACCTTACTTTTGGAAGGCCAGGCTCTGATTTTCGGGCCGTATCTTCTATGTGGTCAGGAGAAATGGGTTCTCTCGGACATCCTCAACAATGTGACATAAGCCTTACTTTTTTTAGTGTAAACACTTCAAAATGTCAGCTCATTGCTCACCTACACTTACTGTGTTAACATTATCTGTGTAATAATATCCGTGAAGTATCTAATCAGTATGACAGTCAAAATCTTTACTGCATTCTCTTGGAATTTATAAAAATCAAAGCGACTTGCCTCTGATATCACTGGTTCCTGCACTAGTTAAGATTTCAGACCATAGACCATGCAGTCAGTGAATTCTCCTCCATCAACAAAATGAGTGTTTTGACTTTGGTGTGACTAATTCTTATCAGGCTACCCCTTTCATTATCTGTTTTCCTTCTGAAATTAACCATTTCAACTGCAACTAATAACTCCCAGCACCATTTTCAGTAAGTTTGGAAAACATTGTTTTATTTAATGTCTTATTGGGAAATCCGAACTTGGGCTATGAAACTTTCATTTGGAATGCTACGTGCTTCGTAACGTTATGTTGGAATGTTAGGATGGCATGGTAGCATAGCAGTTACTGTATCACATTATGGCGCCAGTGATCAGTGGTCAGAGTTTGTCTTACGCCACTGCCTGTAAGGAGTTTGCGCGTTCTCTTTAAAAGAGCCAGCACAGTTATGATGGGTTGAATAGCCTCATGTTGCACTGTTAGTCCAATGTGACTAATTATATCCAAATTCTTATTTCTTTTTGCAACCGAAACTATAGCTGCACTTTTGTGAAGCAAGAACATCAGGGTGATAACAATGAAAATCCTTTACCCAGTTACATGCTTAAAGCAAGTAACCAACAATATAGTCAAATGTTTGTATGTTAGACAGCAGTACAAATTCTCTGATAATTGCAAAGAAACTGTGTATAATTAGACCACATGTGCACTAGAGCATCTGGCTGCTCAAGAAGCAGTTTACAAGTCTTGTCGAGTTGTCGTGGTGACTGTCACATGACTAGCTCAGAGCTGAAACTCTAGGGCACAGATCCAAATGCACCCACTAACTTAGGCTGACAGTGAGCAGATGTGCAGCTTTTCACAAGGCCAGAAAGCACCAGCTCAAGGCCTACCTGCAGTTTGTTTTCATGTTTGCCTCCCGCATTAGCATTTATTGCCTTTGATGCCAGACGGGAGCTTAATCTTTTTTCTACTGTGTACACGAAACCTCTTTCTGAGAGTGCAAATTTTACAAAGCCCAGACTGACGTCAGGAGCCAATGTTCTCAAAAAGGAACTCTGGCACATTATCTTATAGAATGAAATGTTAAACCTGGGTAAGATATGCCATTGACCTTGGACTTTTGAAGCTTATAACCCTTCTGCTATTATTCAAATCTGTAAATAGGGAAATCAAGAACATGTCCTGGTAGTAGCTCAAATACTACTAACACCAGGATGCATAGACAAGCAAAGCCTAAAGGATTTTCTTTTCTCTGCCCAGTTGCCCACTATTATTTGGTTAATTAATCTTTTTGAGAAAATATTTCCTTCAACCAATAGTGATCACATATTTAATAATTAAACTCTGCCATGGACAATCCCAAGCCCAGCTGGGAAAGGAGAAGGAATGGGCATGGGGCTAGTAATCCCATCTTGTAAAAACACAGAGGAGAAATGCCAACAGAAGCTCCAGAGACTCCATCCCCGGGAGAGGAAGGATACACCAAGAAGATGGGCTAAATTTGGAGACAGCGTGAAAGACTGGCCCAGGACAGAGGAATCTGGCGAGCTGCTGCTGGTGACCACTGCCCCAGTAGTAGAGGTAAGTAATTTAACAATTTATCGAAGGTCATTTTTCAAGGTTTATTTTAAATCATTATGGCATTCATGATCATCTGGGAATATGTTCTCCAATGTAACATTCTCTGGGTCAAGACCTTTCCTAAAAAGCACGTGTAAAGAAGAGGAGACACACGCACACAGAGCCACTGAGAAGAAACATCTATTGAACGAAAGGGATAACTAAGTGGTGCAACAAAGCTTAAGACTTCACTTTAAAGAAAGATAGAGCTGTAAATCATAAAGAGATTTTCCAGATACTGGAAAACCAGAATAACACATGCAAGACACAAGAAAAACTGCAGAAGCTGGAAGTCCAGAGTAACACATGCAAAATGCTGAAGAAACTCTGCAGATCAGGCAGCATTTATGGAAAGGAATAAACAATCAATGTTTGAGGCTAAGACCCTTCATCAGAACTAATACATCATTTTGTAAGTGTTGTGCTGTTAAGTGTTTTAACAGTCCTTAAACTTGAGGCAATTATGTAATATAGATAACAAGACATTGTTTTGAAAAGCCGGTCCTGTGAATTTGGTCACCTAAGGCAGATAAGATTCTTAAATATGAAATTCAAATTGTAATTAATAATGCAATACAATTTAAATTAACAGGAAACTACTAATTGTATTCAGTGATGGGCACATTTTAAATTATTTTTAATTCACATTCAGAGTAAAGTTATCTGATAATAATTAGAATCAGAAGAGATTTGGCCTAGAACTATAAAATGGGCTGTGAAGTGCCTATTCAATACAGGCAGGCACATTTAGCATGTATGACACGTAAGGCAATTATTTAAACTCTGACATGTCAATAAAATTGCCTGTGCTTCTACAAACATGGTTTAAAGTTAACTTAAATCTTTTTTTCTGATGTACTAAAATGAGCACCACACGTCTGTAAACACGAGATGTCCACTGATATTGGAAATCCAGAGCAACACATACAAAATGCTGGAGGAACTCAGCAGGTCAGGCAGCATCCATGGAAAAGAATAAACAGTCGACATTTTGGGCCGAGATACTTCTAATGTTTTGGATTAAGATACTGTTTTATGTTTTACTGAACCAAAACCTTACTTCTGCTGAGACTCTGATTAGATTAGCTAGATCGTCCAAGATAATGGAAATATGGAATACTGTCAGTCCTGTTCACTGGTTCAACGGTGAGATCAACGGCGGGAGAGCTGCATGACCTCGGTTGCTATGTGGACCAGGTCTTCATGCCACCAGGTTGCCTGTTGCAGCCATCCAAGGGGAAAGATACAGGAGGTGGTGTGGGAGAGAGCAGACGCACCAGTGGGAAGTCTGTGCTGGCTCCTCCTGTCAGTGCTGCCCTCCAGTTTTCACTCAGTTGAAGGCATTGCATTTGTCTGCGGCTGCACTATTGTGTCATGAAGAACTGCTGTGTGGCAGATATGTAACTCCAGGGCAACATCAGATGCACCATTGATCTACAGGCCATGACACTCATGGACTTGGGCTATATATCTTTTTTGTAACTGCATGTTTTTCTCTTATCATAATTACACAGTACCGATAAAAAGTATTCACCCCCTTTAGAAGTTTTCATGGTTTATTGTTTTACAACATTGAATCACAGTGGATTTAATTTGGCTTGTTTTGACACTGATCAACAGAAAAAGACTCTTTCATGTCAAAGTGAAAACAGATCTTTACTAAGTGATCTAAATTAATTACAAATGTAAAACACAAATAATTGATTGCATAAAAATTCAGCCCCTTCAAGTCAGTATGTAGTAGATACACCTTTGAGTGCAATTACAGCCTTCAGTCTGTGTGGACAGATCTCTATCAGCTCTGCACATCTGGACACTGCAAATTTTCCCCATTCTTCTTTACAAAACTGCACAACCTCTGTCAGATTGCATGGGGATCATAAGTGAACAGCTATTTTCAAGTGCAGACACAGATTGTCAATTGGATTGAGGTCTGGACTCTGACTTGGCCAGCCCAGGGTATTTGCTGTTTTTAAGCCATTCCTGTGTAGCTTTGGCTTTATGCTTGGGGTCATTGTCTTGCTGGTAAACAAATCTTCTCTCAAGTTGTAGTTCTCTTGCAGACCGCATCAGGTTTTCCTCCAGGATTTCCCTGTATTTTGCTGCATTCACTTTACCCTCTACCTTCACAAGCCTTCCAGGGTCTGTTGCAGTGAAGCATCCCCACAGCACGATGCAGCCACCACCATGCTTCACGGTAGGGATGGTGTGTTTTTGATGATTTGCGGTGTTTGGCTTAGCCAAACATAGCGTTTAGTATGAAGGCCAAAAAGCTTAATTTTGCTTTCATCAGACCATAGAATCTTCTTCCAGCTGACTTCAGAGTTTCCCGCATGCCTTCTGGGAAACTCTAGCCAAGATTTTACGTGAATATTTTTCAACAGTGGGTTTCTCTTTGCCACTCTCCCATAAAGCTGCGACTGGTGTAGCACCCAGGCAACAGATATCGTATGCCCAGTCTCTCCCATCTCAGCCACTGAAGCTTCTAACTTCTCAAGAGTTATCATAGGTCTCTTGGTGGCCTCCCTCACTAGTCCCCTTCTTGCACGGTCACTCAGTTTCTGCGGACAGCCTGCTCTAGGCAGATTTACAGCTGTGCCATATTCTTTCTATTTCTTAATGATTGACTTAACTATACTCCAAGGGATATTCAGTGACTTGGAAATTTTCTTTATCTATCTCCTGACTTGTGCTTTTCAATAAACTTTTGAAGGGTTACTTGCAGTGTTCTTTTGTCTTCATGGTGTAGTTTTTGCCAGGATACCGACTCACCAGCTGTTGGATGTTCCATATACAGGTGTATTTCTACAATCAATTGAAACACCTTGACTGTACATTAGTGATCTCCATTTAACTAATTATGTGACTTCTAAAACCAACTGGCTGCACCAGTGATGATTTGGTGTGTCATATTAAAGGGGGTGAATACTTAAGCATTCAATTATTTTGTGTTTTATATTTGTAATTAATTTTGATCACTTTAGAGAGATCTGTTTTCACTTTGACATGAAACAGTCTGTTTCTGTTGACCAGTCTAAAAAAAAAGCCAAATTAAATCTACTATGATTCAATGTTGTAAAACAATAAACATGAAAACTTTCTAAGTGGGTGTATATTTTTCATAGGTACTGTGTATGTGGCTGTGCGCTGTGTGACACTGCTGGTGATGTGTTTTGCACTCTGGCCCTGGAGGAATGCTGTTTCATTTGGCTGTATTCATGTGAATGCTTGAAAGACAATGAATCGGAAATTTAAACTTGAACTTATTTGTCACAGATATATTGAAACACCAAAACATATAGTGTTAATTTGCATCTGCAACCAACACAGTCTGACAATGTTCTGGGGACAGCCTACTAGAGTCACCTTGCGTCCAGTACCCACACAGCATTGCCACAACTTCCTACCCCTTATGTCTTTGGAATATGGGAAGAAACCGGAGCACCTGCAGGAACTCCACTAGTCACAAGGAGAACATACAAACTCCTCACGGACAGCAGAGAGATTTGAATCCTGAACCTACAAATGGCCCTGCAAAGTGTTACACTAACCATTATGCTATTGTGCCACCTTATTTTAGGGAACGGGTGTTGCCCATCATGGACTTCACTCGATGGTCATTGTTTGTAAAAGCACTGGGTTTCCACACACCCCCAATCAGATTCTCAGTGCATACCAGTCCCTGTGCACTAGGTAGCATTCAGGGACAGATACACTAGCCAATCTTCCTACAATAAGCATCCTTTTTAGCAGTATGTTAACACTCAGGATAATCTGAATCAGTTACAGCTAACACTGAGCAAGATAGCCATTTTGAGAAATCATAGAGTCATAGAGCACAACAGCATCGAAACAGGCCCTTCTGCCTATCTAGTCCATGCTGAACTATTATTCTGCCTAGTGTGGCAAATAACATAGGTCAGGACAGGAATGGGATAAAAACCAAGTACTTCATGGTCAGCACACACTTGGTGAGTTTTAGGAACTATTATAAATTTATGATTTTTGTTTATTTCCAGAAACTCAGTGAATTTCCCACTTCTTGATTGTAGTTCTTAAATTCTTCCCTGAGATCAAATTGGAAACTCTGGTCAGAAGAATGTTATGGATTAATGTATATATCCATGAATTTTGCAACCAGAACCACGCTAGGGAATAAGATCAGACTCTATGATTCATGTGTGTTCGCATGTGTATGTGAGCGTGTGTGTTTATGTGAGCGTTCTTGTCTGTATGTTCGCATGTATGAGTGTGTGTATGTGGGTGTTTATGTAAATGCATGCGTGTTTTATATGATGGTATATTTATGTGGCAGTGTGAGTGTGTCAGAGAGAGAAAGTCTGCAGGTGTGTATGAGTGAGTGGGTGAGAAGAGAGAGGAGAGATGGGGTGAGATGTGAGAGGGAGAAAGGGGGAGAGAGGGGGAAGGGAGGGAGGAAGCAAAGTAGGGGGGCAGAGGGGTCGAGAGGAGAGAACCTACGCATATATATGTTCCAATGCTGGTTGTCTGTCTGTGTGGCTGCTGGTCAATTTTTGACATACATCACTAGCAAGTACAGAGAAGTGGGAACTCAGAGTGATTCCCAGAGAACAGACACATGAGAGAATCAGTAACAATTACACTCAGCTCCAGTGTCACTCCTCCCATTAATCAGAACCCCTCCCTGTCATTAATCACTCCTGGGTATCCAGTACTCTCAGTGTATTTTTTTAAAGCTATCTGCTCAGAATCACAAACCTGATTCTTGGTGGGGATTAAAGGTTAAGGTGAGCAAATAATTGCAGCACAAAAACATTCAAAAAAAAAACATTCAGATTAAAAATGGCAAGCAGAGCCCAGCCAGTGGTGAAGATGGTTCAATTCAGCACAGCTCTCAAACAAAGCAAGTCACAGGATTTGCAGATGCAGCCGTTAATTAAAGGGCAAGGTAGATCTACCTGGGCTAGGTGTGTGTGTGTTTGCCTCCTGTCCCAGAGAAGGAGCCACTCTGTGGAGAGTAAGAGAGCTCATTAATGAGGCTAATTAGGTGGAACGGGTTAGTGCCAGGCATCAGCTGTGGCTTATCACAGCTAATGACTAAACTGTGTAATCTCGGGGGTATAACAACAGCTGACCTGACTCCTGTGTGACTGACGTCGTGAAGGGTGGCTCAGACACCTGAGCACCAGACCACAAAGTCAGTGGAACAACAACAAAAAAAGCTCTCTTAACCCCCTTTGTGCCAATGGGCAACATGCAGGCTCTTTAATACCATTTGCAAAATGACAATAGGAGGATTTTTAATGATGGATGTCAAGACCATAAGACAAGGGAGCAGAATAAGGCCATTTGGCCCACTGAGCCTTCTCCACCATTCGATCGTTATCCCTCTCAATCCCATTCATTCTCCCGTCTCCTCCCCATAACCTTTGATGCTCTTACTAATCAGAATGCATCAACCCCTGCTTTAAATACACCCAATGACTAGGCCTCCACAGCTGTCTGTGGCAATGAATTCCACAGATTCACCACCCACTGACTAAAGAATTTCCTCCTCATCTTTCTAGTCTGAGGCTGTGCCCTCTGGTCCTAGAGCCCCTCACTATAGGAAATGTCTTCTCCACATCCACTCTGTATAGGCATTTTAATATTTGGTAGGTTCCAATGAGACTTTTTCCCCTCATTCTTCTGAACTCCAGAGTCAACAAATGTTAACCCTTTCATATCCAGGATTAACTGGACACTACAAGCATTATTAGAATAAGTAGAAACAATAGCCACGAATCTCACCGGGCACTTGTTTTGTAATGGTGGGATTGTTTTGAGACCCAGGATTTTGTGTTAAATTGTCACTGCTTTGTCACGTGTAAAATGAGAACTTACATCCCTATAGTCTAATAGTGGGCGGCACGGCAGAGTAGTGGTTAGTGTAATGCTTTACAGTGCCAGCAAACCGGGTTCAGTTCCTGCCACTCTCTGTAAGGAGCTTGTACGTTCTCCCCGTGACCAAGCAGTTTTCCAGTTATCTTCCACAATCCAGAGGAGCACGGGTGAGTAGGCTAATTGGTCACGGGGTGACGCAAGCTTGCTGGGCCAGAAGAGCCTGTTACTGCGCCGAATCTCTAAATAAAAAATAAATAAATAAAATAAAAAGAATGATAGACAGAAGGTGTAGTTGCTATTTTATCTTCTGTATATGTAGTCAAAGTAATTTAAATTCTGCAGATGTAATTCTGTGTTTAAAATAACCAAGAGGAGAAAGGCTGTGCAAAGGAGTGAATGTAATTCGACATCAGCGTACACGTTCAGATTTAGTGCAGTAATCATATTCACACATCTTCTGGCTGCTATAATGTTTCAGTCACCCTAAGGATATGGCACCGAATGCTCACAGCTGGTGTAAGTTCCGCTCTGTGCCAGGAAATGGCACATCTCTCTCACACACACCAACTCCAAGTTAACAGCTTCAGTGCTAGATCATCTCTGTTGTTTCCTACCCTGTTACTGGTCACAATAACCCCTTAGTAACACAGACAAAGTACTGGAGCAACTCAGCAAGTCAGGCAGCATCTATGGAGAGGAATAAACAGTCAGCGTTTCCAGCTGAGATCCTTCCTCAGGACCGGAAAGGAAAAGGAAAGATTCCAGATTAAGAAACTGGGGTGGGGGAAGGAAGACAAGCAAGAAGATGCCAGCTGAAGACAGGTGGGTGGGGGAGAGGGAATGAAGCAAGAAGCTGGGAGTTAAAAAGTGGAAAAGGTAAAGGGCTACTGAAGGAATCAGACTGAAGAGAAGAGTGGACCAGAGGAGAAAGGGTTCTCTAAATGAAGTGACAGGCTGGTGAGGAGAAGAGGTAAGAGGCCAGAATTGCTCCTTGACATAATGTCACAGAATACCACAGCACTTACAACCACAAAGCATCTAAAAACTAAGGATTAAAGATTAATTTTATTTGTCACATGTCACATTGAAGCACACAGTGAAATGCATTGGTTACATCAAATCAAATCAGTGAAGACTGTTGTGGGCAACCTGCAAGTGTCGCCATGTTTCCGGCGCTAACATAGCATCCGTACAACTAACTTAATTCTGTAAAGCAATCAAAATATGAGAGAATAGGATTAAATGTCATCAGTACAGAGCCGCACTGAGATAAGCTGCTGCAGACAATGAATCATAGTTTAACAGGGGAGAACAGGTTATACTGAGAGTGCAGGACATAAATTTGAAGCTTACAATGGAAGTAACTTCCAACAACGTCGTCATAAAAAATTATTAAAGTAAACGTTGCAGCCCTTCGGCCCACAATATTATGTTGACCTTTTAATCTACTCTAAGATCGATCTTTGCTGCTACATAACCCTCCATTTCTCTTTCATCCATGTGCCTATCAGAGAGTCTCTTAAATGTCCCTAATGTATCTGCCTCTACCACCACCCCTGACTGTGTGTTTCACACACCCACCTCTCTCTGTGTAAAAAGAACCTATCTCTGACATACTTTTCTCCAATCACTTTAAAATTATGCCCCCTTATATTAGCCATTATCACCCTGAGAAAATGTCTCAGGCTATCCATTCAATCTATGCCTCTTATCATCTTATATACCATGATCAATAACCCTTCCCTATCATTTTTCTACAATCCACATGCCTAAGTGTCTCTATTGTACTTTTCAATGGTTTAATGGTTCCATTTAATATCAGAGAATGTATACAGTATATGACCTGAAATTCTTACTCTTTGCCAACATAACGAGAATTAGAGGAGCCTCACAGTGAACTTGATGAACAGGCTGAGTAAAAGGGAAGGGAAACCTAAGAATAACCAACTATATCCACCGCCCTCCTCAAACCACAGCCACAACCACACCCCGCTCCCCCGTCAGATGTGGTGGTTCCTGCTACAAAGCATGACCAGGGAGTGATAATAATATCTTTCGTATTTGCCTCCAGCTCGACCCGCAGCAGCACATCAGGAGATAATAAAAACATATCAACATTTTGTTTCATATCTGTGCTGTACAGGCCCTTCAGCCTAACCCTTCCCTCTCACGTTGCCCTCCTTATTTGTTCAACCATGCATCTGTCTAAGAGTCTCTTAAATCTCTCTTCTCACTGCTACCATCAGGAAGGAGGTACAGGAGCTTGAAGGAATACCCTCAATGATTCAGGGACAGCTTCTTCTCCTCTGCCATCTGATTTCTGAATCGACATTGAATGTAAGAACACTACCTCATTACCTGTATGCACAATTTAACCATTATATACACACATATATACATATATTGTTTCTCTGCAGGGTTTACTCATCTCTCAACTGAACTGTGGGTGTGGCCTACAATCATCCCAGTGTGAACTCACTTTTGTGAACTTCAATTCTAAATGCTTACTTTTATTGTTTGTGTGTTTTTTTTCTTTATTTTAAAAGCCGATCCTGATTCTGATTAGCCATTTCCACCCAGGAAAAGGTCTCTGGCTGTCTACTCAATCTATGTCTCTTACCATCTTGCACATGCCTATCAAATAATCTCTCATCCTCCTTTGCCTGAAAAAAAGCCCAAGCTCACTCAACCTCTCCCCATAAAGCATGCTCTCTAATCCAGGCAGCATCCTGGTAAACCCCTCTGCACCCTCTCTAAAGCTTCCACCTCCTTCTGATAATGAGGTGACCAGAGCTGAACAGGAAACTGTGAGTATTATGAGAAACTGAGGTTTGAAAGTGATGTTGCCGAGTAGGTATCAACATAACTGTGGGAATGGCTCTGATAACCACAGAGTTAGGAAGTAAAATATGCAAATCTTAACAGCTGGGACAACACTGCTCATTTCTGAAATCATGGTTGTAATTTAATTTTATGTTAAAGTAAGTATGTTTTATAATAATTACAGTCTACAAACGTGGGTGTTAATAGCTCTTAAGATCTATCCTGGACCCAACATACGGATGCTACTACAAAGAAGGCACATCAGCAGCTATATTTCATTAGGAGTTTGAAGAGATTTGGTATGTCACCAAAGATACCCGTGAATTTCTACAGGTGTACCGTGGAGAGCATTCTATCTGATATGGAGGGGCCACCGCACAGGAATGGGAAAAACTGCAGAGGGTTGTAAATTCAGCCAGCTCCATCATGGGCACTAGCCTCCCAAGCACTGAGGATGTCTCCAAAATGCGATGCCTCAAAAAGGTATCATTTATCATTAAGGACCTCCGTCACCCAGAACACGCCCTCTCCTCATTGCTACCATCAAGGTGGAGGTACAGGAGCCTAAAGACACCCACATACAATGTTTTAGCAACAGCTTCTTCTCCTCCACCATCAGATTTCTGCATTGTCACTGAATCTACGAACACAACCTCACTATTTTTGCTTTCTTTCCACTACTTATTTAGTTAATTTTGTATGTTTCTTTTTGTAATTTATAGATTATGGGAGGGAAGTACAAACTTCGTACAGAGAACGCTGAAATTAAACTCCAAACTCTAACGTCCCAAGCTATAATAGCTTCTCACCAACTGCCACACTACCATATTGTACTGTAATACTGTCGCAAAATAACAAATTTCATGACATATGAAAGTGATATTAAACTTGACTCTGATTCTGACCTGCAAAGATCTTTAATAAGCCATGAACTGTGAAAAGATAGCTTCAATGCTCATCAATGCCAGTTGGTTATGAAAAATAAATATAAAATTTGGTGATAAGGAGCCAACTGACAACACTGTGAAGATGCAGCCACTTTAATTCTTTCATTTGTTCATTACACATCCTCATACTCATTAAAACTTATGTAAGGCCATTCTCAGAGCTTCTCATGGTGTCCATCTAAAACTAGTGCATAGGCCTCTGGACAACAAAGAGCTATTTAATAACAGCTCATTTCTAACAACAGGATTACTTTGGTGGACCCTGAGACCTATGAATACATTTGTGTTAATCCACTGCATGTGCGACACACACTTGGCATGTGTGAATCTCTCAGGGTGACGTGCTCAGAAGTGAGAGACTGAGACACAGTGTCTCTGCACTAATCACGGGAGTTTTACGTGGATTTTTAATAAGTGGCTGGAAATATCACTGATGCGAATGAGAGGAGAAATGAACATAAACTTGGAATATTGTGTTCAGTTCTGATTGCCTCATTACAGGAAAGTTGTGAAAACTTTGGAGAGGGTGCAGAGGAGATTTACCAGGATGCTGCTTGGACTAATGAATATAGGTTGAGCTTGGGGTTTTCTCCTTGGAGTTAATAAGGATGAGAAGTGACTTGATAGAAATGTACAATATAGTAAGAGATATGGATTAAGTGGATAGCCAGAGACTTCTTTTCCAGGGCAGAAATGGCTAATACTGAAGGGCATAATTTTAAGGTGTTTGGAGGAAAATACAATATAAGAGTGATGTCAGAAGCAAGATCTTTACAAAGATAGTGGTGGGCTCATGAAACATCCTGCTAGGGATGGTGGTAGAGACAGATACATTAGGAATATTTAAGAAATTCGGAAATAAGCACAGTGATGATAGAAAAATGGAGAGCTATTCAGGAGGGAAGGGTTAGATTGACCTTAGTGTAGGTTAAAAGGTTGGCACAATGTCGTGGACTGAAGGGTCTACACTCTGGTGTAATTTATTTATTTATTAAGATAAGTGTGGAATAAGCCCTTCTGGCTCTGTGAGCTGTGTTTCACATCAGATCCTGATTTAATCCTAGCCTAATCACGGGACAATTTACATTGACCAATTAGCCTATCAAGTGGTACATCTTTAGACTAGGGGAAGAAACCGGAGCACCCAAAGAAAACACACACACTCACGGGGAAAATGCACAAAAATCAGCGGTAGGATGGTACTGTAACGCGTTGTGCTAACCGCTGTGGTACTGTGCCACAGGGCTCTATGTTCTACAATACAGAAACTACAAGATGTACATAACTTCACTGGGGTAGTGCCAGGTCATTGACATGAATGCAGATGTATGCTTTCCCCTTGCACGTTCCACCACCAAACCTGAAGCTGATTAGGTTTTGAAAGTGCTCATATTTTCTGACATCTGATAACAGGACAAACACAGCAAATAATTTAAATAATTGAACAGGATATCAATAAGATTGAAAGATTACAGTGGCAAAATTTATAAGGATGTTGTTAGGACTTAAGAATATGAGTTATCAGGAAAAGTTGAATAGGTCAGGACTTTATTCCCTACAGTTTAGAAGAATGAGGGAGATTTGATAGAGGTATATAAAATTATGAGGGGTATGGATAGAGTTAAGGCTAGCAGGCTTTTTCCATTGAGATTGGGTGAGACTAGAACTGGAGATCATGGGTTAAAGGTGAATGGTGAAATGCTTAATGGGGACTTCTAAGTGGAGGATGTGGGTTCAATTTTAACACTTAAGAGAAATTTGGATGTGAGGGGTATGGAGAGGGCTATAATCCAGGTACAGGTTAATAGGACTAGGCAGCATAATAGTTCAGCATGAACTAGATGGACCAAATAGCCTGTTTCTGTGCTGTAGTGTTCTATGACTCAAAGACTCCCAGCTTGGTGCTGGGAACTCTCTGTGGAGTCAGTTTCTTCAAGAAACCTGATGAATCATGAGTCCAGAATCAGAATTAGAATCAGGTTTATTAACACTGACGTATGTTGTGAGATTTGTTGTTTTGCAGCAGCAGTACATTGCAGTACATAATAAACTGTAAATTACAATAAGAAATATATTTAAAAAATTACCTTAAATAAATAGTGCAAAAAGAGAGCAAAAATAGTGAGGTAGTGTTCATGAGATGGTTCAGTGTCCATACAGAAGTCTGATGGCAAGGAAAAATGGTGTTCCTAAAACATTTTACATGTGTTTTTAGGCTCTCATACACCCTCTCTGATAGTAGTAATGAAAAAATGGGTATGTCCTGATTAATGGGGTCCTTAATGATGGAGGCCACCTCTCACTGCTGCCATCAAGAAGGACGTGCAGGAGCCTGAGGACTCACACCATCAGGTTCAGGAGCAGTTATTACCCCTCAACCATCAGGCTCTTGAACCAGAGAGAATAACTACACTCAACTTCACTTGCCCATCACTGAACTGTGGACTCATTTTCAAGTATGCCCTCAAGAAAACAAATCTCATGTTTGTATATGGTGACTTACATGTACTTGGATAATAAATTTACTGTGAACTTTTAAACTTGAACTTTGAGGATATACTCAGTAATTACATATATATATATATATATATAATTATATAAAAAACAAGCAAGGGTGGGAAAGTGAAGCTACAAGGAAAATAAAAATACGACACTGCAATCCAACAAATCCTAGTGACGATTCTGCTCGTTGAACACCAGCTCCAAGGGAGGCTTTTCCTGATGGACTTCTGACAGGCTTTAACTAACACAAAGTGTTCCCTATGAAGGATCTCAACCCGAAATGTAAACAATTCCTCTCTCTTTCCCTCATTGCTCTTGATTCACTCTTTACTGGTTGTCCCCCCCTACTCTTTCAGGAGTAGAAAGACAAGGTCCTGATGCTTTTTGATTAGTTTTGAGGGGATGATGGTAAAGAGCATCCTGATGTATAAATCTTCACTGTCCAGATATTCCAGGGTTGAGTGAAGAGACAATGAAATGGCATCTGCTATGGAACTGTTACACCAGTAGACAAATTGGAGTGGATTCAAGTTACTTGTCAAGCAAGAGTTGATATGTTTCATCACCAACCTCTCAAAACACTTCATCACCATGGATGAAGAGCTACTAGACGATAGTCACTGAGGCAGGTTACTATGTTCTTCTTAGGCATTGGAATTATTGAAGCCTGTATGAAGTAAGGTTCAAGGTTCAAGGTACATTTCTTATCAAAGTATGTATGCAGTATACAGCACCGACATCTGTCTTCTCCAGAAAGCCACGGAACAAAGGAAACCTTGAGAGCCATTCAAGAAAAACAGTATATTAGATCACAGGCTTTAATAGTACCAGAAACACATTTAAAAGAAAATGAAGACGTAAAAGAAGTGAAAGAAACAATTTTTAGTGGACTATCTGGAAGATGTCACTCAAGGGTGCATTGTTTGCTGGCACCATCTTGGCCAGCACCACTCAGCAAGATTTTCAGTCAGATTGAGTCGCAGTATAATCATCACCAACATCCTCTTTTTTTTTTAACCTTCAGAGTATCAGGTAAGGGGATTGTTTTTGTTATATTGTTATTTTGGATGATGAATTAGAAAATGGAAAAAGTGTTTGCAGAGTAAATTTAATTTTGAAGGTGAACTACAAACCTGCTTGTTTCAATTTATCGATTGTATCTTTAGGTAATGTAAAATGACAAAGCAATGTACTTTGAAAAAGTGTTCTGAACAATTAGTTCTCCGTTATCTCACTGAGGCTTTGTGATTTCCCTGATGGGAGTTACCCTGCCGGTGTGTTGCTACCTGTTCATTAGTTTCAGTGGAACTCACTGTTTTGTTTACAAATATTTCAGATAATCAACAATGTTCAATTAGTAGCAATATACCTTTTCCCCCATAAATATACTGTTCCAAACACATGCCACAGAATGTATTAACACTTAGCAGGTCAGGCAGCATCTACAGAGAGGAAAAGAAACCTTCTGAACCCTCTGGTGAAGGGTCTGACCCAGAAAAATTTACCGCTTATTCCCCTCTATAGATGCTGCTGCCGGCTGATGGCGTAGAGGCACCCGCACTCAACTTCAAAGTGAGAGGTCTTGGGTTCGAATCTGGCCAGCTCCTTGCACGGTTTCCATCCATGCTGGGTTGAGCCTTGATCTAGCAGATCGGCCACACAAAAAAAAAGACAAAATTGCTAAAGAAACAGCAAGGTTGCCACTTGATGTGCCGCGGGGTATGGTAAGGAATAACAACAATAAATGCTGCCTGACCTGCTGAGTTCTTCCAGCACTTTGTGTGTGAGGCTCTGGATTTCCAGCATCTACAGAATCTTTTATGCTTATCTATAAGCACTTCTCTGAGGCACCTAGTGTTTAGTTTGCTAACATTCTCATATCATAAAAGCCAATTGCACTATCTGTTTTTAACATAGAATATTTGCATTAAAAGGAAATATACTAATTGGCTACATTATTACATACAATGGTATACCTGTTCATTAATGCAAATATCTAATCAGCCAATCATGTGACAAAAACTCAATGCATAAATGTATGCAGAAATGGTCAAGAGGTTCAGTTGTTGTCCAGATCAAACATCAGAAAGGGGAAGAAATGTGATCTAAGTGACGTTGACCGTGGAATGATTGTTGGTGCCAGACGGGGTGGTTTGAGTATCTCAGAAACTGCTGGTCTCCTGGGATTTTCATGCACAACAATTTCTAGAGTTTACAGAGAATGGTGGAAAAGACAAAAAACATCTGTGAGTAAAAATGCCTTGTTAATGGAAGAGGTCAGAGGAGAATGGCCGGACTGGTTCAAGTTGACAGAAAGGCAACAGTAACTCAGATAACCACATGTTACAACAGTGGTGTGCAGAAGAGCATATCTGAATGAATAATACGTTGAAACTTGAAGTAGATGGGTTATATCAACAGAAGACCACAAACATACAGAAATACACTCAGTGACCACTTTATTAGAATCTTCCTGTACATATTAAAGTGTTGATTGTGTCTCAGAATAGACATGAATGGAAGTGAAAATCATAGCATGGAATAAGGTCAATGTACAAACTCAAGTCTTTTTGAATATTCTTTTCAAATCTTCTTGTCAGTTCATAATAACCACACCAGTAATTTGATGAAAAGTTAATCAGTTAAACATTTCAAAAATCTGTAGGAAATACTGGGCAGGAAAGTGCTGGGAAATGCCTGTGGCTTTTGGAAAAGTTGTAAGATTCTTTGTAAATTCCGGTAAGATGAGGACATCCACACGATGTTTATTAGCCAGACTACATCAGTGACTTCCTGGCACTGCTCTGACAGAGCACCTGGACCAAATCCAGTGCTGGAACATTAAATTGCTGCATTTCCCAGAATCTGCTCATTTAAACAGCTTTAGATCACAAGACACAGAATCTCACCATTGGTGGTATCTACAAGAAGTGCTGCCGTAAGAAAGCAACATCCATTATCAATGATCCACACCATCCAGGCCATGCTCTATTCTTGTTGCCATCAGGAAGGAGGTACAGGAGCCTCAAGACCCACATCACTAGGTTCAGGAAGTTATTACTCCTCAACCATTACTCTTATAGACTCTTCATCTCATGTTCTTGATAGTTATTGCTTGCTTGTTTGTTTATTTATTCTTCTTCTTTCTTTTTGTATTTGCACAACTTATTGTCTTCTTCACATTGGTTGTTTATCCCTTTTGTTGGGTGCAGTCTTTAATTAATTCTCTTGTGTTTCTTTGTATTTACTGTGAAATCCAGGGTTGTACATGGTGATATATATACCTGTATGTACCTTGGTAATAAATTTACTTAGATTTTTGAACTTTGATAATGAGTGTTTGTGGCAGGAACATGCATAATTGCACATTCCTTAATGAACAGCGATTGCCAAACCAAGAGTGGGAACCTGTGGGCAAATATCACTAGATTTTGTTCCTTATTTTTAAAAATATGTTGTGTCCTGTGCTTGACAGCAAGCCATTTGTCAATCTCATGCGCTAATTCCAGCAGTAATTGACTGCAATGATTCAGTCACCAAACATCGTTCAGGTGGGGAGACTGTAACACATTGTACAGGAGGGTGGTATCATCAACAGGGAGAATACTAAGTGTTTCTGACATCTTCCAGACTGTCACTGCCGATGAGAAGCAGAATGGGGCCAACTGCTCCTTGCTTGAATTACAACTAGAAAAAGACTAACATTTATTATCATTGCCAAAAGCTTGTAGCACAGATCACTTCTACTGTAAACATGCCATAAGAAGCCAGCTTTTCAAAAGGGTGACGATTTCAATGTATTGAGAAGGTTGAACACAAAGAAAATGATTCTATTTATTGATATACAAATCAACTCAAAGGGTTGAGCAGGTTCTGAATCAGAATCAGGTTTATTATCACTGGTATATGTCGTGAAATGTGTTGTTTTTGCAAAAGCAGTACTGTGCAATACCTAATAAATTGCAATGATAAATGTATAACATTTCTTATATATGTTCAATTAAATATTATTTTAATATATGTATTAAATTATACAAGTTAGTGCATAAAGAGAGTGAAAAAGGAAAGAGAATAGTGAGGTATTGTACATGGGATCATTGTTCATTTAGAAATCTGATAGTGGAGTGAAGAAACTGTTGAGTGTGTGTATTCAAGCTCTTCTCAGAGAGAAAGGAATCATTGATGTTTGGGGTTGAAACTGAGCATCAAAAAAATAGCGTCTGTCTATGACTCTCATAATGTTATAAATCTCTATTAGTTGTCTCCTCGGCCTCTGCCACTCCAGAAAAAACAACCTTCAATCGTCCAACCCCTCCTTATAGCACACGCCCACTGATCCAGGCAGCATCCTGAAGAACCTCTTCGACACCCTGTCCAAAGCTTCCACATCCTTCCTATAATGGGGTAACAAGAAATGAATGGAATACTCCAGATCTGGTCTAACTCAGAGTTCTATACAGCTACAACCTAAGTTCCTGGCTATTAAAGTACCCAAGAACATTTAATTGTATATTTCAACTACTTCAGCTTCTGATTACCAGGTGGCCTTGTGGAAAATGTCTTTGAAATAGTGGAAAATGAAAAAAAACATAGATGCTGGAAATCTGAAAAAATACTTGACTGGTCAGGCAACATCTGTGAAGAGAGGAAATTACTTTAAATTTGGATTGAATTCTGATGAAAGTTCATCAAACCCAATCTATGACAACAAACTTGCAGATAACTTCCAACACTTTAATTAATCTTTAAAATAAAGATTAAATTGACTTGTCACATATACATCAAAACATCAAAATATACAGTAAAATATGTCGCATCAAATCACATCAACAATGTGCCAGGCTGCCCGCAAGTTGCCACTTCAGTTGCCAACGCAGCATGCCCTGAACTTACTAATCTACTAACCTTCATGTCTTTGGAATTTGAGAGGAAACTGGAACACCAGAAGGAAATACATGTGGTCATGAAGAGAAGTTTCTTCCCTCATGCCATTAACCTTCTGAAAGCTCTGCCGCATCACATTTGAAATGTCACTGGTTAATCTTTTCTGTACCTTATAATATTTAATTTATACACTTTAGTTTGTTATTTATGCATGATTCATCTGTGGATTTTATCCTTACTTAAGTTATTGTGTGTTATGTGTACTATTATGATTTATACCCTGGTTCAGAGAAACGTTGTCTTGTTTGATCATATATATACACAGTGGTGCTAGAAAGTTTGTGAACCCTGTAGAATTTTCTCTATTTCTGCATAAATATGACCTAAAATGTGTTCCGATCTTCATGTAAGTCCTAAATCTAGATAAAGAGTTAAAAACTAATACAAACTTTATACTTGTTCATTTATTTATTGAGAAAAAATGGTCCAATGTTACATGCATTTGCTGGAAAAAATAACTTTTCTTTCAGTAACTGGTGTGACCCCCTTGTACATCAATAACTTCAACCAAACATTTCTGCTAACTGTTGATCAGTCCTGCACATCAGCTTGGAGGAATTTTAGGCCATTCCTCCTTGCAAAACTGCTCCAACTTTGAGATGTTGGTGGGCTTCCTCGCATGAACCACTTTGTTCAGCTCCTTCCACAACATTCCTATAGGATTAAGGTCAGGACTTTGACTTGGCGATTCCAAAACACAAATTTTCTTCTTTTTAAACCATTCTGTTGTTGACTTACTCTTGTCTTTCACATCAATGTCTTGTTACATTATCCATCTTCTATTAAGCCTCAGGTGAGGGTCTGCTACCCTGATATTCTCCTGTAAAATGTCTTGATACAATTTTGAATTAATTTCCCCAACAACTGCAAGCTGTCCCAGCACTGAGACAACAAAGCAGCCCCAAACCATGATACTCCTTCCACCATGCTTCACAGTGGGATGAGGTTTTGGTATTGGTGTGCAGTGCCCTTTTCCCTCCAAACATAGTGGTGTGCATTTCTGACAAAAAGTTCAACTTCTTTCTTATCCGTCCACAGAAATTTGTCCCAGAAGCATTGTAGAACATCCAGGTGGTCTTCTGCAAACTTGAGGCGTACAGAATGTTTGTTTGTTTTTGGAGAGCAATGGTTTCCTCTGTGGTGTCCTTCCATGAACACCATTCTTGTTCAGTGTTTTTCTTACAGTAGACACATGAACAGAGATTTTAACAAGTTCTAGAGATTTCTGCAGGTCTTTTTCTGTTACGCTTGGGTTCTTTTTCATCTCCTTCATCATTGCTTGTTGTGCTCTTGGTGTGATCTTTGCAGGATGCCCACTCCTACGGAGAGTAGCAACAGTATTGAGTTTCCTCCATTTGTAGACAATTTCTCTTACTGGGGACTAAAGAACACTCAGGTCTTTAGAAATGCTTTTATAACCTTTTCCAAGTTTATCCACCTCTATAATTCTTCTAAAGTCCTCTGAAGGTTGTTTTGATCGAGGCGTGGTGCACATGAACAGATCTTTCTTAGAACAGCAGGCCCTGTCAGTAACCTGACTTTGTGTAACACACACAAAATGCTGGTGGATTGCAGCAGGCCAGGCAGCATCTATAGGAGGAAGCACTGTTGACATTTCAGGCCGAGACCCTTTGTGTGTCTTTTTTATAGGGCAGAGTCCTCTACAGCCCACACATCCAATCTCACCGCATTGATTGGAACACCTGACTCCAAATAGCTTTTGTAGAAGGCATTACCCCAGAGGCTTACAAACTTTTTCCAACAAATACACATAATATTGGATCATTTTTCTCAATAAATAAATGAACAAGAATAATGTTTTTTGCTTTTTTTTAAACATGTAGACCATGAACTCCAAACTCTGAGCCAATGGCTTTCCAATCATTTTGTAAATACAGGTAATCCTCAAGTTATGAACATCTGACTTACGAACAACTCATACTTACGAACTGGGGAAGGAGAATGCCGTCCACCATTTTAAGTCGGATCATGACGTCGCCTGCCATTTTAAGTCGGATCACAGCGCCTTCCGCTATTTTAAGTTGTTGCCGTTGACACTGTATTGAGTGTGTAACTTTGTATTTGGCTTAAATTTTTCTTAGCAAGATTCACCCTGACCCCTCCCCCTTTTCCAGTCAGTTGGTGGCGCAGTGAGATCAGCGCTGGGCTCGAGAACGGAGGTTCCTAAGTTCGATCTTGTCACAGACCGCTCCCAAGCGCGCCAGGTTGATGTCAAGCTCACAACTCGACCTCATAAAAAAAAACACTGCCACCTCCAGTTTAAATTCCCACGTGGAATATTGTGGAGGATCAAATACCCAAAACTGAGCACAGACCCCACTTGTCCCAATTGACTTGGCTCAGTGTGGTGGACTTTAGGACCCAGGGAATTCAGTGTGGAGGTCCTTAGGATCCAGCGGACCTCGGGAGCCGGCGGAGGTCAGGACCCACCACCCGCAGTGTTTCTGTTCCATTGAAGGGGAGCAATCGTGATTGAAAATAAAGTGGAAATAATAAAGTGTTTGGAAAGAGGTGGAATGTCATCTATCATTGGAAAAGCGTTAGGCTACAGTTGGTCAATGATTGGAACAATTTTAAAGGATAAAGTGAGAATAATGGAGCATGTGAAAGGCGCTGCCCTGATGAAAGCTACAATTATTACTAAGCAAAGCAGTTGTTTAATTATTGGAATACATACATTTCTTAAGTGTTTTATATGCATAGAATGGTAAAATATATACTAGGTACTAAGACAAACGTTTGACTAACTAACACTAAATAATACTGGATGTACTTGTTCCGACTTACGTACAAATCCGACTTAAAGACAGACTCAGGAATGGAACTCGTTCGTAACCCAGGGACTGCCTGTATAATGTAGAGCAAATTGTTATCTTCAATGGTGGGAAATGGCCTCAAGCAAAAATCCGCTGTGAATGAAGGAAGTATTGATCATTGTCCACCCTCCACATCCAAACTGTACCCACTTTTGTGTCACTGTCCTAAGAGGAACTTCAATTTGCATTTGCTTGAGAAGACTGAGACAAACTACTTTTATAAATGATTTCTAAAATCACAGCATCAGTACAACACACCAGAAGAATGCCACAAATAGGATGAACAAAAGTTAAAATGGCAAATGATTCACAGACTAAGAAAGGTTCTATGTTATCAAGGCTGCACTGCCTTTATAAAACACCTCATAAATTTGCATCAAATCTCACTAAACCTCTCTTGGCAAGCAGACAAAGAAGCTTCTTTTCTCAGTGCCCAAATCACTAGTTGGAAATAAAATCTGTTTCCGACCAATCACATGCAGATCTATTAGGTACACCTGCCCGTCAATGCAAATATCTAATCAGCCAATCATGTGGCAGCAACTCAATTCATAGGAACATGCGTTCACGGTCAGGAGGTTCAGTTGTTGTTCAGATCAAACATCAGAATGGAAAAGAAATGACTTTGTGACTTGGACCGTGGAATGATTGTTGGTGCTAGACTTGATGATTTGAGTATCTCAGAAAAGGCTGATCTCCTAGGATTTTCACACGTAAGTCAGCTTACAAAGAATGGAGCAAAAACAAAAAAAAAATCCAGCTCACAGCAGTTCGGTGGGCCAGAGTGCCTTGTTAATAAGAGAGGCCAGAGGAGAATGGCCAGAGTTGTTCAATCTGACAATAAGGTGACAGTAACTCAAATAATGTGTAGAAACGCATCTCTGAACACACAGCACATTGAAAATTGAACTGGATAGGCTACAGCAGCTGAAGACCATGAACATCCATACAGTAGCCACTTTATTAGGTACAGGAGGTACCTAATAAAGTGGCATCTAAGAGTACATGGGTGCAGGGGTCCTTACAAATGTGAGATATCTAAAAAATGGGATAGCAGCACATCCATTCAACCAACGGTAAAGATAATGCCCCTTATCATCTTAGTGAGATGACTGAGAAGATTCATTGCTGAAATGAGTTGACTTCTTCAGAAGTTTGATCAATACTCACTGGAGTTCTTATTGAGAACGACAGAATCCTGAGATTAATGGCAGGCTAATAGCAGTTCCATTTTCCTGGAGAGCTCACAATTGTGTGCATAGGCACAAGGAGAAGTCACTCATTTGGGACTGAGGGAAAGAGAGCTTATTTAGAGGGTTATAAATTTTCTTTGCCTCAGAGGGCTATGAGTGCACAGTCACTGTATCTGCTCAATGTAGTAGGACAAGAATTCATGTGACTGGGTGGGAAAGTGAACTTCCACTACAATATATCAGAGTAATGTTATGTGGTACAGCCCTGGCATTGTACATGTATACAAACTATCATCTTATTTGTACTGTGTATACATGCAAGGTGCCTGAACTGTAATGCTTAATATTACTTTGATGTGCTGCAGTGCTCAGTCACAAGTAATTGATTGTTGGTTGAATCAGAAACAGAATCAGAATCAGGTTTATTATCACTAACATATGTCTTGACAGTTGTTGCTTTGTGGCAGCAGTACAGTGCAATACATAAAAAATACTATAAATTACCATAAGGAATATTAAAAATAAATAAATCCTCATTAAGAAGAGAGAAAAATAGTGAGGTTGTGTTCATGGGCCATTCTGAATTTTGATGGCAGAGAGGAAGAAGCTGTTCCTACAACACTGAGAGTGTGCTTTCAGGCTCCTGTACCTCCTCCCTGATGAAAGTAATGAGAAGTGGGCAAGAAGGGTCCCTTCGTCAGGACCCTTCGGGTCTCGGCCCAAAATGTCCACAGTGCTTCTCCTTATAGATGCTGCCTGGCCTGCTGTGTTCCACCAGCATTTTGTGTGTGTGGTCTCAACACAGACCCTGTGGAACACCACTGGTTACCGGCAGTCAGCCAGAAAAGGCTCCCTTTATTCTCACTCTTTGCCTCTTGCCAATCAGCTACTGCTTTATCCATGCTGGAATCATTTCTGTAACACCATGGGCTCATAGGTGGTTAAGCAGCTTGTCAAGGTGTGGCACCTTGTCAAAGGCCTCCTGAAAATCCAAGTGCACAACATCAACTGATTCTCCTTCATCTATCCTGCCTATCCAACAGATTTGTCAGGCAAAGCTTTCCCTTGAGGAAACCAAGCTGACAATGGCCTATTTTATCATGTGCCTTCATGAGATCTCATCTTTAACAATCAACTCCAACCACTGAGGTCAGACTAGTTGGCCTCCAGTTTCCATTCTTCTGGCCTCTCTCCCTTCTTGAACAGTGGAGTGACATTTGTAATTTTCCACTCTTCCAGAACATTCCAGAATCGAGTGATTCTTGAAAGATTATTACTAATGCCTCCACAAACTCTTCAGTCACTTCTTTCAGAACCCTGGGGTGTACACCATCTGGTCTAGGTGACTTCAGATATTTCAGTTTCCCCAAGAACCTTCACTGTAGCTAGTGTTCAGGTAGGTTTATGCTTCCTGTTATGTGTGATCACAGTTGTAACTATCAGAAAGAATGATTCCAAGCAAGTTATCAATAAGTTCAAGCTCAAGTTTATTGTCATTCAACCATACACATGTATGGTGGTTGTCTATCAATCCAGCGATAACAGGAAACCTGTGCGAGACAGATTTAAAAAGATGAAAAGCTGTTCCACTGGGGCAGCTTCACTCACTCGACCTCGTAAGTCTGGGTCCAGTGGCACAAGTGGTCATCACAGATGTGGTCTTCCTTGGTTGCAGTGGATGATCGTGACTTCTTCTGTGCCTTGTCATGCGCTTTGCTCTCCATGAAGAGTTGCAGAACTACCTTCCTGGTCGATGGATTTCACTGTGGAACTCATCCACCTAGTCCACCAGAGCTGACTGAGACAGCCGTGTCCCTATCTCACTGAGGTCTGAGGCCCACCAGCTGCACTCGTCTGGTCTAGCCGTCCTTCTGAAGCGGTGTACTGGGGTGTGGCTGCTGTCTCATGCAAAAGCTAGTTGGAGCTACAGGTGAGAGATGGGTGTCCAGTGGGGACCGAAGATGAGTGACCTGTCCCAGATTGGACACGACAAGCCCCTTCACAAGAAGAACCACCCCTTCCTGGATACCCCATACACATGTAAACAGCTAAATGAAACATTGTCCCTCTGGGGCCAAGGTGTGAAACCCAGGTCATATAGTCACACATATCACACAGAGATATGATCCATCGCATAAAGTCACAAAATAATATTAGCACAAGTCAGAGTGGCATGGCCTAACAATTGACAAGTTGACATAAAGTGCAAAGAACATGTTTATGTGAGACAGTATAATGTTACTGACACCTTTAAAATAAAACAAACAGTCGTATAAATATGTGAAACAGCAGGAAATAAAATTGAAAAGTGACCAGTGTAGGATGTGAGTGCATGCGTGAGTTGAGGAATGTGGGAGGGAGGGGGGATTGACGCTGTGGCATTGTGTGGGGGTTGGGTGGTGGGTGAAAAGGGTCAGTGTGGGGGGGGGCAGCAGGAAGTGGGTTGTACTGCAGGGCATTCAGACAGGGTGTACATGCGTGCTGGGTGGGAGCAGGACAGTGATGAGCCTGTACTGTGAAGAGAATGGAACCTCAGCTATAAACCACAATGCTAACTCTTTGCCAGGTCCTGTTCTAGGGTGGCCTTCTTTCTGTGCCATTGCATTGAGGAACACCTGACTAGAACAGATTTGTCGGTCTTCCAAGGAATTTTTATAGCAAACAATGAGCTGATGCTGTTAGAAAATTAGAAACAGGATCAGGTTTACTATGATGTGAAATTATTGTTTTGCAGCCGCAGCATAGTGCAAAGACATAAAATTACTATAAATTACAAAATAAATAGTGTAGAAAAAATGAATAATGAGGTAATATTCATGGGTTCATGGATCGTTCAGAAATCTGATGACAGAGGGAAAGAAGCTGTTTTTGAATTGTTGAGTGTGGATTTTCAGGCTCCTATACCTGCTGCCTGATACGAGTGACAAGAAGGGGGGACGTCCTGGATGGTGAGGGTCCCTAGTGATGAAAGCCACCCTCTCGAGGCACAGTCTCTCAAAGGTGTACTCATTGGTAGGAAGGAGCGTGCCTGTGATGGAGCTAGTGAGTCTGCAACCCTCTGCAGCCTCTTTTTAATAATGTTCTTGTTAATGAGGTATTTTAGCCTGAGGCGGGTCATTTTATATAAATATTGTGTATAGAAACCATATGGATAAATACTACATTTAAAGCAAATTGATAAATACAGTTGATATATCACTCAGAAATTCAAGATTTGGCAGCAATAAAATATATAAAAAATAAAATCAGGCAACGGAATATTATTTTAGCTTACGTATATCAGAACGCTGAGGTACAGTCATCTTTAATTGTTAGCAGGAACAGCTTCTTTCTCTCCACCATCAGATTTCTGAATGGACAATGAACCCATGAATGCTACCTCACTGTTTTTCCCTCTCTTTTTACACTACTTATAATTTAATTTAATTTTTTAATATATGCTTACTGTAATTTAATGCGAAACAAGAAATTTCACAACATATGCCAGTGACATTACACCCGATTCTGATGGCAATTATCCAAATGTTGTTTTGTGGCAGCAGTACAATGCAAAGACATAAAATAAGTATAAATTACAAAATACATAAATAGTGCAAAAAAGGAATAATGCGATAATGGGTTTGTGGACTATTGTAGCTTACATACCTTAGAACATTGAGGTAAATTCATCTTTAATTGTTTGCAATGATCCAAATGATCTTACACTACAGAACAGATGTGGGTACTGGCAGTACGAGTCATTGTTTACTTTGCACCATACCCTTCTTCACCACCTGGTCTGAAATTAAAACTCAAAATCAAATATCCCCCGAGTACCTTCATTATATTATTAACTCCTAAATTCAAGGTGGACTTCACCTATGCAGCCACAGATGGACTCTGAAGTAATCCTGACTAATCACCTGTGTAATTCTAGCAAATTACCGTCACCCTCATCATTAAGTCTTCTTAACACAGAGCACTGTTCAGGTGCAGCACACCGTCTTAGTGCATTAACAAACTGTCACATGGCATAAAAAGATCCAGTATCCTCACTTTCCTAACAGAGGTCTGAGTTTGATGAAAATCATCTACGGAGTAAAATTCTGTTTACACAATCAAAAACACAGAACAACCTCCCTCATTCATTCTGGGCAATTCTTTTGTAGGAATTAGTTTAATTGTACAATACCCACGATACTGATTGTTTTTGTTCACAATTGAAGTAAAGTATTTGGATACGTTATTGTACACAAATAAATTACTTAACTAGTAATGCTGAACACAAATAAATTATTTTACTCATATCATTTTTAAAATCATTTTAGCAACCCAGAATCTATTTCAGATTATTTTTTTCCCTCGGGGAAGGTCTATCACATTTGTCTTGGATATTTGATTACAGAAAAATGATGGACAAATTATATTTGCAATTTTTTTTTTTATTTGACAACACTTGTCAATAACTCTCTGTAAAACTTCTGTTGCGCTCTCTCTGGCCTTTGATTTACCTTCCAGTGTAATCTCACCAATACTGCAGGCCAAGAGGCCAAGACCATAACCTTTGGAATGTCTTTCCAATATTTCTTCACTTCTTGTCCCCTTTATCAAACTCCTCAACATCTACACCTTTCATCAACATTTTAAACCTCTGATCAAGCCTTTCAATTGCACCCTAATATCCAGTTGTGTGGCTAAATGTCGGTTTATATAATTTGATAACATTTCTACAAAGCACCTTTTGAGACTTCTCGTCTACATTAAAAGTGCTATATACCAATACTCCTTAAAAGTCTTGGGCACATATAAAGAAAATTTTGTAAAGTAAGGGTCCCCAACCATTTTTATGCCATGCGGCCTTACCATCAACTGACGGGTCTGTGGACCCCAGGTTGGGAACCCTTGCTGTAAAGCAAAGATGTTTTCAAAGATAATGACATGAAAAGTTTCTAAATATATAAAAAATTACTATCAAGAGCATTAAACAGTGGGGGACGTCATGTGATGACATAGGATCGAGACGTGGAATTCCAGCTCTCCCATAAAAAAACAGTAAAATAATGTTTAAGTGAAGAAAAGTTAGTAAATACTTTTTAAAAATTACTTATGAACTACTCAGGATTGTCTTAAGATATGTCTCCTAAACAGAAGCAGAAGAAAACTATTACTTTGAAGACAACACAAGTTGGAAAAGAATCAAGACCGGCAGCCATGAAAGAGCCTCGGGCTCAAGTGCATTTTACCTCCGGCGATACAGAACAGGAAACTGCGGCAACATCAACCACTTCCAAAAAAAAAGAGCAACAGGAATTGCGCATGTGTGAAGGAAGGGGCATGCGCAAACACGAGCAACCCAAACTATAAATCCCAGCTATGATCGGAACTGAAAGTGAAAGCGAATATGAGGTGGAATCAGATTCTCTGGATAAATCAGACGAAGATGAAGAGACAAACAAAGAAATGCAACAGGAAGAGGTTGGAAGTGATATTGGAGACATAAAAAAATCTTTAGTGCAAATAATGCATGAATTAAAAGCATTAAAAGTAATAAAAAAGATATTAAAAATATGAAGAGCAAACACGAGGAAATCTGCAGATGCTGGAAATTCAAACAACAACACACACAAAATGCTGGTGGAACACAACAGGCCAGGCAGCATCTATAGGGAGAAGCGCTGTCGACGTTTCCGGCTGAAACCCTTTGTCAGAACTAACCGAAAGGAAAGATAGTAAGAGATTTGAAAGTAGTTGGGGGAGGGGGAAATGCGAAATGACAGGAGAAGACCAGAGGGGGTGGGATGAAGCTAAGAGCTAGAAAGGTGATACATTAGCGAAAGTGATACAGAGCTGGAGAAGGGAAAGGATCATGGGACGGGAGGTCTCAGGAGAAAGAAAGGATAGGGGGGGGGAGCACCAGAGGGAGATGGAGAACAGGCAAACAACTAAATATGTCAGGGATGGGTTAAGAAGGGGAAGAGGGGCATTAACAGAAGTTAGAGAAGTCAATGTTCATGCCATCAGGTTGGAGGCTACCCAGCTGGTATATAAAGTGTTATTCCTCCAACCTGAGTTTGGATTCATTTTGACAATAGCGGAGGCCATGGATAGACATATCAGAATGGGAATGGGACATGGAATTAAAATGTGTGGCCACTGGGAGATCCTGCTTTTTCTGGTGGACCAAGCATAGGTGTTCAGCGAAACAGTCTCCCAGTCTGCTTCGGGTCTCACCAATATATAAAAGGCCACACCGGGAGCACCGGACGCAGTATACCACACCAGCCGACTCACAGGTGAAGTGTCGCCTCACCTGGAAGGACCGTCTGGGGCCCTGAATGGCGGTGAGGGAGGAAGTGTAAGGGCAGGTGTAGCACTTGTTCCGTTTACAAGGATAAGTGCCAGGAGGGAGATCGGTGGGAAGGGATGGGGGGGATGACGAGTGGACAAGAGAGTCGCGTAGGGAGCGATCCCTGCGAAAAGCAGAAGGGGGGGGGGAGGGAAAAATGTGTTTGGTAGTGGGATCCCGTTGGAGGTGGCGGAAGTTACGGAGAATTATACGTTGGACCTGGAGGCTGGTGGGGTGGTAGGTAAGAACAAGGGGAACCATATCCCGAGTGGGGTGGCGGGTGAGGGCAGATGTGCGGGAAATGGGAGAGATCCGTTTGAGAGCAGAGTTGATGGTGGACGAAGGGAAGCCCCTTTGTTTAAAAAAGGAAGACATCTCCTTCATCCTGGAATGAAAAGCCTCGTCCTGAGAGCAGATATGTATTTTTAATTATATGATACAGGGGGAGAAAGGTAAAAATTTGAGAAATATTAATCGAGAGTAGTGATATTATTTTTTCTTCTTTTATATATACTTTTTTATGTTATGGGGGAGCTGGGGGAACTTTGGATCGATTGCTATGGGATTCACGTGTGTAATCATGGCGATTGCCATGACCCGCACAACGGAGGGGGGTAATGTTGTGCTTTTTTTATTCACAACATTAGTAGAGGGGTATTTTGTTATTTTTTTTCTTTATAATCTATTTTTCTTTAATCTTTCTTTCTTCGCTTGGACAATCCGGGGGGGGGGGGGGAGACACATAGCAACATGGAGAATTTTAAAAAGATTCCCCAAGGTACTACGAAAGTTGAAAAGTTAGGTATTACTATAGACTGGAGTAACCCTGTTAAAAATAATGGCTAATTTACTGAATTTTTAAAGTTTTAATTGTAATGGGCTTAATGGACACACATTAAGAACATGAAAATAGATATAGCTTTTTTTTACAAGAAACACACTTAACAGAGATAGAACATCAGAAATTAAAGAGAGATTGGGTCAGAAATGTTATTGCAGCTTCATTTAATTCAAAGGCTAGGGGAGTTGCAATTTCGGTTAATAAAACTTTACCAATTAAAATACAAAATGTATTAATTGATTCTGCAGGGAGATATGTAGTTATACATTGTCAAATTTTTTCAGAACTATGGACTCTTATGAATATTTATGCACCAAATGAAAATGATGTAAAATTTATACAAGAGGCCTTTTTGAATTTGGCTGACGCACATGACAAAATACTCTACTTGGTCTTGTTTTAAAATTCAACTTTTTTGGACAAATTTAAGAGTTTTATTGGAACAAATTATTGGAACACAACTTCCACATAATCCAACATTATTTTTACTAGGTGATATTGAAGGGATAAAACCGAAATCCAAATTGAATAAATATCAGAAAGAATTCATAAAAATTGCATTGGCAGTAGCCAAAAAGGCTATTGCAGTTACTTGGAAATCGGATTCATACTTAAGTATAGATCATTGGAAGAATGAAATTTTCAGCTGCATTCCACTTGAAAAAATTACTTATAATTTAAGAGATAAATATGAAATATTTCTGAAAATTTGGCGCCCTTATTTACAAAAGATAGGATTAAATATATAGGTACTCTGAAGATAAAATTATTGGCTATTTGGGGAAAAAAATAAATATATATACTAAAGCTATTATTAACTCCATGGAGCATGTGGGGATCTTCCGATATCCAGGCATTCTTTCTTTCTCTCTTTTTTTTCTCTTTCTATAGGGATATGTTAGGGGGGAGGGGGGGGGAAGGGTTGATAATTTTTTTCCCTTCTGTAACCATTTGAAAATTCAATTAAAAAAAAGCATTAAACAGTAAAAACCAAAATCTACTTAATATTTTGTGTGATCACCCTTTGCCTTTCAAACGGCACCAATTCTCTTCAGTGCATTGTTCTGCAGTTTTATAAGAATTAGGTTTATTTTCATTCACTTACATGGCATGAGATTTGTTATTTTGCAGCAGCAGTCAGTGCAATGATTTAAAGACAGAGGGAAAGAATCTGAAAAGACATTGAAAAGAAACTTTAACTTGTGGTAATTTTCCCCCTCCCCCTCTCTTTTTTCATTCCCTATTGTGGCTTCCCTCTCATCCGTTCTCTTCACCCTACCCGCCCATCACCTCACTATCGTCCCTCCTCCTTCCTCTTCACTCTCCTGTCTGATTCCTCCTTCAGCCCTTACCTATTCAACCTATCGCCACCCAGTTTCTCACTTCACCCCCTCTCCCCTAACCGCCTACCTTCCCATGACCTAGTCCCACCTATCACCTGCCAGTGTGTACCCTTCCCCTTTCTCCACCTCCTCCTTCCTTTTCAGTCCTGAAGGTTTCAGCCCAAAACGTTGCTTGGTTATGCCTCTCCGTAGACACTGCCTGACCTGAGTTCCTCCAGCATTTTGTTCATGCAAGTTCAAAGGAAATTTATTATCTAAATACATTTATGTCACTAAATACAACCGTAAGATTCATTTTTTATGGACATAATCAACAAATCCAAAATAGAATAATAGCGTAGTTTCTCCTTTGCAATTTCTTGAATACTACATTTCAGCATCACAGAGTTACATGTTTCTCTCTCCGGAGATGCTGCCCAATTTGCTGAGTATTTCCAGAATTTTCTGATTTTATTTCTGATTTCTAGCATCTGCAACATTTTTTATTTTCATTTACTGATGGATGTTGTCTTGTTATACATTCATTTTGGTGATTGATTTGAGCCAATGCTGAGTTTGACATTATTTCTTTCCACTTGACATACAGAATTCCAGCGTCTCCATTCAAAGGATTGGTGTAGTGTTGGTTAACAGCAAGGGTAACTGAGTTTAAGCACTCAGCCCCTCAAATCTGAAGCTAAGAATCAGTATCAGATTTATTATCACTGACATATAGCATGAAATTTGTTGTTTACAGAGGCCATATAGTGCAAAAAAGGGCAAAATAGTGAGATAGTGTTCATGGGTTCGTTGCCAATCAGAAATCTGATGATTGAGAGGAAGAAGCTGTTATTAAAATGTTTAGTGAGTGCCATGAAGTTAAATTAAGTTAATTAATTTAAACAAAAAAAAATTAAATTAAACTAAATTAAGAAGTAGTTTCAGTGCAGTGACAGAAAAAAATAAGCTAAGAGCAAGGGTATTCCAATAAGCCCCCTCAAGCTTGTCCCATCATCCAATATTATTAGAGGTGATCTGCCCCAAGCCCATCTCCTCTATCAGTTACATATGGTTCTCAATTGTTTGATCTTCCAAAAACTGTAAGTACACCCAGTGATCTATCTAGGATACCGAATTTCACAGGTTCACCAACAGGAAATCAAGATGGCACCAGCAAACAGCACGGCCAATGACGGTGTCCTGCAGACAGTTCACAAAACTATTTCTTTTACTTATTTTACTTTTTCTTCCAAATATGATTCTACTACTAAGGTGCGTATGATTACAACCTGTAAGTTACATTTTGATGGTGTGCTTTTTGAGCTGATTGTGTGATCTGGTTCTTTGCTGTCTCCGAGGGAGCTTGATGAGGTTTGGAGGGGAGTGTGTGTGGCCTGGTGGCCTGGAAGTCTGGAGACAGAGCACGAGCCCATGATCAACTCCATTGCTTCTTTCTGATTGCAGCTGCGAGGGTATGTGCTCATAACTGACTCCACTGCTTCACTCTAACTGTAGCTTTGAGGGCTTGAGCCCATGATCAACTCCGATTGAGGCGTCAAGCAAGGTTGAAGTTGATGGGAATAAGGGCAGAGGACAGCAGGTGTTCTGTGCCTCCTGCCTGTGTCTGACCAGACTTCCTCTTCCTCTCACTAGCTGCTATCAGAAGAAAGTCTTGGGATCCATATTGCAAGGGTTGATTGAAGAGATTGTGGACTCATTTTGGGGGTCTTTGGGGTTCATGTTGCCTGTGTTCCTGAATTCTGGTTACTCTTATTTTTGCTCTTTTTGAGCAGTTTGATTGGGGGCAATCAATGTGGTCTGGGGTGCTTCAGTGAAGAATGCTTTGTCCTGTGGCCTGCAGTGGGTTAGTGGCGTGAGGCTGAAATGAACTAAAACGAATACTGCTAGGCTCCTGATTACTTCTGTCCACTCACTTTTTGTTGTTTGTGCAATTTGTTCTTTTTTTGTGCGTTGGGTGTTTGATGTTTTCTTCAACGGGCTCCATGTTGTTTCATTGTTATGTAGCTGCCAGTGGGAGGATGAATCTCAAAGTTGTATTCTGTATGCATACTTCGATAATAAATGTACTTAGAATTTTTGAATCTTCATAAGAAGGTCCTACACACTTCAGTTTTAAGGGTCTACCTGCCAATAATGTTCTTTCGTTCAAGATTCTCACACCACAGGAAACATCTCAACATCTAACTGCCAAGCTCTCTAAAGATCTTATATCTTTCAATTCTTCTGATCTATAATAAAATATAGATTTAATTTCCATGGCTGCTCAAGATAGGACAACTGTCTTATCCCAGAAATGACGCAGTGAATATCATTGGAACTGCTTCCAACAGCACTATACACTTCAGTGAACAAGGGAACCAACACTGCATGGACTTCTCCAGGTGTAGCTTCACCATGACTTTGAAAGATACAAAGATCTTTACATTAGAACATACAGTGAAATGCGTTGTTTTACATCAACAACACAGTTAGAGGATGTGCCGGTGGCAGCCCACAAGCGTTGCCGAGATTCCGTAGCCAATGTAGAATGCCCACAACTTATTTACCCTAACCATAAATCTTTGGAATGTGGGAGGGAACCAGAGCACTTGGAGGAAACCTACATGGCCATGGGATGAATGTACAAACTCCTTACAGACTGCGGCGGAAATCCAACCCCAATCGGTGACTGCTGGCACTGTAAAGTGATTGCACTAATCTCCGTGCTACCGTGCCAAACCTAAAGATGTGCAGGGGCAACCCATCAAAGTCATTGTCATAACAACAGACCAAAGTTTGGGATGACCAAATAAACATTCTCCTTATAATTCACAAATTACGTGATTAACGATGCACATTACAATAGAATGACAATATCCACGTTAGCATAGCCCTTAGCACAACACTATTATAGCTCAGAGTTAGTTCAGAGTTCATTTCCGGTGTCATCTGTGAGGAGCTTGTACGTTCCTCTCCATGAATGTGAGGATTTCCTCTGGCTTCCTCTTACAGTCCAAAGAAGTACTGGTTAGTATGTTAATCGGTCATTGTAAATTCTCTTGTGATTAGGCTGTGTTAAATAGGTGCGTCAGTCGTCGTGCAAGAAGGGCCTGTTCAGTGTTGTATCTCTAGATAAATAAATTAGTAAATCCCTTTAGATCAGGGGTTTGAACTTGGGGTACATGGACCCCTCGGTTAATGGTAGGGGTCCATAGCATAAAAATATTGTTGACTTATACATCTCATGCAGACAATGAGGTTCAATATGTTTGATACAATCCAGTTAAAGTGAGAAGGAACAACTTTGGAACATCTACTATGAACTTGTGAGGCCACATTTGGAAGTATAGCAAGCAGTTCTGGTCACCTACCTACATAAAGAAATCAATAAAATTGAAAGTGTGCAGAGGAAATATACAAAGATGTTACCACAACTTGAGAACCTGAGTTATTGGAAAGGGTGAATAGGTGAGGACTTCTTTTCCTTGGAGTGTATGAGAATGAGGAGAGATTTGATAGAGGTATACAAAATTATGAGGGGCATAGATAGGGTAAATGCAAGTAGGCTTTTTCCACCGAGGTTGGATGACATCACTAGAGGTCATGGGTTAAGGGTGAAAGGTGAAATATTTAAAGGGAACATGAGGGGGAGTTTCTTTACTCAGAGGGTGGTGTGAGTGTGGAATGAGCTGCCAGCAGAAATATTGGATGCAGGTTAGAGTTCAACTTTTAAGGGAAGTTTGGATAAGTACATGGATGCAAGGAGTATGGAGGGCTATGGTCCATGGGACTATGCAGAATTACAGTTTGGTGTGAACTAGATGGACCGAAGGGCCTGCTCTGTGCTGCAGTTCTCTATGACTCTAGGTGCAGAGCCATAATTTTACAGTAACCACTAGGTGTCACCCAAGCAAAGATAGTGCTGTGAAGACGAGGGGGAGGTCACAATGAAAGCAGCCACTAACATTGTCCTATCTACAACACTGTGACCACCTGAACAAATAAAATGACATTTCTCTGGAGCCAGAGCAAAGGCTGGCCAATACAGTCAGAAATTATGCTGCACAGCATATTCAAACATGGAAAACAAAAACAAAAAAAAATCCATCTCATTTGAATTCTCCCAACTGCAGCCATTGAATATAGCTTTAGAGCAGGGGTTCCCAACCTGGGCTCCACAGACCCCTTGCTTGATGGTATTAGCCCACGCCATAAAAAAGTTTGGGAATCTCTGCTTTAGAGGGTGTATAGGACCAAAGGGCACAGCCTCAGAATACAAGGATGACTCTTTAGAACAACGATGAGGAGACATTTCTATAGCCAGAGGGTGGTGAGTCTGTGGGATTCATTGCTACAGATAGCTGTTGAGGCCAAGCCACCGGGTACCATTAAAACAGAGTTTGGTATGTTCTTGATTTGTAAGGACACGAGAGGTTATGGGGAGAAGGCAGGAAAATGGGGTTGAGAGGGATAATAAATCAGCAGTGATGGAACAGTGGAACAGACTAGGTGGGCCAAAAGGCCTACTTCTGCCCCTATGTCAAAGGAGCACTTAGTGATAGTTTAGAAGTTTACTTCTCGAAAACTACAGGGGTGCCATGGCAATGTAGTGGTTAGCCTGACAGTATTACAGCTTGGGGCTTTGGAGTTTGGAGTTGAAATCCGACACCATCTGTAAGGAGATTGTACGTTGTCCCCTTGGCCATGTGGGTTAACTCCAGGTGCTCTGGTTGCCTCCCACTCTTCAAAGGCATACCAATTGGTAGGCTAATTGGTGACTGTAAATTGTCATTTGATTATGCTAGGGTTAAATAGATAAGTTGTTGAGTGGCACAGTTTGTTGGGCCATAAGGGCCAGCTCCATGCTGTATCTCTAAATCCATCCATCATGAAGGGCCCCCATCACCCAGGACATGTCCTCTTCTCATTGCTACCATCAGGAAGGAGGTACAGGAGCCTAAAGGCACACACTCAGCAATTCAGGAACAATTACTTCTCCTCTGCTGCAGAATTTCTGAAAGGACATTGGACCCAACAACACTACCTCATTGCTTTGCTTTTATTTTTACACTACTTATTTAATTTAACTAATTTATATATATATATATATATATATATATACATATATATATATATGTTTACTGTAATGCACTGATTTTTTCTCTATTATTATGAATTGCAATGTACTGCTGCCGCAAAAACAACAAATTTCACAACACGTGATTCTGCTTCTGAAATAAAATGCATTTGAATGGAAAGCTTCATTGTATTCCATCCTATGTCAAGATGTCTTTGGAAAAACTAGTTATTTACACTAGTCAATATACAACTATGCAATAAAACACAACTCAAATTGAATGGGGAGGTAAAGAACTGACTTTTCTGTGAAGTCGTCCAAAATAACTGCATTTTTTTTTTCAGGCTTGTTTATGGGAAAATGTGCAAGGAAAAAAAAAGTGCCAGGGACTGATTTGTTACGCTAAACATATTTTGCCATTAGCAAATTTCTGCCCAGGGTAAAACCAAAAATGAATTAACATGTCAGATTTACACAGTCAATGACAGAGCAGGTTATGTCAGACTGTCAAAGCTGCTGGGTTATCAGCCAGCTTTACATAATAGACTGCATCTTGACATAGAATTACAATAAAAGCAATGAAGACAGACACAAGTCAAAGCTTAAATATTCCTCTCAAGTAGAACTGACTAATTTATCTATAGAAACTGCATTATTAATTTATGTTATTTAAAATTAAGACTGGCAATGTATCTGTTACCAATAAAACTATGGCTACGTCCCTGTCAGTTGAGGACTTGTCCAACAGAGCATTTCGCTGATCTCCTGAGTGTAAGATAAGCTTGTTGCAACAGAGGGATGATGGCATCATGCTAAATGAGATTTCAGAAACTACTAACAAACCATCAGAAATCAATGCCCGTACAGGTCTGCAAATATCAGGGCAATTAGTGATTTGCTCTTGTTTGCATTTATTCCTGATTTAGCAGATGGATTTCTGCTTTTATTCTTCATAGCTAAGTGTCACTAAATTAAGAGTCACTGGGGTTTAAACAAAAAAAAACCCTCCAATGGAAAATGCAGCAAATATTGTCAGGGAGGAGACCGCAACCAGCCAGATTTCTGTCAGGCCCAGAATGCTGAGGCTCATCCCAAATCACACTGGATAATGAAGGCTTACAAAAATATCACCTACGGATTCCAATACCTGGTAGAATTGTTGAAAGCCCTGGCTCAGAGGTAGCATTTTCAAGCCCCACAACTGAGACTTGGGCACCTAATTAATATAGTGCAAGGCTGAGGAACCAGTGGAGGTTCCATCAATTGGATGATATTTTAAACCAAGACCTCTCCCAGGTGGAGGGGGAAAATCTAGCAATGTTAGTTCTAAAAGAGCGGCTATCCAAGATTCTAACTGTAAACATACAACAAATGAAGCAAGTGATCTGGGATAGTCTGGACCGCAAGTCCACTTTGCACATAACTCACATACGAGAGGTGATTGATAAGTTCATGACCTAAGGTAGAAGGAGTCAATTTTAGAAAACCTAGCACTTTTTTTTTTCAACATAGTTCCCTCCTACGTTTACACACTTAGCCCAGCGGTCATGGAGCATACAGATCTTGGACCTCCAGAAAGTGTCCACAGATGGGTGATTAATAAGTTTGTGGCCCAAGGTAGAAAGAGGTGAGTTATACAGCTCTCATTACATGCACATGCAAGTCAACTCTGAGTGATAATGCAGAAAGTTTGAAGTTAATAACTCAACTCCTTCTACCTTAGGCCACAAACTTATCAATCACCCTGATGAATTAGTAACTGATGAGTTATTAACTTCAAACTTTCTGCATTATAACTCAAAGAGTTGAACTGCATGTGCATGTAATGAGAGCTGTATAACTCACCTCTTTCAACCTTGGGCCACAAACTTATCAATCACCCATCTGTGGATACCTCCTGGAGGTCCAAGATCCGTATGCTCCACGACTGCTGGACTAAGTGTGTAAATGTAGGAGGGGACTATGTTGAAAAATAAAGATGCTAGGTTTCCCAAAATCGACCCCTTCTACCTTAGGCCACAAACTTATCAATCACCCCTTGTATGCCGCCAAAATCAAAGTCAAAGTAAATTTATTATCAAAGTACACATATGTCACCATATATGCAGATTCTAAAAATCCAGAGCAACATACACAAAATGCTGGAGGAATTCAGCTGGTCAGCAGGATCTATGGAAATGAATAAACAGTTGATATTTCAGTCCAATACCCTTCTTCAGGAGTTAAAAATAAGGGGAAAGGCACCAGAATAAAGTGGATGGAGACAGCTAGAAGATGATATGTGAAGCCAGCTAGGTGGGAAAGGTAGAGGGTTGTAGATGAAGAAATCTCCTAGGAGAGGTGAGTGGAACATGGGAGAAATAAAAGAAAGGGGGTACTGGGGGAGGAGAAGAGGTAAGAGACCCGAGTGAGGAATAGAAGAAGAGGGAAGGGGAAGGGCAAATAATTTTTTTATTGAAAGGAGAAATTGATATTCATGCCATCAGGTTCAAGGTTACCTAGACAGAATATAAGGTGTTTCTCCTCCACCCTGAGGGTGGCCTCATCGTGGTGCAAGAGCAGGGCATGGACTGATATGTCGTAATGGGAATGGGAATTAAAATGTTAGACCACTGGGAAGGTCCACTTTTGGAGGACGGAGCAGAGGTGCCCATGCTCAAAGAAGCGGTCCCTCAATTTATGACTGCTCTCACCAATGTAGGAGATGGATGGAGAGCATGCAAGGAATGGCCGGATTTGAATCCATGTCCTTCACCTCAAAGTCCGGTGCAATGCCACTATACCACCAGCTGGCTACCATATACTATCCTGAGAGTTATTTTCTTGAAGGCATTTACAGGAAAATAAAGAAATAAATAGTATTTATGAAAAACTAATACATAAATTCTGACAAACAACCAAAGTATGAAAGAAGACAAATTGTGCGAATAAAAAAATTTCTGAGAGCATGGGTTGTAAAGAGAGTCCATAGGTTGTGGAATCAGTTCAGAGTTAAAGTGAGTGAAGTGATCCACGGTGGTTCAGGAGCCTGATTCGTTGCTCTTGAACCTGGTGGTGTGGGTCCTAAGGTGCCTGTACCTCTTTCCTGATGGCAACACTGAGAAGAGAGCATGGATGGTGGGAGTCCTTGATGATGGCAGCATTGTTACGGTAGCGCTCCTTGTAGATGTGCTCACTGGAGGGGAGCACTTTGCCTGTGATGGTTTGGACCGTAAGTCCATTTTGCACATAACTCACAGATTGCAAAGTGATTTGTGACATCGCAAGGTAATAAAAGGCATCATGTAAATGCAAATTCCTCCTTGGTTTTAGCTCTGTAGAGTTTTTCACAAACTGTGGTGTTCAGTGTATGTCAAAAAATTAGGCTGTTGCTAGGCACTGAGTCGCTGATCTTTGTGGAAAGAATTCTGAATGCAATTGCCCAAGAGACAGTGAAGTAGTTGTTATTTTTAAATATTACTTCCTGGAAAATACATATTATTTTCATACCAATATAGGTGGACAAATACAATTGTTCCTCTCCCCACCCCCCCACCAACAAGTATACAAATGGATTCATGTCTCATCCTTACAAAGCAACTATGGGCTTTGAGAAATTACCAAACTAAACCAACCACAGAACAGAGACTGTTGGTGGCATGAAGAGTGCTGGATTCACTCGTACAGGATGTCATCTGAACTTCCAACAGATAAGGGCAACAGAAGTCAGCTTTCACCCAAGCACCATCTGATAGCAGTTAGACAGAAGGATATCACAAGTAAGTTAGGAATAGGTAGATTTTATAGAAGTAGGTGAAATTGAGGTAGAGGTTCAGCCAAAGACTTACTGTAACATACAGCACATGCCAAGGGCCAAATAGCCTGCTCCTTTATCTGTTCGTGTGCATAAGCTGTCAAAGAATTCAGCCTTTGGCTTTACCCTGTTATTTTTAAAAAGATGTTTTCTCCTTGAAAACTTCCAGCCTCAGTTATTTGTCATTGGTGGGTGGCACATAGCAACAAATCCCACAGACAGGCAGTCTTGTCAATCTTACAGGTCTACCCTGTACAGTTCTGTGCAAAATTCTCAGGCACATATACGGTATATAGCTGGGTGTCTAAGAGTGTATTGTTAACATGGAGCAGAAAGCGAGTTTGTAAATCTGCTGGGAGCAAAGGATTTTGGGAAGGGCGAGGGCAGAGAGCTGTGGGAGGGATCTGGGACAGGTGGCATAGAAGGAGTGCCAGGGGCAGGGGGGTGGTGCGAATGCAGACATAACCCAACCCTGAGACCCCAGGTGAAGTAATTTGTCTCTGTAATGTTTCCCGTTCTCGCCCTTCCCCTTTTCCCAACCATGATTGCCCTCTCCCTGTCCCCTTCCCATTCTCAGCCCATAACAGAGACCCATATCAGAATCAGGTTTATCATCACTCACACATGTCATGAAATTGGTTTTTTTTTGGTGGCAGCAGCAGCAGCAGTACGAGTACAGTATAATACATCTGTTCATTAATGTGGCAGCAATTCAATGCATAAGAACATGTGGACATGGTCAAAAGATTCAGATGTTGTTCAAAACAAACATCAGAATGGGGAAGAAATGTGATCTAAGTGGTTTTGACCATGGAATGATTGTTTGTGTTAGATGGAATGGTTTGAGTATCTCAGATTTTCATGTACCACAGTCTCCAAAGTTTAAAGAGAAAGGTACGAGAAACGTCCAGTGAGTGGCAGTTCTGTGGGTGAAAAGGCCTTGTTGACGAGAGAGGTCAGAGGAGAATGGCCAGATTGGTTCAAACTGGCAGGAAGGCAATAAAAAGTCAAATAGCCATGCATTACAACAGTGGGGTGCAGAAGAGCATCTCTGAATGCACAACATGTTGAATCTTGAAGTGGATGAGCTACAGCAGCAGAAGACCACACTAGATACACCTCCTGTACCTAATATGGTGGCCACATGTGGTGCACTTTTCGGAGTATTTTTGTTTCAAGACATGGACTAAAACTATTCTAATTGTAACCCACATAAATGTTTCTTCATTGCAACATGCACACTCTCTAGCAAGTGTCTTCATGACAGAAACATGGCTGGAAACATGCATGTATTTTGAACCATATCAATCGATTGCAATGATGTGGCAAGTGCACATGTGGCCGATTGATCACGTGGCGAATCAACTGGCCCTCCTACACATGGAAGGATCTTTCATTATGTGCGGGCTTTTGAAGGCACACAATTTTGTTTCAGCGGGCCTAGTTCGTCAGGCAAATCTCATCATGCAAAAAATAAAGCTAATGTTTATTTTCTGATGGCCATTTGCGCATCAGAGAAATTTCAAATATCTTTTGGATGACGCGCATAGATTATTTTGAATTAATAAAATACAAAAAATGTTATTTACTTGCACTTGATTCATGGTGCTCATGGATGATGGTGAGATTAGCTCAGCGTTTGCTGACATTGCAGGGCATGTAGCTATTGGAATGAAGTTGTGTTCAGCATGTTGAAAATTATGAAGGGGGATAACTCATCAGAGCATGACCAGATCTATCCCATAATACTGATGGAAGCAAAGGAAGAGATTGCTGGGGTTTTGTGTCCTCTTTAGCCACAGGTGATGTTCCAGAAGACTGGAATACACCTTAAGACATAGGAGCAGAATTAGGCCATTTGTCCAATTGAGTCTGTTCCACCATTCTATAATGGCTAACCTCTCAACCCCATTCTCCCGCCTTCTCCCATAGCATTTGATGCCCTTACTAATCAAGAATTTTAGAGTTGCCTGTGATGGATTCACTACACTCTGGCTAAAGAAATTCCTCCTCACCTCTGTTGTGAAGGGATGCCCTTGAATTCTGAGGCGGTGCCCCCTGGAGAATACCAGTGTTATCCCTTCATTTAAGAAAGGCAACGGGGGTATGTGCATGGAACACTCTATCAAAGGTGGTGGTAGACGCAATACATTAGGGACAACTTTGCACTCAACATCAAGAAGACCAAGGAATTGCTTGTGGACTTCGGGAAAAAGAAGTTGAGGGAAAGCAGAGCAGTGCTCGACAAGGGACCATAAGACCATAAGACACGGAAGCAGAATTACGCACTTGACCCATCGAGTCTGTCCCACCAATCAATCATGGCTGATCATCTGTTCCCCTCTTCAGCCCCACTCCCCAGCCTTCTCCCCATGTCCAATCATGTACAATGCACCCAACGACCTGGCCTCCACAGCTGCTTGTGGTAATAAATTCCATAAATTCATCACTCTCTGGCTAAAGAAATTTCTCCGCAATTCTGTTTTAAACAGATCCTCTTCTATACTGAGGCTATGCCCTCTTGTCCTAGACACCCTATCATGGTACCCCTATCATCCTGACAACATCTACAACGTCTAGACATTAGAAAGGTTTCAATTTGATCCCCCTCCCCCAATCCTTCTCAATTCCAGTGAGTACAGACCCAGAGCTATCAAACGTTCCTCGTGTGATAACCCTTTCATTCCCAGAATCACCCTTGTGAGCCTCCTCTGAACCCTCTCCAATGCCAGCACATTTTTTCCTAGAGGTGGAGCCCAAAACTGTTCACAATATTCAAGGTGAGGCCTCACCAGTGCCTTATAAGGTCTCAGCTTCATATTCCTGCTCTTTTATGCTTCGACCCCTTGAAATGAATGCATACATTGCAGTTACCTTCCTCACCACTGACTCAACCTACAAGTTAACCTATAGAGTGTGCTGCACAAGGACTACCAAGTTCCCTTGCATCTCCGATTTTTGGATTTTCTCCCCACTTAGAAAGTAGTCTGCACATTTATTTCTATTACCAAAGTACATGACCATGCATTTTCCAACATTGTGTTTCATTTGCCATTTTCTTGCCCATTCTCCTTATCTGTCTAAGTCTTTCTGCAAACTACCTGTTTCCCCAACACTAACTGCCCTCGACCAATCTTTGTATCATCTGCAAACTTGACAACAAAACCATCTATTCCATCATTTAAATCATTGATATAAAGCATAAAAAGAAACTGTCCCAACATCAACCCCTGCAGAACACCACTAGTCACTAGCAGCCAACCAGAAAAGGATCCTCTTATTCCCACTTGCTACCTCCTACCGATCAGCCAGTGTTCTAACCAATTCAGTAACTTTCCTGTTATACCATGGGCTCCTAACTTTGTAAGCAGCCTCAAGTGAGGCACCTTGTCAAAGAACTTCTCAAAGGATTCCAGCAGGTTCATCAGGCAAGATTTTCCCTTAAGGAAACCATGCTGACTTCATCCTATCTTGTCCTGTGTCATCAAGTACTCCGTAACCTCATCTTTAACAATTGACTCCAACATCTTTTCAACAACTAATGTCTATATTTTCCTTTCTGCTGCCTCCCACTTTTCTTAAAGAGTGGAGCGATATTTGCAATTTTTCATCCTCTGGCACTATGCCAGAGTCCAATGATTTCTGAAAGATTATTACAAATGCCTCTACAATATCTACTGATACCTTTTTCAGAATCCTAATATGCAGTTTATCTGGTCCAGATAGCTATGTACCTTTAGGTTTTACAGGTCTTTGAGCACCTTCTCCCTTGTAATAGTAACTGCACCCCCTTCTCTTTCTTCACACACTACAACATCTGGCACACTGCTAGTGTCTTCCACAGTGAAGAATGATGCAAGATATCCATTTAGTTCATCTGCCATCTCCTTGTCCCCTGTTATTATTTCTCCAGCTTCATTTTCTAGCAGTCTATATCCACTCTCATCACTCTTTTATTTTTTACATATTTGAAAAAGCTTTTTCTACCCACCTTGATATAGTATGATAGCTTGCTTTCATATTTCATCTTTTCCCTCCTAATGATTCTTTTAGTTGCTCTCTGTAGGTTTCTGAAAGTTTTCTAATCCTCTATCTTCCCACTAATTTTTGTTTTGTCGTATACCCTCTCTTTTGCTTTTACATTATCATTGTCTTCCCTTGTCAGCCACGGTTGTACTATATTGTCATTTGAATATTTCTTTGCTTTTGGAATACATCTATCCTGCACCTTCCTCATTTTTCTCAGTATCTCACCAGAAAATCAGCAGTGGAAAGGTTGAGCAGTTTCAATTTCCTAGGTGTCAGTATCTCTGAAGATCTATCGCGGGTCCAACACATTGATGCAATTACAAAGAAGGCACGACAGCAACTACATTTCAGTAGGAGTTTAAGTGTCACGAAAGAAGAAGAAGCTGTTCCTAAAACAATAAGTGTGTGTCCTCCAGCTCCCGCATCTACTCCCTGATGGTAGTAATGAGAAGAGGGCATGTCCTGAATGGTGAGGCTCCTTAATGATGCATGCCGCCTTTTTGAGGTTTTGCTTTTTGAAGATGTCCTCAATGGTGGGGAGATTGATGCCCATGATGGGAGCTGGCTGAGTCTGTGCCTATTTTCGACCCTGTGCATTGGAGCTTCCATATCAGATGGTGATGTAACTAGTCAGAATACTCTCCAGAGTACACTTGCAGAATGCCAAACCTCCTCAAACCCCTAATGAAGTATATCCAGTGGCAGGCCTACTTCATTCATACATTGGGTCCAGGATAAATCCTCTGAGGGTTCAGAGGAGTTAACGAGAATGATCCGGAGAATGTAAGAGTTAATATGAGGAGCTTTTGATGGCTCTGGGACTATACTCGCAGGAGTTTAGTAGAATGTTGGAGGATTTCATTGAAGCCTATTTAATATTGAAAGGCCTATCAAAGTATATACAGCCTAGAGATTCATCTCCTTTCAAGCAGTCAGAAAAAAAAGAAACCCAATAGAACCCATTTAAAAAAAGACCATCAAATACCCAATGTGCAGGAATAAAAAAAACAAATTGTGCAAACAGTAAAAGTAAACAAATAACATTCAGAACCGGAGTTCACAAAAGTAAGACCACAGCCACAAAGTCAGTCATCACTGCGTTGGACATGGAAAGAATGTTTCCTATAGTAAGAGTTTAGCATCATAGGGTACAGCCTCAGAATACAAGGGTGTCCCTTTAGAAGAGAGATGAGAAGGAATTTCTTTAGCTAGAGGGTGGAGAATCTGTAGAATTCATTGCTACGGACAGCTGTGGAGGCCAAGTCATTGGATAAATTTAAAGTGGAGGTTGATAGGGTCTTGATTAGTCAGGGTATCAAAAGTTTAGGGGAGAAGGGAGGAGAATGAGGTTGACGGAGATAATAATTTCCCCTCTAAAGAAAAGTGAAGCAGACTCAGAAGGTCCAGTGGCCCAATTCTACTTCTATGTCTTATACTTTGAGATGCTGACGCCCAGGAACTTGAAAATGCTCACCCTTTCTACTGCTGGTCACTTGATGAGGACTGGTGTGCAATCTCCCAATTTCCCCTTCCTGAAGTCCATAATTGGTCTTGCTGATGTTGAGTGCAAGGTTGTTGATGTGAAACCACTCAACCAGCTGATCTAGCTTGCTCCTGTCTGCCTCCTCACCACCATCTGATATTCTGCCAACAACAGCTGTGTCATTAGTGAATTTGTAGATGGTATTTGAGCTGTACCTAGCCACATAGTCATGAGTACAAGGACAGAGCAGAGCAGTGGGCTAAACATACATCCTTGAAGTCGGCCTGTCCTGACTATCAGCGAGGAGGGTATGCTATTCAGATCAATCCCTACAAAAACCTTTGCATTGAACCATGTTCTATCCATACAAATATCAATGAAGTCCTAAATGCACATGATAAATTAGCTGAAATCAGATCAGATAGATACAAATAAATTCACGCTACTTATATTTATATTTAAACGCCGAGAACTACATCTGTAATTGGGGTGTACAAAATACTGTACAATGTTATGCTCCTGCTCTGCATGATTAATAGCCTTTTCCTAAAGGAGAATGGCTAGAAGTCACACCAGTAGGTAGAATGCTGGCTCAAAATGTGTGATCTAGCCAAGTAAGATGTTAATTACCCACATTTATCCTTGTTCCAACTTAGCTTTGCATACTTTGAAGAAGTCATTCCTGGAATGACTTGCCAGGGATGGTGGTGGAGGCTAAAACATTAGGGGTATTTAAGAGCCTCTTGGACAGGCACATGGATGAAAGAAAAAATGGAGGGTTATGGGGTAGTGTGGGCTTAGTACTATTTTTTTAAGGATCATATGGGTCGGCACAACATGGAGGGCTGAAGGGCCTGTACTGTGCTGTAGTGTTCTAAGGTTCTATGGTTCTAAGTGCATCATCTTTCACAATACTTTTGTCAATGAATGACAAATCATTCTTGGCTCTGGGGAAGATTTAAAGTTTAGCTTTATTTGTCATATGGATGTGGAAATATGAAAACATACAGTGAAATGCATCCTTTACATCAAAGACCAACTCAGTCCAATGTTGTGCTGGGGGCAGCCTACAAATGTTGCCACTCTGTTGGCGCCAACAATAGTATGCCACAACTTAATAATCCTGACGTTTGGGTCTTCGGGATGTGGGAGGAAAAAACGCAGGAGGTCATGGGGAGAATGTATAAACTCCTTAAAATTGGGGAGGGGCAAGAGTGAATTGAACCCCAATCGGAAATAGTTGGCACTGTAATAATATTACCCTACCATGCCACATGAAATCACTTCTCCTGGCTTGAAGCACTTTAATTGTCAATACAAAATATTCACCATAAGTTAGAGATATATGCTTTATGCTTAATATAATAGCAACAGGGTAAACGTTGCCATCGGGACCATTTAAGAGAAACAGACCTGCACTTTTCCAGGGCAAATGGATAAATACTTTAAGACTTAAAAGAGAGTGACCAGGGTAATGAGATTCCTTTGGAATTATCTAAACAGGAACTCATACAATGTGCAAGGGCTGAAAGGCAATTTTTTTAATGTAACCTCTATTGATCTATTTCCTGGAGAAGCTGGCTGCAGAAGAGAGAGTAAGCAAGCATAAGAAGTGAACACACACAAAATGCTGGAGGAACTCAGCAGGCCAAGCAGCATCTTTGGCAAAACAGGGAATCTCAATGCTTTGGGTCAAACCCTGTATCACTATTTGTTGAATGTACAAAAACAGTTTGTCTTCCATGTCACAAACAAAAGAATATCTGCAGATGCTGGAAATCCAAACAACATACACAAAATATTGGAGGAACTCAGCAGGTCAGGTAGCATCTATGGAAAAGAGTACAGTTGACATTTTGAGTCAAGATACTTCACCAATCCTGCATAAAAATATTGTCTACTGTTGAGGACACATAAAATTACCCAGTACTGTCTATAAGGAGTTTGTACATTCTCGTCATGACCACATGGGCTTCCTCCAGGTGCTTCGGTTTCTTCCCGCAGGTTAATTGGTCACTATAAGTTGCCCTGTGTTTAAACCAGGGTTAAATTGGGGGATTGCTGGGAGGTGCAGCTCGAAGGGTTGGAAGGACTGTATTCCAATCATTCAATCAATAAATGGTACTGGTTCTTTAGTAGGGCAACGAGGAAGGTTGGTTCAAAAAAGTGAAAACATGGTAATAAAGGTGATCTGTGAGGTACTATCATTCCCAAATCTCTTTGCGTCAATACCATTCATTATGTACGGTCATAGAAGACAACAAAATGAAAGTCAGGTGGGAATCAAAATATTGTTGACATCACACAATGAAAATCTACTCCACTCTCCAATCAGCACACACTGTCCTTGAAAATGTAAAACATGGGAAAGCCAGCAAATATGTACTTTATTGTTCGTGCTTGCGATGAAGAATCAAGAAAACAAATATAAATTTTTATTCAATTTGTGGTCAAAATTCCAAATTTCATTTAAAAGTAACCTGTTTATAAGTTATCTTAGATTTAGATTTATTTATCATAGACACTGTGTATCAAAATAAACAGTGAAGTGAGTTGTTTGCATTAACAACCAATACAACTTAGGAATATACTCAGTGTCACATTTCTAGACCTTACCCTTCGAAGACCACATCTCCTTCCGCTCCACTGAGTATAAAATACAACATCTTTTCAAATAACTTTTCTCAAGCTTAGAATCAAGACTCAAGATTGGTTAATGTCAGTTCCAGTATATATGTGTAAAGGTGAATTCTGTAACTCTGGATCTGAGGTAGCACAAAAAAAATACAAAAGGATAAAAGAATACAATGATAAAAAACACAATAAATATAAATAGGTAATATATACATAGGTTGATTATATGCCTATAAAATGACATTAGGCATAGAAGTGTCTATGGGAGGCATAATGTGACTGACAGAAAATGATAAAGTAGTGGTGGTTTGCAGTGTGGAGGGGTGGACTAGTGGGTGGAGCCTTACTGCTTGGAGAAAATAACCTTATTTTGAGTCTGGTGGTCCTGGCTAGGATGCAACACAGACTCCTCCCTGATAGCATTGGGACACACAAACCATGAGCAGGGTGTGTGGAATTCTTCATAGTGTTACTAAACATTTTCTAGCATCTTTCTGAATATATATCCTTGATGGGGGGGTAGGCTGATGCCATCGTTGCACTGGGCAGTTTTGACTACCCATTGTAGAGTCTTCCTGGCCGCTGCAGTGCACCTTCCGTAACAATATGTCCACCGAAGATGACAGGTATGTGATTTGCATGAGGTCACACAACTTCTTGCCTTTGGTCACTGCCTTAGTACTTCAGAAAACTCTGGCACATCGTGAGCAAGAAACTAAATAGGTTTTAACATGACGAATTGAAACTTGTTCTCCACTGGACTGGTTTTCTCTCCTGGGTGCTCTATTAACTCCTGTTCTGCAAAGGCTAGACATGCTGAGGTACTGTCATTCCCAAATCTCTTTGCGTCAATACCATTCATTATGTACAGTCATTGTCTTCCCTCCAATCCCCAATACGCCGTATCTGTCAGTGCTGAATTCTTCCAAATTTACAAAAATAAAAAGTCATTAGATGTAGAGAGCTTATATCTTAAACAACAATTAACTGTGATGGAATATTATACAACATCCCGATCTGTGAGGTTTCCCAAATTTTAGAAGCAAATCTAAAATCAAATGTGGTGAAAATGACGAATTTGCAGTCCTTAAACTAACATAAGGCCCCACTTAATGATGACATATCTACACATTCTGAAGAAGGGCCTTGGCTCAAAACATCAGCTTTTTATTCATTTCCGTAGATGCTGCCTGGCCTGCTGAGTTCCTCCAGCATTTTGTGTGTGTTACTCTGGATTTTCAACATCTTCAAAATCTCTTGTATCCACACATTGTAATTTGACACAAATCCACTGAAAACTTTGACAATATGAGAACAAAAACTAAAGTGAGAAGGGCAAATTCTTTGGTTAGCTAGAGCAACCCCATGAATCAGTGTTTTATCTGCAGAGGATGATAATTTTGAAAACTTTACTGCAAATTTACTCATACTTATACTTATGACTGTAAGGTTAAGCACAGCTTCAATGCCATATACTGTTTAAGTTTGCTGACGACGCCACTGTTGTTGGCTGAATCAAAGGTAGTAACACATCAACATATAGGAGGGAGATTGAAAATCTGGCTGAGTGGTGCCACAACTTGTCCTTTCCACACTGGTTGTTTGTCCATCCTGTTGGATGTGGTCTTTCGCAGATTTCCTCGTGTTTGCTCTTTCATTGATTCTATTGTGTTTGTTGGATTTACGTGTAAGCACACAAGTAAACAAATGGTGACATACGTAGACTTTGATAATAAATTTACTTAGAATTTAGAAATTTGCTTAGCTACCACTGTAGTTAGAAGCAATCGTCAGTTGAAGGGGAGACTGTTCATAGAACAAAAACAATATCATTAACTCCCAATATCCGCAACATGAGAGGAGAGGGAGGAATTAACAAATGGCTTGGATGCTTGAGGGTATGTTTTAATAAGCTATGATCTTGGCTGATGCTATAATCTTTACCAAATATTCCGTCAATGTTATTCATCAGAAATAAGCAATAGAATGTTAGCCAAAAGGAGCTTTGACCTATTTACTGTGCATTAGAAGGTTATTGGAATGCACACATTTTAGCATAGTTCAGATAAATTTCCATCATCATATTAAACTTCTTATCCAACTTCCATAAGCATTATATCTAAAGTGAGAGTATCTCTAAAAAATTATACCATCCATCCTTGCATGAAAGTATTAAGCAATTGTTATTTCAGTCTGGTTATGGTCGTACACATGACCTTCTGCACTTTCTCTGCAACTGTGACTTTTCATTCTGCGTTCTGTTTCTACTTACCTTGCCCAGGCTTGTGCCCTGGAAACTTTCCAAGGCACAAATCCATGGTCTATCGAGACTAATGGAGGCCTACCACACTATTTATCTTTGTGTTACCTCACAGCACTGAGGGGATGAAGTAATCTGAATGAATTGCACACAGAAGATATTCACTGTACCTCGGGATAGTGACAATAATTAATCAATGTCTGTGGAGTTGTTTGCCAAGCCTGGAGGCTAGGTCGTAAACGTTTTCTGACCAGAGTCGAGGTGACATCACCTGTGCACAATTGAGTGCCAAATGCTCACACTTATATTGGTATGAAACACGTGCACTCAGCAGAAACAACACTCAACTGTGCATTGATGATGTGACCTTGACTAGTGGCGAAACGTATGTGACCTAACCACCGAGCTCAGCAAACAACCCTAGAAACAAGCAGCCAACCTGAGCTACCAATCTTCTCTTTCATTTCATAATAAACCAAGAGACCAAATTAACTACAAGCATGGCTCATGTATACTCCTCACCCCACAGGTCAATAACAATGTTCCCACTATTCCTTTTGCTGGAAACAGCCAATGCAACACAAAACGGAAGCAGGAGTATGATTGGGCTACAACTTGTCTCAGAATATTTCCATTAAAGATGGAACTTTATTTATGATTAATGTGTCTATTAGTTCTAAGATAGTTCAAAGTTCAAAAGTTTAAAGTATATTTCTAATCAAAGTTATGTATACCATACACAACTTTGAGATTCATCTTCTTGCAGGCAGCCACAAAAACAAAGAAATACACTAAATTTCATGAAAAACCCCACATCACAAAGACTGACAAATAGCTACAATGTGCTACATCCTTCAGGATACCACAGGTTGTATAGATGCTTCAAAATCATATCTCCCAATGGAAAACTACAGGTTGCAGTTTGCCGTGATTGTAGTCTAGAAGCAGTTTACTTCGTAGAATTGGCATAAGTTTTGTTAACTGTCTGCATTGTCACGGTGTCTTGCCAGCACTATCTTCACTGATCAAAAGTTGGATAGCCTCCAATCTGATGATAAGGGCAATTTTTCCCCCAATGCACCCAACTCCTTTTTCCATTATCCATTCTGATTTCCCACTCATCCTTTACCTGTCTATTAGCCCCCTTCTGACTCCCCTCTTCCTTTCCTTTCCCTCATGATCCACCTTCCCCTTCATCAGATTATTTTTTCTTCAGTCCTTTACCTCTTCCACCTTTCCTCACCCAGCTTCTCACTTAATCCTCCGTGCCCCACCAACCCATCACTCCCCCTTGCCTGGTCTCACCAATCACCTGCCAGCTTGTACTCCTTCCCCTCCTCCCACCTTCTTACTCTGGCTTCTGCACCATTCCTTTCCAGTCCTGATCAAGGGTCTCAGCCAAAACATCAACTGTTTATTCCACTCCATAGATGCTGCCTGACCTGCTGGGTTCCTCCAGTATTTTATGCGTATAGCTCCGTTCAAACATATGGACCTTCAGATGGCATGCAGCTAAGCAATCAGAAATCCTTAAGCAGATCTTTTTCCCCCTTTGTTAAACTGTTGTCAGGCTAATATTGATAGGAGAGAAGAATTGACCATGGAAGAAAGGCAAAGAGAAGGGGACCCAGAAAGAGGAGATGGTTGAGAAGTGAAATAACTTAGCACTGACTAGACTCTTTCCACTAGATAAGGAATTTGTATGTTCTCCCCATTGTTACGCCCGTGGCCCCCTCCTTTTTGAGAATCACAAGATCACTATTAAGTCAGGTCAGGAGACCCAGGAAATGAGAGAAAGACATGCAGAATCCACAAAGAGTTTGGAATGTGTCCTGGCCTCCGAAAGGCGGAACCATTGATAACGGCTATTGTCTCTTGGAGACGGAATTGTGTATTGAATACTGTATGATTCATTGAAGCCCCCAGGCTATAAACCAAGGGGGGTTGGTGGAGGGATTGCATCATCCCAACCTGATTGACATCTGAGACCCCGTGAATCAGGATAAAAGAGGGTCTGGGAACAGCCCCTTCAGACGCACCAGAAGAAACGCTAGAACTCCTGTAACAGCGTAATAGCAAAAGCCGGTGGAAAAGCCCACGTGCGTCCTTTTCCATTTGCCTCGGAATTGGTGGGTCTTGCCACGGAAGCACGGCTTTAGCTAACAACAAAGGGGAAATCAGCCCCCAACGACTCTTGAAGGATTGACATCATAAAAGGAATGGGCAAGTTAAACATCCGTCTTTCTCTCCAACCAAAAAGCTGCAGCTTGAATGAACTTGAGTGACTTTTATATTTCCATCGGACAATACATTATCCCCTAGGCAACGATAGAGCTATTTCTTATTGATTATTATTATACCCGCGCTTTTAGATTTAGTATTGACGACGAATATTATCTGTATGTTTGCATTGATATTATTTTGTGTATTTTTATCAATAGATACTGTTAAAAATAGTACCATCAGACTTCAACGGACCTCTCTATCTTTGCTGGTAAGTGACCCAGTTACGGGGTACGTAACACCATGACCATGTGGCTTTCTTCCAGGTGCACTCATTTCCACCCACAGTCCAAAGACATACGGGTTGATAGGATAATTGGTCATTGTAATTTGTCCCATGATTAGGGTAGCTTTAAATTGGGGAATTGCTGGGCGGTGCAGCTTGAAGGACAGGTAGGGCCTTTTACGCGTGGTATTGCAATGAATAAATAATAAATTAAAACTCAGATAAACAATAAATAAACCATAGACCTCATCTCTGCCATTCCATGCCGTATCAAATTCAACCATGAAGGGAGGTAATAAAGCAGTAAAGACCCAATATGTTATTTTTAAAAGTGTGATACATTAATCATGAGGATTCTCACGGTGTCCTTTCCGCATTTAATTTCCCTGTGCGAAATCAATACAAGGAATCTTGAATACAGATCCAATCACCACTCTACAGGTAAGATACTATATCAATCCATTTTACAACAATGCTAATCTTTATGACAATCAATTCTATGGCTGACAGCAAAAGTTCTTTTGATAACCACATTAAAAATAAAATACTTCCACAGTTCTTTCAGGTAGCTAAAGTAGGTGAAGGATATCAGCAGAGAAAGGGTATTGAATGGCCACACAATAACTCCCTATTACAGAGTAACAGTAACAACAGACTTTCCATTTAAAACTGTTAATAAGATATTGCTTAAAATAATCTCACCATTAGCAAATCTTACACATAAATACCACTAAATGCATTTGTGCCCATTACTAAACATAATACAAGGAGATTACAGTAACATTGTTGTACATTTAAATATATATCATATATGCACTTTATGTCAACTTTTACATCTACAGAATACTTTTTATAATGTTAAACTTTGTATGGGCTGTATGTGACATATGTATTGTGTTTCGCACTTTGATCCCTGAGCAATGTTGTTTCATTGAGCTATATATATGTGTAAAATTGAATGACAATAAATCTGAACTTGAACTTCAACTTGATTATTCAATCTTCTATTAATATGGAGTAGATTAATATGAAGGCGTAGACAGAGTGGACACGGAGAGGGTGATTTCAATAGCGGGAGAGTCTAGGACCAGAGGGTACAGCCTCAGAATACAAGAATGTCCCTTTAGAACAGAGATCTAGAGGAATTTCTTTAGCCAGAGGGTGGTGAATTTGTGGAAATTAATTGACACAGACAGATGTGGAGCCAAGGTATACTTAAAGTGGAGACTGATAGGTTCTTAATTAGTCAGGATGTCCAACGTTACAGGGAGAAGGCAGGAGAATGGAGAGGTAGTAGATCAGCCATGATTGAATGGTGAAACAGAATCGATGAGCTGAACGGCTTAATTCTGCTTGTTTGTCTTATGGTTTTATAGTGCAATCCTTTGAGGATGACCATCAAAACTGACAAGGGCAGCAAGTGCATACGCACACCACCAACTGCACGTTTCAGCTTGCCAACCCCTGCCGTATTTGGTATCAAAAATAATGTCACTGAATCAGAATCCTGGAATCTGCATCAGAAAGCCCATAGAAGCACAAGAAAGCAACACACTAACTCTTGCTAAGACCAAAGAGGAATAGTTAGTAAATTCTAGCCTTGACACAGTCATTAAAGATGAGCTATCTGGGAACAGCTGACTCAAATCTTTAATACATGAATTCTTTACTAAAGCTTTAACAGCGCAATAAATTTGTTCAACTTACAGGTTCGATCTTCAGAGCATTCCTGTAGCTACCAAAGAGGGCTGCTTGACTCTTCAAAAATGCACGAGCAACTCCATCCCCAGTGGTTGTTGAAACTTTCTTAAGTCGGTTCTTCAGTGCTGCCAGCTGTGTGTAGGAATGATGATAAAGGAGGAAGAAAAGAAAATCAGCACACTCTCAAAATGGGCAATGCAATATCCTCTGTACAATCTACCCTCAAACCGGGCAATGCAATATCCTCTGTACGACCTACCCTCAAACTGGGCAATGCAATATCCTCTGTACAATCTACCCTCAAATCAGGTAATGCAATATCCTCTGTACAATCTACCCTCAAACCAGGCAATGCAGTATCCTCTGTACAATCTACCCTCAAACCAGGCAATGCAATATCCTCTGTACAATCTACCCTCAAACCAGGTAATGCAATATCCTCTGTACAACCTACCCTCAAACCAGGCAATGCAATATCCTCTGTACAATCTACCCTCAAACCAGGCAATGCAATATCCTCTGTACAATCTACCCTCAAACCAGGCAATGCAGTATCCTCTGTACAATCTACCCTCAAACCAGGCAATGCAATATCCTCTGTACAACCTACCCTCAAACCAGGTAATGCAATATCCTCTGTACAACCTACCCTCAAACCAGGCAATGCAATATCCTCTGTACAACCTACCCTCACACCAGGTAATGCAATATCCTCTGTACAACCTACCCTCAAACCAGGCAATGCAATATCCTCTGTACAACCTACCCTCACACCAGGAAATGCAGTATCCTCAATTCAAACCCAATCTGAAACTGGGCAATGCAATTTCCTCTATTCAGACCCACGATAAAAGGCTAACCTCCCTGGCAGTAATTTCTTTAAATATTACATTATTAATATTGTTATGGATTACAGAATATTATAGAATATTGATATAGATTACACAATATTTTATATATTAAATACTGTGCAAAAGTCTTAGGCACCCTAGATATACATATGTACCTAAAACTTTTGCACAGTATTGTATTTGTCAACGTGGAGCTGAGAGCAAGTTTGTAAATCTGGCAGAGGCAAAGGATGCTGGGGATGGTGAGGGTGGAGAGTCTTGGGAGGAATGTAGGAGATAGCAGAGAAGGTGTGCCAGGGGCAGGGGGTGGTGTAGGTGCAAACACACCCAGCCCTGAAACACCAGACAAAGTCACGTAATTCCAAACTATTGGCTTATTGAGCACTACAAAGTGTCCCTCTGGTGATTCCCAATCCCTCCCCTCTCCCTTTTTCTTTTCCCCAACCACGATTCCCCTCTCCCTGCCCCCTCTTCATTCTCAATACATAATAGAGAACCATATGAGAATCAGTTTTATCATCACTTATATATGTCATGAAATTAGTTTTTTTTTGTGGCAGCAGTACAGTGCAACACATAAAATGACTATAGTACTGAGCAAATGTCTTAGGCACCCTTGCTATGACTTCTTCACAGTACGGTATATAAATACTGAGTACTGTAATCCTATGGAAATGTTGTGGAAGGACCTGAAGTAAGCAGCTCTTGCAAGGAAGCCCACCAACATCCCAGAGTTCAAGCAGTTTTGTAAGGAGGAATGGCCTGAAATTCCTCTAAGCCGATGTGCAGGACTGATCAACAGTTACTGGAAACGCAAACTATATATAAAAGGCCGCACCGGGAGCACCGGACGCAGTATACCACACCTGTGAGTCGGCTGGTGTGGTATACTGCATCCGGTGCTCCCAGTGTGGCCTTTTATACATTGGTGAGACCTGACGCAGACTGGGAGACCATTTCGCTGAACACCTACGCTCTGTCCGCCAGAGAAAGCAGGATTTCCCAGTGGCCACACATTTTAATTCCGCGTCCCATTCCCATTCTGATATGTCTATCCATGGCATCCTCTACTGTCAAGATGAAGCCACACTCAGGTTGGAGGAACAACACTTTATATTCCGTCTGGGTAGCCTCCAACCTGATGGCATGAACATTGATTTCTCTAACTTCTGTTAATTCCCTCCTCCCCTTCTTTCCCCATCCCTGATTTATTTATTTCCCCCCTCCCTTTTTTTCTCTCTCTGCCCATCACTCTGCCTGTTCTCCATCTCCTTCTGGTGCTTCTTCCGCCCCTCCCTTCTTTCTCCCTACGCCTCCCGTCCCATGATCCTTGCCCTTCTCCAGCTCTGTATCCCTTTTGCCAATCACCTTTCCAGCTCTTAGCTTCACCCCATCCCCTCTGGACTTCTCCTATCATTTCGGATTTCCCCCCCTCCTACTTTCAGATCTCATATTATCTTTTCTTTCAGTTAGTCCTGACGAAGGGTCTCAGCCCGAAACATCGACAGTGCTTCTCCCTATAGATGCTGCCTGGCCTTCTGCATTCCACCAGCATTTTGTGTGAGTTACCGGAAACGTTTGGTTGAAGTTACCGCTGTACAATGGGGGTCACACCAGTTACTGAAAGCAAAGGTTCACATACTTCACATTCTTTTCTAACAAATACATGTAATATTGGATCGTTTTTCTCAATAAATAAATGAGCAAGTATAATGTATTTTTTTGGTGTTATTTATTTAATTGGGTTCTCTTTATTTAGTTTTCGGTCATACATGAACATCTAGGTGGGGTGGCAGGGTAGGGATACATCTCCACCAACGGAGGTCTAAGGAGCCCTTTCCCTTCACTACTCTGCAGGTCACCCTTGGACAAGGTGTAGCACCTGCTTAGCCACCAGATAACGGTCACGTGAAGCCACGGGAGCAGGAGGTGGATAGTCGCGTGACCAGCTGGTACATTTCACAAGTCCTGGCTATGTGACCACTGATGCCAGGCAGACAAACTCTGAAGAGTATTAATAATGACTGGGGGGGGGGGGGTGGGGGTCACCTATCTTGTAATGACACTGCTCAATAGAAGGCAATGGCAATGAACGTCTGTAGAAAAATTTGCCAAGAACAATCATGGTCATGGAATGACCTCGATCGCCCATGTCATACGACATTGCACATGATGAATGAACTATATATATATGTGTATATATATATATCACCAATGGTCATAATGAAAGATTTTCAGTTGGAAGGATAGGCACACTAACACCAACATGAACATCATCTCCACCATGATCAAACAATACCAACTCCCAAGGATAGGTCATGTCATCCAGATGTGTTACTCACTTTACTCCCAGTTGAAAGAAGATGAGCAAACCCCTGGTGGGCAAAGGAAATGCTCCAAAATGATATCAACATCAACCTGAAGAAATTGAACATCACATCTAAAAACTTGAAAGACTTTGCACTCAACAGATATGCCTGAGGTAAATCAGTTCAAGAGGGAGTTGCGCTACGAGAATAACCTCAGCAGTTAGGCAAAGAACAATTGGCAGCTGTGAAAGGAGAGACTGAACAACCAAAGGACCACACCACTAAACGCAGACTCCATTTACTCTTGCCCACACTGCTCCTACATATGACGATCCCAGATTGGCCTCTATAGTCACTTGTTCAAAGTTCAAAAGTACATTTATTATCAAAGTATTTATACATTATGCAACCTTGAGATTTGTGTCCTTGCAGGCAGCCACAGAACAAAGAAACCCAAAGGAACCCATAAAATTGTGCAATCAATTAAAAAAAAAGCAAATAGCATTTCGAGCAGAACTGAGTCCTCAGATGTGAAGCCCAGAGCAGCTGGAGCAGACCACAGCCTCAACCTGAGTTCATCCCAGAGGGCCGTAAGCATGATGGAGTCCCCAGACATGAAACCTGGAGCAAGCAACAGCTTCAACGCAGTGCATAACAGGGTATATGTCGTGGAGCAGCAAGCAGATCTGGCCTGACCCTTGCCTTTGGTCAATCCACCTGGCCTGGGTTGTTTATTAGACCAGACCCACTATATATATATATATATATATATATAGTGATTCCCACTGAAAAGGAACAAATCTAGTCTGAATAAAAATCTACATTACATTTTTAGACTGCTTTCATCTTTATTTATAATCTAAGCTCCAGAACTGTCAGTAGACTAGAAACCTTGATTCATTATAATTCAGTTGATATTACTGCAGAATGTTTGCATTTATAGTTTGTCAGTGAAAAGATATGTTAAGTTTGTCACTTTACCAAGTGATATGAGGGAATATTGGCCATCTAATTTTTGTTTATTTAAAATCAGATTTCAAATTCATTTATCACATGTACATTGAAATATACAATGCTTGCTTGCTTCATACAAGGTGCCGTTTGCTTCATCAGGTTCACAGCCTGAAACATCAACTGTTTATTTCCCTCCATAGATGCAGCCTGACCTGCTGAGTTCCTCCAGCATTTTGTGTGTGTTGTTCTGGATTTCCAGCATCTGCAGAATCTCTTGTGTTTATATGCACAGGGCTGATTATTTTTCTATTGCTATGTATTGCATTGTACTGCTGCTGCAAAGACAACTCACGACATATGCCAGTGATTTTAAACCTGATTCTGATTCATTGAGTATCCAAAATATCCTGGGTCAGCAGGTCATATTTCTTGTCTTCAGAAGAAAATCTGCTCTGCAACGTTAAGAAGACATGCCAGTGCAGGAGAGCATGGAAAGCAGATAGCTCATGTAGGAAGAAGAATCTGGCACAACTCAAGACAGATGAAATTAGACACGTAATTTGTGACGGCATTCAAACACCAAAGGAAAAGTGGACCCAATCAAATACTACCAATTGAAAACTGAGTAGTAATAAGGCTTTTTAGAAGATGCAATGGTGTCAAGTATTATACATCTTTTCTGTTATTAGTTTTGAAGTAATATTCCAAAAACCTTGTTTGGGATTGAGGTAGGACATAATAGAAATGTACTTGGAGTTGTTAGATTGACAATGATTGAGATGACAGCAGTCATGGCAGGGGAAGTAAAACAGAGGTAGAGGATATCCCAATGGGAAAATTAACTGTCATGTATTTTGTGATATAAAAGAATTGAGAGAATTCGAGTCATAGCTACCGGCAGCAGACAGTGATGTAAAACTAGATACAATGCTAAATAACAGTGAAGATGGGATAACTTTTAGAATATCAATCACTGCACCAAGAATTCTATCAAATACAAGTCACTGTCATAGAACACTACAGCAAACATACAGGCCTTTTAGTCCATATATTCTGTTCCTAATCTATTAATAGGCATTGTCCCAATTATCTGCACCTGGACCACAGTAATTCATACCCCTCCCATCCACATACCAATCCAAATTTCTTTTAATTACTGAAATCAAACCTGCATCCAGCACTTCCACTGGTAGCTCAAGCCACACTCTCACCACCCTCTGAGTGAAGAAGCTCCCCAAATGGTTTAACAATTATACTGACAATAAAATGATTAATTTAGTGCTCTCTTGACTGTGCTTCTCATCACACACTATAAATTTCAGTGACATGTATCTCAGCTCGTGCCAAGTCCCATTCACCTCTGTGGATTTACTTCTTTTTATACATACACAATGCTGGAAGAACTCAGCAGGGCAGGCAGCATCCGTGAGAAAAGAGTAGCCAACGTTTCGGGCCGAGACCCTTCATTAGGAATGGGGGGGGGGGGGAGGAAGAGAGGGCCGAAGCCCAGTAATAGAAATAGGGGAGGGGGAAGGGCTAGAGGCGCCAGGTGAACCAATCAGAGGAAGGATAAAGGGGGGAGGGGATAAGCATGAAAGAACTGTAGAGAACAGGACCCCACCACCCAGCACATCTTTCCCTCCCTACCCCTCTCAGCTTTTCACAGGGATCATTCCCTCCACGACTACCTGGTCCACATGTCCCTCCCCACAGAACTCCCACCCGGCACTTATCCCTGTAAGCGCAAATGCTACATCTGTCCCCACACTTCCCCCCTCACCACCATTCCAGGCCCCAGACTGTCGTTCCAGGTGAGGCAACACTTCACCTGCGAGTCTGCTGGAGTTGTCTATTGTATCCAGTGCTCCCGGTGCGGCCTCCTCTACATCGGCGAGACCCGACACAGATTGGGGGACCGCTTCGTCGAGCACCTCTTCCATCCGTCACAATAGACAGGACCTCCCTGTTCCCACCCACTTCAACTCTGCCTCTCATTCCCATCTAGATATGTCCATACATGACCTCCTCTACTGCCATGATGAGGCCAAACTCAGGTTAGAGGAGCAACACCTCATCTACCGTCTGGGTAGCCTCCAGCCTGGTGGTATGAACATTGAATTCTCCAATTTCCAGTAATTCCCTCCCCCTCCCCCTATCCTAGGTCCCTCTCTGCCTCTCTCCCCATTCAACTTTCTGCTCCTTTACCTCTACAGTTCTTTCATGCTTATCCCCTTCCCCCTTTATCCTTCCTCTGTTTGGTTCTCCACCTGGTGCCTCTAGCCCTTCCCCCTCCCCTATTTCTATTACTGGGCTTCGGCCCTCTCTCCCCCCCCATTCCTGATGAAGGGTCTCGGCCCGAAACGTTGGCTACACTTTTCTCATGGATGCTGCCTGACCTGCTGAGTTCTTCCAGCATCGTGTACGTATTCTTTGATCCACAGTATCTGCAGTTGTACTTTTGGGTTTTACTTCTTTTTATCAAGCTGTTTTTCGGCCCTTTACCTACTTAATCCAATTATTGGTCAAGGTTCCTCTGATTGTGGGTTCTCACATATACCCGATTTCCCACATCATGTAGGCCTTCATCTGGTCAAACCCTATTCTGAACCCAAACTCTGCCATAATACCTCTTTAAGTACCTTAATATCTCATCAAATTTTATTTTTTGAACACATTTCTGAAATGTCTTGAGTTGCTTAACTGCTCACAAACACATGTTGTAAATAATACAGCGATTAAGGGTTTTTGGATTGGACTGTATAATTGTTGATGGACCACTTTGTTGAGCACCGATGCTCCATTTGCCTGAAGTGGAATTTTCCAGTGGCCAACTATTTTAATTCCTTTTCCTATTCCCATTCCTGTTCTGACATGTCAGTCGGAACACAATGAGGCCACTCTCAGGGTAGAGGAACAACACCTCATATTCCATCTAGGTAAACACCAACCTGATAGCATGAACATCAATTTCTCCTTCTGCTAGTTTTAGCCTCCCTCTTTCTTCTTCTTCTTCTATTCCCTACTCTAGCCACTTATCTCTTCTTCACACCTGCCTATAACCTCTCTGGGTGCCCCTCCTCTTTCCTTTTCTCCCAAGGTCCATTCTCCTCTCCTAACAAGATTCCTTCTTCTCCAACCCATTACTTGCCCCCCACCTGAAGGTAAATAAATCCCCTGGTCCTGATGGGATGCATCCCAGGGTGCTGAAGGAATTGGCAGAGGTTATAGTAGATGCATCGGTAATCATTTATCAAAACTCTCTAGATTCTGGGCAGGTCCAGGCGGATTGGAAGACAGCAAACATCACAGCACTTTTTAAAAAAGGATGTAGGCAGAAGATGGGCAACTATAGGCCAGTTAGCTTAACATCTGTAGTTGGGAAAATGCTTGAAGCTATCATTAAGGAAGAAATAGCGAAACATTTAGAAAGGAGTGGTTCCATTAGACAGACACAGCATGGATTCAGAAAGGGCAGGTCCTGTTGGACAAACTTACTGGAGTTCTTTGAGGACATAATGAGTGCAGTGGATGGAGGGGAACAGGTGGGATATTGTATACTTGGATTTCCAGAAGGCGTTCGATAAGGTGCCGCACGAGAGACTTATAAACAAGATACGGATGCATGAAGTCAGAGGAAGTGTATTGGCATCGATAGAGGATTGGTTAACCAATGGAAGGCAGAGAATTGGTATAAATGGGTGTTTCTTCCGTTGGCGGTCTGTGGTGAGTGGGGTGCCACAGGGGTCGGTGCTGGGCCCGCAGCTGTTTACCATTTACTTTGATGATTTGGAAGAGGGGACTGAGTGTAGCCAAGCAAAATTTGTTAATGACACTATGAGTGGAAAAGCAAATTGTAAAGAGGATGTGGAGAGTCTGCAGAGGGATATAGATAGGTTAGGTGAGTGGGCAGATGGAATATAATGTTGGCAAATGCGAGATCATCCACTTTGGAAGGAATAATAGAAGAGCAGATTATTATTTGAATGATGAAAGACTGCAGCATGCTGTTGTGCAGAGGGACTTGCGAGTTCATGAATCGCAAAAAGTTGGCTTGCAGGTACAACAGGTTATTAAGAAGGCAAATGGAATGTTGGCCTTGATTGATGGAGGGATTGAATTCAAGAGCAGGGAGGTCATGCTGCAACTATACAGGGTACTGGTGAGGCCACACCTGGAGTACTGTGTGCAGTTCTGGTCTCCATACTTGAGGAAGGATATACTGGCTTTGGAGGCAGTGCAGAGGAGGTTCACCAGGTTGATTCCAGGGATGAAGGGGTTAACCTATGAGGAGAGATTGAGTTGCCTGGGACTATACTCTCTGGAGTTCAGAAGAATGAGAGAGAGGGGATCTTACAGAAACATACAAAATTTTGAAAGGGATAGATAAGATAGAAGCAGGAAAGTTGTTTTCATTGGGAGGTGAGACTAGAACTAGGGGACATTGCCTCAAGATTCAGGGGAGAAGATTTAGGATGGATATGAGAAGAAACTGTTTTTCCCAGGTACTGGTGAATCTGTGGAATTCTCTGCCCAGGGAAGCAGTTGAGGCTTCTCCACTAAATATATCTGAGAAACAGTTAGATAGGGTTTTACATAATAAGGGAGCTTATAATTGGGTTATAATTGGGTAAGGGTTATGGGGAAAAGGCAGGTGGATGAAGCTGAGTTTACGGACAGGTCAGCCATAATCTTATTGAATGACGGGGCAGGCTTGATGGGCCAGATGACCTACTCTTGCTCCTATTTCTTATATTATGTTATGTTCTTCAAACCTAGCTTCACCTATCCCCTTATAGTACTGCCCCACTTCCCTACTGCCCTCCCTTTCCAGTCCTGATTAAGGGTCTTGGCTTGAAATGTTGACCGTTTCTTCATTTCCATAGATGCTGCCTGGCCTACTAAATTTCTCCAGCATTTTGCACGATTTTCTCTGGATTTCCAGCATCTGAAGAATCTCCTGTATGGATAATTGTTCTTTTTGTTGTAGTTTAATTTTCTTATGCTTGTTTGTATTCTTATATAATCACTTATATACTTGTAATAGTTCAGTGTGTTTTTTAGTGCTTGCAGTTGCTGGTACCACATTACTTGAATAGGAGCTAACATGTGATTCAAGCAATGGAATTTGAACAGAATGTCTTATCAGTAAGTTAGTATAAGAGGATCAAACCTCACTGTCTCAGTCTCTTTGCTCTTTGTCTATTTGTCCCTGTCTTCCCCCTCTTGCCATTAGGCTCTTTGCCTTTCATTCTTTCTTTCCTTCCTTCCTTTCTTTCCCCTAATTTTTTTTTACAATTCTTAATAAATGATCATAAGCAACAGGTTTTATGCCACACACTTGACTTCCAAAGAACCTTGGATCAAGTACATCAGGATATACCAAATAATAAAAGAAGTACAGTAGATTTCAGTTAATTGGGCCAAGGGTTAATCAGGGCAGCTGTTTAATTGGGACAATTCTTAAAGAAAAACTAATCGAGATAATAGCAGGGATTCCCTTTATTTATTTGGGTCACTATGCCACTTAATTGGGGCAGAAGACTGTTGCCAAACTGTTTCTAATTAGTGTCAGTCACATGCACTTCCGTGGTTAAATAAATTCAGTTGTATGTGCTTGTGTTCAAAAAGCAATGAGTTTTGTCATTGGTAGTTGCTGAGAAACAAACAGTAAGACAATTCAGAACCGTTTTGCTCACTGTGGTTTCAAGCTTGGAGATGCCAGAAACAGCCAGGAGTGAAAATCAAATGATTTCACTATATCAACAAGTTAGGAATTTTGAAGACTTTGAAAGTATCAACAATCATCTTGAATGTTACAATGAAACTGAAGATTTGAAGAATGCAATCATTGACAGCTTTATACGAAGGCAGTCCATTATCTGCACTAGGTGTATGTGCTGATTTTTTTTCAGTTACAGTCAAAAGAACATGACGCAGATGAATTCCTCAGTTGATAAGTGATCAAAACTAATAAAAAGAGTTTTATAGCACTGCAGTAACATTGGCAATGTTTTAATTTGTTATGTAATTAAAATAAACAATTATTTTGTTACAGTTTGTCTTTTTTATACATTTTTTAATATTTCCATGAAACTCTGGCTAATTGAGCCAGCCACTTAATTAGTCCAAAATGTACTGGTCTCAATTAACTGGAATCCATTGTGTAATATAGAAATATAAAATAACAGAAAAAAACTTTACTATACTGGACATCTGTAGTCAAATTAGAAATACTCAAGAGCAACACATAAAATCCTGGAGAAACTCAGAAGTTCAGGCAGCATTTTTGAGGGAAAAAATTTTCTGTGTCTTGATGAAGGGTCTAGGGCAGAAACGATGACTCCTTATTCCTCTCCATGGATGCTGCCTGATCTGCTGAGTATTTCTAGGAGCTGCTGTTTGTACAAGGACAATACATGTCATTTAGACAGACAAAACAATAAGTAACAATTAACACAAAATGCTGGAGGAATTCAGCAGGTCAGGCAGCATTGATGGAAGTGAGATTTTGGGTCAAGATCCTTCATCAGGACTGGAAAGGAAGGGGAAAGATGCCAGAATAAAAAAAGTGGGTGAAGGGGAAAGAGTACAAGCTAGAAGGTGAAGCTAGGTGGGTGGGAACGGGAGATGACGTAAAAAATTAGAGCTTCAACTCCCACCCCTTACAGACAGCAGTGGGAATAAACTCAGGTCACTGGTGCTGTAAACTTTACGCTAACTGCTATGCTAGTTTGTCATTCCTGTTGAGGATTTTCTCCTCAACATCTTATACAAAAGAAAGGAAAATGTATATTAATCTATAGATTTGTATTTTCATAGCACGGTCTAAGCAAACCTTGCAACCTTACCTTCAATAAGATTCTCAAGTTCAGGAACTGAATAAATCAGACTTTTACCTGCTGTTTTGCGAGTTAGTCTCCATTTTAAGAGGAGCTTACAACCTTAACCTCCTGCATTAAGCCAGCTTTTCAAGAAGTTACAGTCCATCATCTTTGCAGTTTACAGGGATTTCTTCTTTTTATCATGAGGTGAGATGCATTAACAAACAGGAGGTCCATTCAACAGTCTGATAACAATGGAATAGAACTGTCCTTAAGCCTGCTTTGTACATGTTTTCAGGCTCTTCCATCTTCTGCCCAATGTTTTATTACAGTAATACAAAACTGTCCTTATCCTGAAAGGAAGGATCAAATTTTCAGGATGCCACAAGTTTAGAGCACACCACTGAGCATTGTCTACATGAAATGCTGTTGCAAGAAAGCAGCATCCATCATCAGGGACCCCACCACTCAGGGCAAGTTCTCTTCTCTTCTCACTGCTGCCATCAAGGAGAAGGTACAAGAGCCTCAGGACTCACACCACCAGGTTCAGGAACAATTACCCCTCAACCATCAGGCTCTTGAACCAAAGGGGACAGCTTCACTCAATTTCACTTGCCCCACCATTGAATTGTTCTTACAATCAATGGATTAACTTTCAAGAATGCTTCATCTCATGTTCTTGATACTTGTTACTTATTTACGATCATTATTATTATTTATTGATTTATTTTCGTATTTACACAGTTTCTTGTCTCTGCACTCTGGTTGCAGGCCCAAGTTGGCCGGTCTTTCATCAATTATGTTATGGTTATTATTCTATAGATTTATTCAGTATATCTTCAAGTAATTGACTCTCAGGGTAGTATATGGTGACGTATATGAACTCTGAACCTTGACTTTTTTGTTCCATTGGTTTCCTATGGTATTCAACCAGATATGAGGATGGAGGTACACTTCAAAGCACTGAAACACTTGCTCCTTGAGAGTAGTCATGAGGCCTCATTTAACATTACCTTCTCCATCCCTTTACCTTCTCTCCCTTGTGATATTTATTTCACTGCCCCCCCCCCCCATCTTGAAAAGGTTTTACAGACTCATTTTCCATGACTGGTTTTCATAAGATATCTCATGCCTTATGTTCAATGTTCATGCTGGAGGAACTCAGCAACTCAGGCAGCATTAGTGGAAGGGAATAAACAGTTGACATCTCAGACTGTTCATCAGAACTGGAAAGAAAGGGGTAAGTAACTGTCACATGCTCTCAATCACTTCAATCACTAAGTTCCTTAGTCCTGATCATCTCAATTTCACCATGGATCTCCAGTCCCTATAAAATTCTATCGCCCATTAGGAAATGCCTTAGAGACCCAACATCTTTCTGGACAACAGACCTAACCAGTTCTGTTCCACCACCACCCTGCTGTGTGACAGAACTGGTGCTCACCCTCAACTTTTAAAAGATTATGGCCTCTGTCTCCTTCATTTTAAGTCCTGATGAAGGGGCTCAGCCCGAAATGTTGACTGCTTATTCCCTTTCAAAGATATTGCCTGACTTACTGAGTTCCTCCAATATTTTGTGTGCGTTACTCAAATATTCCATATCATCTTTCTTGGTTAATTTCTTCACACAAGTATGGATGGTTATGGCAGAGGGAGACCACTTTGCAAATAGTATGTGCTTTTTCCCCACTGGAAATGATTATATTGGTTCTCTTGATCTAAGAAGCTGCCTTTCACGAATGATTTAAAGTTCCATCAGATCTTCAAGGAACTACATCTGCACAAAGTGCATCCAGTTGCAACTCCTTAAAGACTGTGTTAGGGATCTGGAGCAGCAGCTGGATGACGTTCGGCTTGTACGGGACAGTGAGGAGATAAATCAATCAGAGATACAGGGAGTAGTCACCCCGAAGTTGCAGAAGGCGAGCAACTGGATGACTGTCAGGTGAAATGGAGATGTGAATAAGCAGTTAGCACAGATCACCCCTGTGGCTATTCCCCTCAATGATAGACATACTGTTTTGGATATTGTTGTGGGGCATGACCTCCCAACCACAGACCGTTACTGGCACTGAGCCAGGGTCCATGGTACAGAAGGGTAAGAGGGAGAAGGGGGAGCATTAGTGATAGGGGTCTCAGTAGTCAGGGGAACAAACAGGACATTCAGTGGACATGAATGGGACACCTGAATGGCACGTTGTCTCCCAGATGCCAGGGTCAGGGATGTCTTGGATCATGTCCACAAAATTTTGGAGAGGGAGGGAAAGTAGTTAGCTGTCTTAGTACAAATTGGCACCAACGACATAGGAAGGAAAAGCAAAAAGGTCCTGAAAAGAGAATTTAGAGAGCTAGGTAGTAAGTTGAGAAGCAGGACATCCAGGGCAGTAATTTCTGGATTGCTGCCTATGCCACATGCCAGTGAGCGTAGAAACAGGATGATTTGGCAAATTAATGTGTGGCTGAGAAGCTCGTGCAGCTGGCAGGCTTCAGGTTCTTGGATCATTGGGATTTCTCCTGCAGTGGGGCTGGTGGGGGGGAGCAGAACGCAAGGGGAAACAATATTCTTGCAGGCAGGTTTGTCAGAGCTTCTGGGGAGGGTTTAAATAATTTGGCAGTAAGGCGGGAATCAGAGTAAAGAGACTAGGAATAGGACAGATGGTAAAAAAAGCAAAGATAGTGTGCAGTCAGACTGTCAGGAAGGGCAGGCGGATGATAGGACAAAATTACAACCAGCAGGGTGACTACCAGTGCACTAGGGATGCAAAATCAAAAAGGATAGCAAAAGCAGCACTCAATGTTAGATCTCACTGCATGGAGTATGAGAAGTAAGATGGATGATCTTGTTGCACTATTACAGATTGTCAGGTATGATGTTGTGGCCATCGCTGAATTGTGGCTGAAGGATGGCTATAGTTAGGAGCTTAATGTCCAAGGTTACACATTATATCAGAGCGACTGGAAGGTTGGCAGAGGGGCGGCATGGCTCTGCTGGTAAAGAATGGCATCAAATCAGTAGGGAGGTGTGACATAGCATCAGGGAATGCTCAGTCTTGATGGGTTGAGTTCAGAAACTGTAAGGGTAAAAGGACCCCGATGGCAGTTATATACAGGCCTCCCAACAGTAGCTGGGATGTGGACCACAGATTACAACAAGAGATTGAAAAGGTGTGTCAAAAGGGCAATGTTATGATAGTCATGGGAGATTTCAACACGCAGTTCGATTGGGAAAATCAGGTTGGAAATGGATCTCTAGAGAATGAATCTGTTGAATGCCCACAAGATAGCTTTTTAAAGTAGTTTGTCACTGAGCCTACTAGGGGACCAGCTATACTGGATCGGGTGTTATGTAATGAACCAGGGACAATTAGAAAACTTAAGGTAAAAGAACCCCTAGGAAGCAGTGATCACAAAATGATTGAGTTCAACTTGAAATTTTGATAGAGAGAAAGTAAAATCAAACATTGCAGTATTTCAGTGGAGTAAAGGATATTATGGTGGTATGAGAGAGGAGATGGCCAAAGTAAATTGGAAGGAGATACTAGCAGGGATCACAGCAGAGGAGCAACCGTGTGAGTTTCTGGGAAAATGAGGAAGGTGCAGAATAGATGTATTTCAAAAATAAATAAAGACTCAAATGGCAAAATAGTACAACTGTGGCTGTAAAGGGAAGTCAAAGGTAATGTAAAAGCAAAAGAGAGGGCATATAACAAAACAAAAAGTAGTGAGAAGACAGAGCATTGGAAAGCTTTTAAAACTCTATAGAGAGCAACTAGAAGAATCATTAGGAGAGAAAAGATGAAATATGAAAGCAAGCTAGCAAACAATATCAAAGTGGATAGTAAAAGCTTTTTCAAGTATGTAAAAAAATAAAGAGATGAGAGTGGATATAGAGCCGCCAAAAAACGAGGCAGGAGAAATAATAACGGGGACAAGGAGATGGCAGATGAACTAAATGAGTATTTTGCATCAGTTTTCACTGTGGAAGGCACGAGCAGTGTGCCAGATGTTGAAGGGTGTGAGGGAACAGAAGTGAGTGCAGTTACTACCGCAAGGGAGAAGGTGATCAAAAAGCTGAAAGATCTAACAGTACATAAGTCATTCAGGCTAGATGAACTGTACCCTAGGATTCTCAGAGAGGTAGCAATACACATTGTGGAAGCATTAGTAATGATCTTTCAAAAATAATTGGAGACTGACATAGTGTTTGTGGACCGGAAAGTTGCAAATGTCACTCCACTCTTTAAGAATGGAGGAAGGCAGCAGAAAGGAAATTATAGTTAGCTTAACCTCAGTGGCTGGGACATGTTGGAGTCAATTGGTAAGAATTGGTTACAGAGTATTTGGTGACACAGGACAAGGTAGGACAAAGTCAACATGGTTTGCTTAAAGGAAAGTCTTACCTGACGTACCTGTTGAAATTCTTTGAGGAGATAGTAGGACAGATAAAGGTGATGCAGCAGAGTATGCATATGTGAACTTTTAGAAGTTGACAAGGTGCACACAGGTGCTTACCAAGTTACAGCCCATGGTATTACAGGAAAGTTACTGGCATGGTTAGAATACAGCATCGGCTGGAAGGCAGGAGGCAACGAGTAGAAAGAAAAGAATCCTTTCCTGGTTGGCTGCCAGTGAGTAGTGGTGTCCTACAGGGGTCAGTGCTGGGACTGCTTCTTTAATGCTGTATATCAATGATTTAGATGATGGAATAGATGGCTTTGTTACCAAGTTTGCAGATGATACAAAGATTGGTGGAGGGGCAAGTAGTGTTGAGGAAACAGGTAGGATGCAGAAGGACTTAGATTAGGAAAATGGGCAAGAAAGTGGTAAATGAAATACAATGTTGGAAAATACATGGTCATACACTTTAGTTTTAGAAATAAATGTGCACAGACTATTTTCTAAATAGGAAGAAAATCCAAAGATCTGAGATGCAAAGTGACTTGGGAGTCCTTGTCCCAATATCCTAAAGGTTAATATCCTAAAGGTTAATTTGCAGAATGAGTCAGTGGTGAGGAAGGCAAATGTAATGTTAGCATTTATTTCAAGAGGTCCAGAAATCAAGAGCAGGGATGTGATGCTGAGGCTTTATAAGGCACTGGTGAGGCCTCACCTTGAGCATTGTGAACAGTCTTGGGCTCCTCATCTAAGGAAAGATTAATCATTTTCTTGCAGGTATACTCAGGAGAGGGTTCAGAGGAGGTTCACAAGGATGATTCCAGGAATTAAAGGGTTATCATACAAAGAATGTTTGGTAGCTCAGGGTCTGTACTTGCTGGAGCTTAGAAGGATGAGGGCGGATCTCTTTGAAACCTTTCAAATGTTGGAAAGCCTAGACAGAATAGATGTTCAAAGGATGTTTCCCATGGTGGGGGAGTCTAGGACAAGAGGACACAGCCTCAGGATAGAAGGGTGCCCATTGAAAACAGAGATGTGGAAATACTTCTTTAGCCAGAGGGTGGTGAATTTGTTACCACAGGCAACTGTGGGGCGCACGTCTTTGGGTGTATTTAAGGCAGAGCTTGATAGGTTCTTGATTGGACATGGCATCAAAGGTTACAGGGAGAAGGCTGGAGAGAGAGCGGCTGAGGAGGAAAAAAAAGGATCAGCCATGACTGAATGGCAGAGCAGACTTCATGGGCCTAATGGCCTAATTTGGCTCCTATGTCTTATGGTCTAACAAAAACACGTTCAGAAATAAAACATTTCTTGAAGCTTGTGATTATTGGAAAAGGTATCTCTCTACAACACAACTAAACTTTTAAACTGCAACCTTTAGGAAGCATCAATCTATGTATAATAACCTATCTTACATAATTATATTTATGTGTGCTTCTATTCTCACTGTGTTCTTTATCTTAATGTAGATTTTTGTGTTGCATCACATCCAGAGTTAACAATTATTTTATTAATTGTGTGCTGGAAATGGCATTAAGCAATCTTAATAAATGAATTCTTAAATAGGGAGCTGTACCACCTGTACATTCAGTTATTCATCACTTCACAGGGCTTGGCCCTCGTTATTTAGACCAGGGTTGTTTAATGATCTCTAAGGCACAATGAGGCACTTCAAATGAGCATATTCCTAATAGCCTGATTACCATTTGGACAAAGGAGGTATTCATTGAAAAGTATTGAATAAATATCACTGGCAGCCTCTTTGGAAACAACTTCTATAGTATATACCTACACTCAGTGGTCACAGTATTAAGTACCTCCCATACCTAGTAAAGTGGCCACTGAGTGTATGCTCAAAGTCTTCTGCCGCTGTAGCCCATCCACTTAAAGGTTCATCATGTTGTGCATTCAGAGATGCTCTTCTGCACACTACTGGTCATTTGAGTTACTGTCAAGCTCCCGCCAGATTGAACCAGTGGGTGGCACCTCCCCTTACTTACCCCTTGAACAGGACCCCACTAAGGAACACCAGACCATTTTCTCCTGCATCATCACAGACCTTATCAAGTCTGGGGATCTCCCATCCTCTGCCACCAACCTCATAATTCCCTTACCCCCCCCCCCCCCACCTCCCATTTCTACCTGCCACCCAAGATCCATAAACCTGATTGTCCAGGTAGACCCATTGTTTCTGCCTGTTCCTGCCCCACTGAACTTGTGCCTGCACACCTTGACTCTGTTTTATTCTCCGGTCCAGTCCATTCCTCCCTACATCAGTGAACTTCACACAATCCTGATCTTTCCAATTACTCTAAGTTCCCTGGCCCCGACTATCTCACTTTCACTATGGATGTCCAATCCCTATATAACCATATAACAATCACAGCACGGAAACAGGCCATCTTGGCCCTCCTAGTCCGTGCCGAACCCTTAATCTCACCTAGTCCCACCTACCCGCACTCAGCCCATAACCCTCCACTCCTTTCCTGTCCATATACCTATCCAATTTTACCTTAAATGACACAACTGAACTGGCCTCTACTACTTCTACAGGAAGCTCATTCCTCATATGCCATCAGGAAGGCCTTAAAGCTCTCTGCTTATTTCTGAACACTTTGACTTCTCCCCCTCCTTTCCAGTCCTAAAGAAGTGTCTCAGCCTGAAACGTCAAACATCTTAACCATAGATACTGCCTGACCTACTGAGTTTCTCCAGCATTTTGTGTATATTGCTTTGAACCAGTCTGTCACTCTCATTAACATGGTACTTTCACCGACAGAAATGCTGCACACAGGATTTTTTTTTTGATTTTCAAACCATTCTTTGTAAGTTCTAGAAACTGTTGTGCATGAAAATCCCACGAGATCAACAGTTTCTGAAATACTCAAACCACCCTGTCTGGTACCAACAACCATTCCATGGTCGAGGTCACTTAGGTCACATTTCCTCCCCATTCTGATGTTTGGTCTGAACAAAAACTGAACGTCTTGTTCATGTTTGCATGCTTTTATGCATTGAGTTGCTGCCATGATTGACTGATTACATATTTGCATTAATGAACAGGTGTACAGGTGTACCAAGCACAGTGGTCATTGAGTGTATATACTGTATGGTTAATAAAAACATAGAAAACCTACAGCACAATACAGGCCCTTCAGACCACAAAGTTGTGCCAAACATGTCTCTTCCTTAGAAGTTACTAGGCTTACCCATAGCCCTCTATTTGTCTAAGCTCCATGGACCTATCCAAAAGTCTCTTAAAAGGCCCTATCGTATCCACCTTCACCACTGTTGTTGCAGCCCATTCCATGCACTCACCTCTCTCTACATAAAAAACTTACCCCTGAAATCTCCTTTGTATCTACTCCCCAGCACCTTAAACCTGTGTCCTCCAGTGGCAACCATTTCAGCCCTTGGAACAAGCCTCTGACTATCCACATGATCAATGCCTCTCATCATCTTATACACCTCTATCAGGTCACCTCTCATCCTCCGTCACTCCAAGGAGAAAAGGCTGAGTTCACTCAATCTGTTTTCATAAGGCATGTTTCCCAATCCAGGTAACAACCTTGTAAATCTCCTCTGCACCCTTTCTATGGCTTGAGGTTATGATTTCTATTTCAAAGATACTCTTTCCTTTTTCCTTCTCTGTGAACAGGAGTGATCTAAACCCCTCCAGCTATCACAGTCACTGCTGGCCATTAGTAGTTCAGGGGTGGTGAGGGTCCCACCTGATGTCACACCATACACAGACTGGGGTTATACCAAACTTATGCAAAACAAATTAAGGGTATGTAAAACCTAAATGTTGAGTTGCACCCATTTAAATGCAGCTGTGCTAAACATTATTAGAGCCACAAAGTAGTAAAGCACAAAGGGTTTCAGTCCAAAATGTTGACTGCTTATTCCTCTTCATCGATGATGTCTGACCAGCTGAGTTCCACCAGCATTTTGTATCTGTTACTATGGAAACAGGCCCTAAGGCCCATAACTCTCCATGCCCTTCCTCTCCATGATCCTATCCTAATAACTTTTCAATGCTGCAATTGTACCCGCTTTGACCACGTCCTTAGCTGTTTGTTCCAGATACTCACTACCCTTGGTGTAAAGAAGTTATCCCTCAGACTGCTCTGAAATCTCTCCTTTCTTATCTTGTACCTGTGCCCTCTACTTTTGAACTCCCCAGTCCAGGGGCAAAAGATTATGAACACTCACCAATTAACTGTCTGTATCCCTCATCATTTTATAAACTGCTATGAGGTCCCCCCTCATTCTCCTGCACTTCAAGGAATAAACATCCAGTATGGCCAACTACTCCCTACAACTCAGGCCCTCTAGTCCAGGAAGCACCCTCGTAAATCTCTTCTGCATCCTCTGTAGTTTCACAAAGCCATTCCTATAACAGGGTGACCAAAATCCAATACTGTTTTGTCCCAAAACGTCAGCTCTTTATTCCTCTCCATATGACCTGCTGAGCTCCTCCAGCATTTTGTGTGTGTTTACTCTGGATTTCCATCATTTGCAGAATCTCTTGTATGTATAATTATTCTCCAAATGGAATCACAGCAATTACACATTTGCTCTGAAATGTCCTGGGATGGAGATGGTAATGCCTGCTGATCACCGGGAGTGCAGCAGCCAAATAAAACCAGGTCAAAAAGCAAAGGATTACACCTGTAAGGAACCTGAAACAAAAGCAAAAACTGCTGGCAATGCTCAGTGAACCAATGAACCAACAGGCTAACGAAATGAGTGGGTCTCACCTTTACTACATTTGAGATTCTGAAGAAGGAATTGGGAAACATTAGGTGGCGTTTCCTAAAATGTGCAATGTAAACTGAGGAACAGCATCTTTCCTTCCAAATGCGCATTTTAAGTTCAAGTTTATTGTTATCTGACTGTATGTGTACATATGTGTACACACACACACACACACACACACACACCAATGTTCCTTTGCATCACGCTGCACCCACTCAAGATATATCACACACAGCACATAAAATAAATTATACCTAGAGTTAATAAAATATAATTTAAAATGTATGCATTAAAACGTAGCACAGATAAAGAGTAAACACTACTGTGAGCAGCTCACTGACCTAATGACGAGACCCTGGTGGTGGCAGGGTCTGATGGAAGAAGCTATTACCGAGTCTGGCAGTCCGAGTCCTGATTCTCCTGTACATCATTCCTGATAGTAGTGGTTCAAAGAGATTGTGGGATGGCTGGTAGGGATCCTCAAAATGCTTTGGGTCCTTTGTTTGCAATGCTCCCAGTAAATGTCACAAATAGGGGGAGGGGAAAGAGACCCCTTTGATCCTCTCAGCAGTTTTTACTACCCTCTGTGGGGTCTTGCAGCATCCATACCACGCAGTAATGCAGCCAGACAGGGCACTTTTGATGGTGCTCATGTAGAAAGTAGTTAGAATGAGAGCAGGAAAGCCTTGCACACCTCTATCTTCTCAGCTCCTGTGTCTCTTGACCAGTGAGGAGGTATTGTGGGTCCAGGCTAGACTGTCCATTTTGTGCATATCAAGGAACTTTGTTCTCTACATGGCAGAGCCATTGACGCACAAGATAGAGAGAGGCAGACCTGTGCCTTCCTGAATGATTTACATCTGCGGTACTACCTCACCCACCCATAACTCCTAATGCCAGCACTACATCACCCTTACTGTGGCAAAGGCCTGACTCCTCTGTCCTGGGCCAGTCTTGCAATTTGTCCCCAGGTGTAGCCCATCTTCTTGGTGCATACTTCCTCTCCAAAAGTGAGGCCTTTGGGGTTTGTGTTGGCAGTTCTGTAGCTCCGGGTTTTTTCATGATGGGGTTGCTAGTCCTGTGTCTAACCCTCCTCCAGCTGTACTTGCCCATGCCCATGCCCGGATTGCCCATGCTGGGGTTAGCACATTTGGAGTCATTTCCTTATTTCAATTGTGTATTCTTGGGTTCCAAATTTTAAAAGTAACTGTGTACTTTGATATTTTCACATTCAGATTCAGATTTATTTATCACGTGTTCATCGAAATGTGTTGTTTGCGTTAATAGTCAACACAAGCAAGGATGTGCTGGGGAATGCCAACAAGTGTCACCACACCTTTTGGTGCCAACATAGCATACCCACCTTGTTGAACAGAACAACACAAGCATCAACAGCAAAACAACAACAGTCACTACTTTGGTCATCATTTTTGAGACCTGTTTTTGGAAATTCCAGATTATTGGTTGAATTGCCATCTGTTCTCTCCATTCTACCTCTCTTTGCAACTTAAGATATGCCTGTCTTCTCCCTTTTACAGTTCTAATGAAGGGTCCATGACCTGGAACATCAACTCTCTTGCACTCCCCACATGCCCGCCTGAGCCCTTCTAGTACATTTAATGTTGCTCCGAATACTAACAATCAATAAGCAATGCAATTTCCACGGATATTAAGAACTGATAAATACCTAGCAATGCTTGTGACTTCAGGTAAAGGCATTGACTTTGTATTCCTTTTTCTGAAGCCCCAGGATAGACCATTGAGAACATCTTCAATAGCTGATGCCTTAAGGACATGCTCTCTTCTCATTTCAGCTGTGTATTTAATATTTCAGTAATATCTGAGTAATCTTGTAAACATATCGTCTGATTAAGCATTCATTATGGTTAAATGTAAAAATATGTAAATAGCATACGTCATAACACTATCACGTGATATGAGCGCGTCTCACTTAAAGTAAAAGACGAAGTTAGACTTGCATTTCTCGGCTCCTTATTTTTCTTCCAATTAGTTTAATGTTTTCAAGGTACAATATATAACAATTACTACCATGAAGGACATGGTACAGGAGCCTGAAGACACACAGTCAATGCTCTAGGAACAGCTTCTTCCACTCCACCATCAGATTTCTGAATGGACATTGAATCTATGAACACTAGCTCATTTTTGCTCTCTCTTTGCACTATATATTTTTTTATATTTCTTATTGTATCTCACAGCAATTTTGTATATACCGCACCATTCTGCTGCCACAAAACAACAAATTTAATGATATATGTCAGCGATAGTAAACCTGATCCTGAATCTGATACTGTTTCTGAACTCTGGCTTCCCAAACTACAATTCCTCTGTTAGTTTATGATTTCAAAATATCATTTGAAAATATGCAAATCCTCTTTTGCCCTTTTAAGTCTTGTGCTTGGTTATTTTTGGTCTGAAAGTTCATGCAATAAACCAAGCCACTAGCTGAATGTACATTTGGGATATTGCTTCAAAGTAATTTCCATACTTTTGTAAAGTAGGCTTTACATCAAACAGTATAGGACTTCAAACTAGAAATAAAACTTTATAACGCATGTAATACACACGTATACGTTCAGTGGCCACTTTATTACTTACACCTGTTCTTTAGTGTAAATATTTAATCAGCCAATCATATCGTAGCAACTCAATGCATAGAAGCACCTAGACATGGTCATGGGGTTCCAATATTGTTCAGACCAAACATCAGTATGGGGAAGAAATGTGATCTAAAACACAGAAACACAGAAAACCTACAGCACAATACAGGCCTTTTGGCCCACAAAGTTGTGCTGAACATGTCCCTACCTTAGAAATTACTAGGCTTACCCATAGCCCTCTATTTTTTTAAGCTCCATGTACCTGTCCAGGAGTCTCTTAAAAGACCCTATCGTATCTGCCTCCACCACCGCCGCCGGCAGCCCATTCCATGCACTCACCACTCTCGGAGTACAAAACTTACCCTGACATCTCCTCTGTACCTACTCCCAAGCACCTTAAACCTGTGCCCTCTTGTGGCAACCATTTCAGCCCTGGGAAAAATCCCCTGACTATCCACAAGATCTAAGTGACTTTGACTGTGGAATGATTGTTGTCTTCAGATGGGGTGGTTTGAGTATCTCAGAAACTTCTACTCTCCTGGGATTTTCACACACAACAGTCTTCAGAGCAGGATTTCCAACTTATTTTATGCCATGGATCCTTACCATTAACCAAGTTGGGAGCCCCTGCTCTAGAGTTTACAAAGAATGGTGCAAAAAAACTAAAATTAAACATTCAGTGAGTTCTGGGGACAAAAATTTTGTTAATGAGAGAGGTCAGAGGAGAAGGTTCAAGCTGACAGAAAGGCGAAAGTAATTCAAGTGATCATGTGTTACATCAGTGGTGTGTGGAAGAACATCTCTGAATGCATAAGACTTCAAACCTTGAAGGGGATGGGCTACAATCGCAGAAGACTATGAACATACTGAGTGGCAGTTTAACAGGTACAGGAGGTACTCCTATAAAGTGACCACTGAGTGTAATATTCAAATTATAAGAAATAAAGAATTCCTAGCAAAGAAGAAACAGGAAGTAGATTTAAAGCCCAGAATTCTAGCTTTGGTTAGGACGTATTCATCCAAAGTCAATGCTAACTGAAGTCATGCACTAGGATGTTGTTATTTATTAATAATATGTGAGTGTGACATTAGAATACTTTGCATATTACTTAACAATTGTTACTAGATTTTGATACAAAATACTGATTAATGTTGCATTTTTCATATTGAAATCACGATTGTGCTAATTCTTTCTGATTGTAATAAGTGGTGTAAAGAAAAGAAGCTATTGGAAATGTCCTAGGCCTAATCATCAGTAATGTTTATATGCTGAGGTACATCTGTCTAATGCAGGAATGAAAGTATAAACTGACTTTAGTGTGATATACAAGGATGCTTTATTTGGCATCTGTTCAGGATATCAGTGTGGCATCCAGCTTCCTTTACTCAACTTTAATAAGTCCCAGGGGATAACTATTTCAAAGAAACTAATAATTGCATAATAATGGATCAAAGCAAATAATTCAAGGGCATAAGCTCTGAAAGCTATTTTTCAAAAGATACACTAATGTGGTAATGTAATATTCCCTTAACCTCAGTTCTCTAGAGTGACGTCCACAAAAAACATGCTAATACAAACTTCTGCTGACTAGCCATAGCATCTGACCAAAGTGGTTTCTGATAACTTAGCTAAGGAACTATTTTACATGGAGAAGGCAGATCATACTTCACTCCCCTCCTCCAAACACTCACCTTTCCCCTCACCTGGCCTCACCTATCATTTGCCAGCTTGTACTCCTCCCACTTCCTCCCACCTTCTTTTTCTGGCTTCTTCCCTTCTTCCCTCCTTCCTCTCCAGTCCTGATGAAGGGCCTCTGCCCAAAATGTCAACAGTTTATTCCCCTCCTTATGAGAAGTCAGGTAATATACTTTGAAAACACAGTTGTACGACAGCAAGATTAAACATCACAGCAACTTCGTGTCAACTCTACTGTTATCGTAGTGCAATCTCAAAAGAGAGCATTTCAACTCAACCACAATTCAAATTACTTTTACTTAAGGTCAAGAAACCCAACATGCAGTTAAAGCGGGGATGATCACGTTTCTGGCCTTAGAGGACTATTTTCATGTTATAACTGAAAAATGTGAATAGAAATTGTTGTTCATGTATCTACCAACATACCAACATGTGACAGGAAAGTCAAACACCGTGCAAACACTGTTAAAGGACATTATCAAAAACCACACCTAAAGATAAGCCTCAAATAACACCCATGAGATCTCAATGGTACAAGAGTTCAAAGTACATCAATTATCAAAGTATACAAAGCAACACACACAAAATGCTGGAGGAACTTAGCAGGTCAGGCAGCATTGATGAAAATGAAAAAATAGTTGAGTTTCTGGCCAAGATCCTTCTTCAGGATTGGAAAGGGGGAAGACAGCAGAATAAAGAGGTTGGGGGGAAGGTGAGGAGGATAACTGTAAGGTGATAGGTGAAGTCAGGTGGGTGGGAAGATAAAGGGCTGGAGAGGAAGGAATCTGATAGGAGAGGAAAGTGGAACAATGGGGAAATGGAAGAAGGACACACAGGGAGAGGTGATAGGCAGGTGAGAAGAGGTAAGAGACCAGAGTGGGGAATAGAAGATGGGAGGGGGATGGGGAGGGAACATTTTTTGCACCGAGAGAGGAAATTAATATTCATGCCATCAGGTTGGAGGGTACCCAGACAGAGTATAAGGTGTTGCTCCTCCACTCTGGGGGTGGACTCATCTTGGCATAAGAAGAGGCCAAGGACCAACACGCTACAATGAGAATGGAAATTGGAATTAAAATATTTGGCCATATATAACCCTGGGATTCATCTTCTTGCAGGCTCAAAGAAGCACAGAAACACAATAGAATCCACCAAAAACAAAACACTTATAGCAAAGACAAACGTCCAACATGCAAAAATAAGACAAATCATATCAACAATAAAGTAAACAAATAACACAAAACATTAACTGCTGAGTCCCCGACAGTGAGTTCACAGGTGCCAGAGTCAGTTCAGTGCTGAGGTTATAATTGTGCACATTACCCACTTCCCCAATGGCACCATTGAGAAGAGAGGGAAACAGGTCAAATGTAGGCAGACAAGAGGAGGGATGGGGCGAAGGCTGCTCTGGTTTTAGTCAAGGACTTTATCTACCTTGGCATTGCTTAGGGGCCCAAGGCATGCATTTTCCCTTGAGTAAGGGAGCTCCATTATTATTGATAAGTTCTATACCAATCAGCAGCTGCCAGGTCCTCCCAGTAGCAGAATCTCTGAATGATTTGCTGAAATCCCACCTTGAGTTGGTTGCCCAACCCATATCATTATAAGCCTTCCAAACCTATCCCCGCCTCCCTACAACCATCTGATTGACCATCCTTATCTCCTCCTCACCCTCAAGAACACATGGCCCAAACCTCTCTCACCACCAACACCTTCTCCAGCTGATCTCTCTCTCTCTCCATCAACTGCATTCTGCATTGTTGGGAAGCCCTGGATGAATAGTCTATTCCAATAAAGGCCTGGGTCACCTGCAGCAAGGCATCAGAGTTTGTCGTTTGGGTGGCTTCCCTTCCATATCATTAACCAAACTTGCCACTGATAAAACTTAGTTTGTGCCTCACTGGGTTAGACATGGCTGTTCAATTCCTGATTGTTACTCATTTTAATTCTACCTCCCATACCCATTCCGACATGTCGTTTCATGGCCTCCTCTACCACTAAGACGTGGCTGCTCTTAGGTTGGAGGAGCAACACCTCATAATTTGCCTGGGTAGCCACCAACCTGATGGCATGATCATTGATTTCTCTAATCGGGTAACTTTATCCCCCTAACCTTTCTTTCTTTTACCATTCCCCATTTGGCTTCCATTTTACCCCTTCTCTTCTCCTCCCCTGCCTATTACCTCCCTCACTTTCCTTTCTCCCATGGTCCACTCTCCTCTTAGAATCCTTCTTTTTCTGGCCTTTCATTTTTCCACCTGTACCCTTCCACTTTCTCACTTCATACCCTCCACTCCCTGTCTCACACCCACACACCTGGTCTCGCCTAACACCTGCCAGTTTCTACTCCTTATCTCCTGCCACTTTCTTATTCTGGCTTCTTCCCTCCTTCCTTTCCAGTCCTGATGAAGGGTCTCAGCCTGAAACAGTGACTGTTTATTCCTCTCCATTGATGCAGCTTGACCTGCAGAGTTCCTCCAGCACTTTGTGTGTTTTCCATTCCATCGCCCCATCTACCATTAAGATTCTTGCGAACAAAACCATATCACTCTCAGTTAACTTTTCAATTGATTTAATCTACCATTGTTTGAAAATTAGCACTGTTGAATATCATTCATGTTTGTGCAGCAGTGAGTGACTGGTACAATGGCTATTGGCTTCGCTAATGACTTCATCTTGTCTAACCTGGAAGGGTTGCTGATGGAATTCTCATGGTCCCGTCTGGCTATTCCCCATCTCGCTCCTATCTCTTGGATTGTGCCTTAATTCCTGTTGGCTGATTCCCAATTGCTGCTAGTTCAATTAATTACAGCTCACCTGGTTCCCATCAGAGACTGCAGGATAAGAACCATGGCGTCACAGCCATGGGTTGCCAGTTCGTTGGTCGATTCCATTGAGTGTTAACCTTGTTTCCGATCCCTTAGGACTGTTAGTTCTAAGCTCCGCTCCATTTTTTAGATATTCTACGAAAACCTCATCTTCGAGTCAACACTCCCCAGTTATCTGTTCTACTTTCGCAACTGAGCTGCCATCTCTTGACCCTGTCTCCGTGCCTGTGTCCTGTACTTGGGTTCGTCCCCAGTCCCTCCCTTGCAACAGGAATACTGTCAAGTGTAACACCATTCACACCCCTACTGATCCACAGCATGCAAAGAAATGAGATCAGGTTACGTCCACTGAACTCATCACCAAATCCCTTTAACCATCCTAATTTATCTCAACTAGATTACTCTAGGTCTCTGCAAGGAACACTCTGAATCTGAATCAGGTTTAATATCACTGACATATGTCATTAAATTGGTGGTTTTGCAGCAGCAGTACACAGCAATACGTATTTTTTTTAAAACTGTAAATTACAATAAGAAATAAGTTGTGCAAAAAGAAATAGTGAGGTAGTGTTCGCAGGTTCATTATCCATTCAGAAATCTAATGACCCGGGGGGGGGGGGGGGGGGTGCGGAGGAAGCTGTTCCTGAATGGTAAGTGTTGGTTTTTCTGGCTTCCCAAGATGTCGCTGGTGAACCACATCAACAAGCTGCAGGTGGCTTACAAAACTTCTAAAAATACCTCTTTTGAATTACTCTTACTACAGTCTGCAGCGTGTAATTTCCCTTTACACAACATATGTTTGAACCATCTTAATGAACTAGTGATTTCACGATCTTCTGAAGGGGTCAACAGACTTAACTCTCAAGCATGTAGGTACAACACGATTAATTAGATGAAGGTTCATTGCTATGGCCAGAAGGGAGGTGGGAGGGGAGGACTACAAGCCAGGCTGAAATGCAGAGGGATGAATCATCCTTTACCCAGCATCTTTTCAGCAAATGTACAGTCGCTGGACAAAGCTTGGATCACTGAATGATGCTCAACTGCAATAGCAGGGCTTGAATGCTATTACCACTTATAAAGTGAAACCAAGTGACATAGGCAACAACTTCATCTCATTTTCTCTATATTTATTGCTTATTTATTTATTGTAATTTTTTTCTTTTTTCTTTTATATTTGTACAGTTTATTGCCTTTTGAGGATATCAACAAGTTTTATGAAGATCTCAACAGTGCTTATGAGCGATGTAAATCTCAGGATATAAAACTAGTCATGGGAGATTTTAACTCCAAAGTTGTACAGGAAAGGGTTGATAACATCATAGGACCTTTTGGATTAGGGGAGAAAAATGAAAATGGAGAAACGTTTACTGATTGGTGTGTCAGAAACAACCAAGTGATCACCACTACTTGGTATAAAAACCATCCAAGATTGTGTACTTGGATTAGCCCTGGAGATAGAACAAGGAATCAAATAGATTTCATTACCATCAATGAATGCTTTAGAAATAATATCACAAATTCTAAAGCCTACCCAGGAGCAGACTGTGGTTCAGATTATCATCCTGTAATAGCTACCATCAAAACAAAATTACAGAAGCTGAACGTGGAAAAAGGAGAAAGAAGTATATGTTGGGAGAACTTAAAAATGATAGCATACTTAAGCAACAATTCAAAACAGCTGTAGAAGAGCACCTCAACAAAAACGAAGCAACACGTATTTGGGACAGATTTAAATATGCGATACAGCAATCGGCAGAGGAGATAATCCCAGTACAAGAAATCCAACACACCAATAAGGGGTGGATAACCCAAGAAATTCTAGATCTAATGGAACAAAGAAGGTTCGTGAAGAATAATGAAGTGCAATACAGAGAGCTAGACAGACAGACCGGACAGTTGTACAATATTGCAAAAGAAGAATGGCTGAATCAAAAAATGCAATGAAGTAGAAGGCCATATTAGCAACAGCAAAGAAATGCACAAGAAGATTAAGGAAATTACTGGAATTAAGAAAACCTCCTCTATGGGATGTGTAAGATCAGCAGATGGATCCAGACTAACAGATCCAGATAAAGTATGTGAGAGGGGGATTCAGTATATAGAGCAGCTTTTTGAAGATAATAGAGGGGAACCCCCAGATATTAAACACCCTAATTCTGGCCCACCTATTACCAAAGAAGAAATAACTAAAGCAATGAAAAGCATGAAACATGGCAAAGCCACTGGACCTGATGAAATTTCAGTAGAAATGATACAAGCCCTAGAAGATCTGGGCAAAGATACTCTTTTTGAACTGTTTAATGGCATATATGAGTCTGGTGTATTGCCTGGCGATCTCTTGAAATCAGTATTTATAACTCTGACACAAATTCCTGGAACTATTGACTGTAAAAATTATAGAACAATCAGTTTTATGAGTCATATAATAAAGATTTTGTTAAGAATTGTTCTGAGTCGAATTAAAAACAAGGCCAGAAACTTCTAAACTGCAAAATGGGTTTATTGAGGATAGAGGAACTAGGAATGCAATTTTCATACTACAAATGCTTTCAGAAAGGGTAACTGAATATCAAAATGATGTCTTTTTATGTTTATTGATTTCACTAAATCATTTGACAGAGTGCAACATGAAAAATTATTTCAAATTCTCGCTAAACTAAACATTGACAGAAGGGACCAACAACTGCTTCAAAATTTATATTGGAATCAAACGGTAGCGGTAAAAATTGATGATAAGCAGTTGGACTAAAATTCAAAGAGGAGTTAGACAGGAATGCGTTGCCTCACCAGAATTATTTAATATCTATAGATAAATGATTCTCAGAGAACTAGAAGACCTAGGTGGGATAAAAATTGGAGGTGTTAACATCAACTATATAAGATATGCAGACGATACCACCCTAATAGCAAGTGCTGCAGACAACCTATAAATCCTCATAGACAAAGTAGTACAAACAAGTGCAGATTTTGGTCTAACCATCAACTGTAAAAAAGTCAAATATATGGTAATATCAAAACAGCAGGATACTCCCAACTGCTAATTGTACATTGGTAACCAAGAGACTGAACAAAAGACCAGCTTTAATTACCTTGGTAGCTTTATATCACAAGATGCTAAAAGTAAAGTAGAAATAAAAAGAAGAATTGCCATTTCCAAAACCGACTTCAAAAAATGAAACCCATTTTTACCAACAGACACATTTCTATGACAACAAAGCCGAGGCTACTAAAATGTTACATCTGGTCAATCTTGCTGCATGCTTCCGAAACATGGACTGTAACACCAGAACGCCAAAGAAACTTAGAAGCAACAGAAATATAGCTTCTTAGAAGAATGCTAAAAATATCATATAGAGATAGGGTAACTAATGAGACAGTACTCCAACGTGCCCATACAAAAAGATCTTTAATAAGAATACTAAATGAGAGGAAACTTAATTTCCTGGGCCATGTCATCAGAAAGGGAGAAATAAAATGCCTTACATTACAAGGCCGTATGCCTGGGAAACGCAGAAGAGGGAGGCAAAGAAGAAAATATATGGACAGTGTGAAAGAACTAACAAATGTAAATGTGCGAGATATCATTGACGCTGTGAGGGACCGTTCGATGTGGAGAGCCATGATCACCCAAGCGTGTAACTTCAGCAGTGAAAGATTGAAGATTTTCATGCACACTTTCACCAGTTAGTTGTCATAGGTTTTCAATGCCCTAGCAGGACCTGACATCTTGTAAGGGTTCACCCTTGTGAAAGATATTCGGACGTCAGCCTCTGAGATAGAGATCACAGGTTCACCTGATGCTGTGGAATTAGCACAAGTGAAATTTTATTCTCCCTTTCAAAGCGTACATAAAAGGCGTTGAGCACATCTGGGAGTGAAACATCACAGCCACTCGTGATGTTAGGGTGGAAGTAAAGGCCAGCAAACCCTGCCACAACTGACGTGAATCCAATTCTGTCTCTAACATCATTCAAAATTGTTTTTATTTACCCTTAAAAAAGCCTTCCATTGGTTGGTACCTGGACTTTTTGTATAGCCTGGATCACTGCTCTTGAATGCCATAGATATAGCACCCAGCAGACTACAAATCTCCTAGGTTCAACACAGCTTTCGGTTTGGGTATGTCTGCAATGGTCTAGAAGGCACACACTCATCCACACAGGTCTTGATGAAGTTGGTGACAACTGTGGTATATTCATTCAGATTCGAAGATGAGTTCCTTAATATTGTCCAGTCCACTGTCTTAAAGCAGAAAACCTTTGCAACATGTCCTCATAACTGACACCTTTTATATTCACTCTGATGAATCAGCCATACATCATCTCCAAAACAAGTATATCCATCCTCTTGTGCAACAGTTTGTATGTTTGCCACATAAACTTGGTTCCTGGACTTCTTGAGATAAGAAGTCCTTAACATTAAAGTTTTTTCTTCATGTTTTCTTGGGACTGAACTAAGATGTCTTGTAGGCATTGTATTGCTGCTGCAAAGTCAACATATTTCGCTGCATATGCTGGTGATATTAAAACTGATTCTAATTCTCCACAGTGAGAAGCAACTAACTCAGAGTCTGCGGAAACCAAGACCCTTTGCTCAGAGTCTATCCCTGCATCTTTCAGTAGAAGTGCAGAAAACTAATAAAATTTCTCTTGTGTTTAGTCATCAATTGTAATACTCCATCAGAATCAAGTCTCTTCATTTGATCTCCTCTGAACCCATTGTCCTGCCGAAGGGTCTCAGCCCAAAATGTTGACTGTACTGTTTTGCATAGATGCTGCCAGGCCTGCTGATTTCCTCCAGCATTTTGTGTGTGTTGTTCCTAAATACAAGTATACTGTAATATTTAGTTTATTTGGCATTGAGGTCAACATTAAATTTGCTGCTAAACCCGCAAAATTTAAAATGAAAGAAATTACGTAAATTATTAAAGGGTATAAATAAGAGTGGTATGGTAGCAAAGAGGTTAGCACGATACTTTACAGAATCAGCGACCTAGGTTCAATTCCCACCGCTGCCTGTAAGGAGATTTTATGTGACCATGTAGGTTTCCTCTGGGTGTTCCAGTCCAAGGACAAAACCAGATGGTAGGTTAACTGGTCATTGTAAATTGTCTTGTAATTATGCTAGGATTAAATTGGTTGGTTGCTGGGCAGTGCGGCTCGAAGGGCCAAAGGGCCTGTTTTGTACTGGATTTAAGGATATCCCAAACATTGCTCTGATATGCAAATGCCTTGTGTCTAATCCTCTGACCCAGCCTACAGTGTGCAGAACATGGGTCACTGAAAGGGTTAAGTTATGCCTATTGAAACAGAACAGTCGAAGTAACTTTATTATCAAAGTACATATACAGAATGACCCATGTACAACCCTGTGATTTGTTTTCTTTGGGCATTCACAGTAAATTCATGAAATACAATAGAATCAATGACAAAAAATGCACACAACAAGACGGACAAACAGCCAGAATGCAACAGGCAACAAACTATGCAAATACAAAAAAAAGTAATAATAAATTAATAAGCAATAAACATTGAGAACATGAGATGAAGAGTCCTTGAAAGTGAGTCTATAGGACTATGGGAACAGTTCATTGTTGGTGTGAGTGAAGTTGAGTGAACCTAACCCTTCTGGTACAAAAGCCTGCTGGTTGAGGGGTAATAACTGTTCCTGAACCTGGTGGGCTGGGTCCTGCGAATCCTGAGGTTCCTTCCTGATGGCAGCCGTGAGAAGACAGCAAGGCTTACTGTTAATTACTTTCTCTGCCAAATTGTGGAGCACAATGAGCGCACAATAAAGCCTATGGGGAGAATTTTTGTGAGTAATATGTACTTTATGTCTGTAAATGTCAAATTGTTTTCAGTGCAGTAAGTCCAGAATGCTGTTAGCATTGCAGGCGTTTACTCAAAGCCCCACAATACTTCAAACAGATGGCAAACTAGGTTGCAAAATTAAGATGCTCCATGCAGCAAAATAACTAGTTAGACTGTATATCCCACAGACTGCAATGATGCTGGCAATGTCACCTTTTAACAAAACACTGAAGGAGCAGACTGTATGTCACTCTCATTTATCTGCAGTAATTTTAAAGTCTGTTCTACATCAAAAAGGACCTTTTCTTTAGTTGGACCTTTAAATAACACCCTAAATCTATCCTACCCTTTCTTGTAACATTAAATAAAATCTGAAAAGGCACCAGAGCATCGATTACAAGTGAGTGGAGAAAAAATTGAGATGATTCTCTTTCTGGCACAACTTTGTTTTGGATCAAAGTAGACTGCTCTCTCCTCCTGAACTGACACACTTTACCACCTCGGTCCTGTCCCTTTGATCTATTAATTAAGAGTACTCCAGTAGCAGGTGGCACTGATAGAGTGCAAGGCAAATTGAACACATCTCTCTCATAGCGACCAGATAACCATTTAGTTAGCAATACCAATCCATTATTCAAAAATTAAATAGAACGGAGAGAAAGAAAGCAAAACACAGGTACAAAGCGGTGAAGGAAAAGGTTACAGTACGGAACAAGGCAATGAATCATTTTTCACAACAATGGTATAAATGGATTTTAAAAGAACAAGATCAGATTGCACAATTATGCTTTGGCAGAAAGACACGCTTGTAACTTTAAACTGAAAAGGAGAATGAGTGAAGTGAACAGCAAAGCGTGCTGGTAAAATACCAAATGTTTTCATGTAGCCCTGTCTCTCATGTAGAAAAACAAAGTAATTTAGCAAATAGATAACATTGTCAAAGAGATATAAAACAGAGAACTGAAGGGGATGGGGGTAGGTAGTAAGAGAGATACTTGAAAAAAACTGCTGTATTAAATTTTGAGTTCAGTAATAAAAGTGCACAGAAATCGGTACGGGGTCATACTTACCACATCATTAGGAAGGCTTTGAAGATCATCAAATGGTGTCTCCAGTGTATTGTTGTCCACGTTTAATATCACTACATCTTCTAAAGCCATGTTCCTCACTTTCTGTTGTGGAAAATGAAACATTTTTTGAAAAAAATGCATTTAGAAAAATGTAGTTTGACATCTGAGTTCATTAGCACTGGGGATTAAAGCCAGCTTGCTACAAAAACAGGCCAGATTACTCATGGTATACTTTATGTCAGTCGCAGAGAAAGTTCAACTTTGAAAGTTGGGTGAACTACAGTTCTGGAGTTGAAATATATCATATCTATAGCTCAAAGTATACTTTCTATATTTTTAAAATTTTATTTAGAGATACATCGTGAAACAGACCCTTCCAGTCCAATGAGCCGCATGGCCCAGCATCCCCTGATTTAACCTTAGTCTAATCAAAGGACAATTTACAATGAGCAATTAACCTGCTAACCAGTAGATCTGTGGGAAGAAACCAGAGCACCTGGAGGAAACCCAAATGCATACGGGAAAGACATACAAACTTTCTTAAGGAGGACACTGGAATTGAATTCTACGCTACCGTGGCACCCCAAATTTTCAAAATTTGTTACAAACCAACATTTTATGTATTTATTTATTCTTATTTATTCAGAGATACAACATACTCTGGCAAATGAGTTGCAATGCCCAGCAACCCACCTATTAACACTCACCTAGTCACAGGACAATTTATACTAACCAATCAAATCTGATCCATGCAATCTCTGCGAGAACATACAATCTCCTTACAGGCAGTGGCGGTATTGAACCCTAAACTCTAATGTCCCAAGCCTAGCATCACACTATCGAGGCACCCATTACACTTATAAAGTTTAATGCCAACTGTTCATAAAAACATAAAACAAATGATCTGCATATTTTATTACTGTTGTAACTTATTTGCCATTTCTATGTATGGTACATTTTAAGTTGCTTATTTATTTATTTTGCAATACAGCACAGAGTGAGCCCTTCTAGCCCTTCAAACCACATGCTTCCACCACCTCCAATAAATCTGACTAACGTCAACCTAATTTACAATGACCAACTAACACACTCAGTACATCTTTGGACTGTGAGAGAAAACCAGAGCACCCAGGGAAAACTCATGCATTCTATGGTGAGGACATACAAAGACTCCTTACAGAATGGCACTGGAACTGAACTCCAAACTCTAGAATGCCCCAAGCTGTAATTCCACCAAGCTAACCGCTATGCTACCATGGCGCCTCACAGTATTATTTTTTTAAGTTACTAATGGAAAGCAATGAAATAAACCAGTAGTTATATTAGATGGTCTAACCTTGCATTAAAAGACACACACAGTGCACAGTTGAAACTAATAGAAACCTATGCCCTCAGTATTACGAGATATTCTCCATCTAATCAAAAGGTCCAGAGATTCATCTTGCCAACTACTAAGCATATTGTTTATTACATCTATAAATATGGCTTACCAAGAATTTCAGACTTAATCAATAAATTCTGCTTTTCTAATGCAAACAGTGCTTTGTTTTCAAAATAAGACACCACCACAGTTAAAATCCATTAACTTTTCAAACAAACTCCAGGGGTCCTTATTCACTTGCTTATTAAGTGAAAAACAGTTAGTACTTCTTGTCTTGATGATATGCCTTTTTAAATCCACACTCGAATTAGAACCTTAGCATATTGCCATCAAATTCTCAGAGAGTCTCACTGCAACTAAGGACAACTAAAGATATACAGAAATGTTCTACAAACACTTGAAGATAAGAGTTGCAAACTTCAGATGACACAGAAGTTAAATGACAATTCCTTAAACTGATTCTCCTAAACACGTTAAAGAAGTAAAGGATATAGAGAATTGTATTGAATAGTCATTAGTTCTTGTTTTGAGAACTTACACCACCTTTATAATGGCTTAAAGTAATGTGGAAAGAATGTATCTCATTTCTCAAAGTGACAAATGTGATTTTTTTTAAACATACGCCGGTATGTCAATCTGGCTGCCAGAAGCAGGAAAAGCTTATGATATTAAATTTTATGCTTTCATGCCCCGGCAGTAACCAGAAGGATTTAATGAAATCCTCTCCAGATTTACAATCTGAAGCAGCTATTCAGCAGAAAGATATGGTGAGGCGAGACATGTCCTCTGACCTTTAAACTCTTTGATCCTTGCCCAGCGGGTGAGCAGCGACCCCCTTCTGTGTGTTTTCCACTTTCCTGCCAAACTGTTACCTAGAGTCCGCAACAGCAGTGATCTTAAGCAGGTGATTTTTGGGGGTATATTATCATAAACAGCTGTAACGGACTGATCTGAAACTAACTCCACTGACATGAAGGATGTCCAAGACATTTTCTTATTATTAAACTCAGCAAAGTCCCATTTGTGTTGGTCATTTTGAAATTGAACACATCCTGCTGACTTTCGAAGGAACATTGCTGGCAATTAACATTAAGCTATGCACTGTCTACGCAAAAGTTATATCTTTGACAATGTGGGGAATGGGACTACCAGCAACAACAGAGAACAAATACCAAAACATCTTAAAAGTACACGATAAAATTGCAAAATAATTTTTTCTGACATTCTACCCTGTGTTTCCCCATTGTAAAACTACACTTAGTGGCCACTTAATTAGTTACCTTCTGTACCTAATAAAGTGGCCACTGAGTGTATGTTCGTGCTCTTCTGCTGCTGCAGCCCATCCACTTCGGGGTTTGATGTGTTGTGCATTCAGAGACGCTCTTCTGAACACCACTGTTGTAACGTGTGATTATTTGAGTCACTGTCACCTTTAACCAGTCTGGCCGTTCTCCTCCGACCTCTCTCATTAACAAGGAGTTTTTGTCCACACAACTGCTGCTCAGTTGATGCTTTTTTTGTTTTTGGCACGATTCTCTGTAAACTCTAGAGTCTGTTGTGAGTGAAAAATCCCAGATCAGCAGTTTCTGAGATACTCAGACCACCATGTCTGGCACCAACAATCTTACCATGGTCAAACACAAAGTTCACTGCAGATGCTGTGGTCAAATCAAGACGTACAAAAAAGCTGGATAAACTCAGCAGGTTGTGCAGCATCCGTTGAAAGAAGCAGTCAACGTTTCGGGTTGAGACCCTTCGTCAGGACTAAGGAAGGCAGTAGGTGGCAGTAGATGATGAGGCCAAACTTCGGTTGGAGGAACAACATCTCATATACTGTCTGGGTAGTCTCCAGCCCCTTGGTATGAACATCGAATTCTCCAACTTCCAGTAATTCCCTCCCTCTCCCTTCCCCCATCCCACCTTCACTCTGTCTCCTCTTCTAGCTGCCTATCACCTCTCATGACTCTGCCTTCTTCTACTACCCATAGTACTTTTCCCTCAGATTCCTTCTTCACCTCTCCTGCCTATCCCCTCCCTGCTTCCCCTCCCCCACCCCTTGATCTTTCCTCTGATTGGTTTTCCACCCTCCCACACCTTCTTTATAGGTCCCCTGCCCCCTCCTTCTTTAGTCCTGAAGAAGGGTCTCGACCCGAAACGTTGACTGCTTTTTTCAACAGATGCTGCCCAACCTGCTGAGTTCGTCCAGCTTTCCACGGTCAAAGTCACTTAGATCACATTTCTTCCCCATTCTGATGTTTGGCCTGAAGAACAACAGAACCTCTTCACCATGTCTGCATGCTTTTATGCAGTGAGGTGCAGCCACACGATTGGCTGATTAGATATTTGCATTAACAATAAGTGGCCAGGTGTACCTAATAAAGTGGCCACTGAGTGTACATTGTACACACTGAAATTGCAAAATAATTTTCTTTGACATTCCTCTTTGCATTCCCCATTGCACAAACAATATTTTTTATGCTTGAGTACTAGCCTGGTTATTCCAAGTTTTAGAACAACATTATTGTACTGGTTCCCTTTTTACAATGAAATTCACATGGAATAATCCTTGCAAATTAATACTCCCTAATGAATCTACCTGCCTGTTTCGAAGGCTCAGGTATAGCCAATATTATAGTCTTCAGGCTGAGGTCCTATTGGATACTGTGTATGGTGCTCAATCGATCTCCAGTAGGTCACTGTTCTCTGGAGATGGATTTTGTTCAGTACAGCAGGCAGTGATTATCCAAGTTGACAGGACTGAAGTCAATTATGCATTCTTTCCGTCTATCCTAGACTGAAGACATTTGCATATAGTTTTTCTGTTTGAATTACTAACACGAAAAAGAAGCAGATTGTGCCAGTATGCTCAATTAATCACTCCTTCTTGTGGCCTTAAAGGTGTTCTGAGGAACTCAGCATTCCTCCTAAAAGCCCCAAAGCTTGCCCCTGTTGTATCCATTCCACATATTAATGTTTATTTGTGTTCTCCTTTCTCTTTCCTCTGAGGTGTCAGAAATCAGAATCAGAATCAGAATCAGGTTTATTATCCCTAACATATGTCATGAAATATGTTGTTTTGCAGCCGCAGTACGCTGCAAAGCATAATAAAAAACTATAAGTTACTCTGAGAAAAAAATATATATATATACACAAATTAAAATAAATAAGTAGTGTAAAAAGAGAGCAAAGAAAAACAAAAAGAATTAATGAGGCAGTATACTTAAGTTCATTATCCACTCAGAAATCTCTGAGGGTGGAGGAGAAGAAAACATTGAATGTGTGTCTTCATCCTCCTTGATGGCAGCAATAAGAAGAGGGCAAGTCCTGGGTGATGGGGGTCCTGGATGATGGATGCCATCTTTTTGAGGCATCACCTGTAGAAGGAACCCTGGATGCTTGGTAGGCTAGTGCCCATTCTGGAGCTGGCTGAATTTGCAACTTTCTGCAGCTTTTCCCGATCCTGTGCAGTGGCCTCTCCACAACAAATGGTGATGCAACCAGTTAGAATGCTCTCCACGGTATATCTGTAGAAATTTGAAAGCGTCTTTGGTGACATACTAAAACTACTCATTAAATTTAGCAGTTGTCCTGCCTTCTTTGTAAGTGCATCAATACGTTGGACCCTGGATGGATCTTCAGAGATGTTGACACACAAGAACTTGAAACTGCTCACCCTTTCCATTTCAGATCCCTGAATGAGGATTGGTGTGTGTTCCCTCGACTTCTCCTCCCTTAAGTATCCAATCAAGTCCTTGGTCTTACTGACGTTGAGTGCAAGGTTGTTATTGTAACATGGTTCAAAGCCAGTAGTATTCTTCCCTGATATGGGAATTGAGTGAGTAATCTTGCTGGTGAAAGTAGCACTGAGTGAATACTACCAGGGGTGATTGATATGTTCGTGGCCTAAGGTAAAAGGAATCAGTTTTAGAAAACCTAGCACATTTATTTTTCAACATAGTCTCCTACATTTACACACTTAGTCCAGTGGTTGTGAAGCATACTGATCTTGGACCTCCAGAAAATGTCCACAGAGGGGTGATTGATAAGTTCATGGCCTAAGGTTGAAGGAGGTGAGTTATACAGCTCTCGTTACATGCACATGCAGGTCAACTCTTTGAGTGATTATGCAGAAATTTTGAAGTTAATAACTCATCTCCTTCTACCTTAGGCCACTAACATCAATCACCCCGATGAGTTATTAACTTTGAACTTTCTGCATAATCACTCAAAGAGTTGACCTGCACGTGCATGTAACGAGAGCTGTATAACTCATCTCCTTCTACCTTAGGCCATGAACTTATCAATCACCCCTGCTGTGGACACTTGCTGGAGGTCCAGGATCCGTATGCTCCATGCCCGCTAGACTAAGTGCGTAAATGTAGAAGGGGCCTATGTTGAAAAATAAATGTGCTAGGCTTTCTAAAATTTACTCCTTCTATCTTAGGCCACAAACATATCAATCGCCCCTCATACACAGCTTATAAATTTGAGTGATAAAGCACGGGTAAAGCTGAGTAATAATTCAAAGTACTCTCTACTGAGCAAAAGCTCAAAAAGGCAGAGTTGAAAAGGCAATTTAAATACTATTTAGTTAATTTACATGATCAGATATAAGGTGAACAAACTAGATAACAAGATATCACATTCAGCAGAAAATGCATCCACCTACAGAATTGAAGTGCCATGGTCTATATTAAAAAATGCACTAGAAGAATCAAATAGCCCTCAAACTGCTCAGGCAATTGATAAGATTAATGTACATATTTATTGTATATAGTTGTTGTGCCTCTCCACGTCTTGCGGTGCATGGCGCAGCAACCTTGCCGTTCCTTTAGCATTTCTTTGTTTTTTTACAAGGCTGAGTTGCTAGCTCGACACTGAACCCAGCACAGATGGAAAGCATGCATTCAGCTGGCCAAATTCGATCCTGGGATCACTCGCCTCAAAGTCCGATGTGGATGCCACTATACCACCAGCCAGCTATTGTATATGGTACCACCAAGTTATAGTACTCCTGTGCCTACTGTCACTTTCTGGATATACGCTCAATCTATCTACTGTATTTATATAAGCCATCTTATTTATTTATATTTATAGTGTTTTAATTATTATTGTTGTTTATTTTATTGTGCTTTTTGTGCTGCATCAGAACTGTAGTAACAATTATTTCGTTCTCCTTTACACTTTGTACAAGAAATAACATTAAGCAATCTTGAATCTATAGTCTACAGAACCATAAGATTAATGTACATATTTATTGTAAATGGTACCATAAGATTAATGTACTCCTGTGCCTAGCATCACTTTCTGGACATACACTCAATCTATGTATGTAAGTTATTTTATGTATTTATATTTATTGTGTTTTCTTTATTATTATTGGGTTCTTTATCTTATTGAGTTTTTTTTGTGCTGCATCAGATCTGTGGTAACAATTATTTCGTTCTCCTTTACACTTTGTACAAGAAATGATATTAAGCAATCTTGAATCTATAGTATTTAGAAGCATAAGATTGTAATGCACATATTTATTGCACCTAGTACTATGAGGCTTTAGCTATATGGACTTTTATCTTTATTCAATGTTATTTAAATTAAGTTGAAATGTACACTACTATTCAGAGTTTCTTAAGAGATATCTTTAGTAGTCAATGTCACTTTTTAAAATAGTTTTTATAGGTTAGAAAACTTGCAAAATGATAAAAAAGACAAACTAGGTGATGATAGGAAACCCAGAGCACTATCACTTTAGAATTACAGTAATGATTTTCAACCATACATCATCTGTACTCCCAAGCCATAAAACAGATGGTTGTTTGAATTTCGAAATGGTGTCCAGTCAGAATAAATTTATGTGAAACTGCAAATTAAGCCTCACATTATATGCATTCTCAATGCCTGAATAAAATACGGCATAATGTAAGAATTCATTTGTGAATAAACTTAGTTCTGTTGAAGCTGAAGCTTCACAAGACTTTAATTGAACAATTATAATGCCCAACCAGCTCTCCCTGACTATAAAATTTGTAGCCGTTGAGTAACTAATGAACTGGCTGGTCTAACAAAACAATTTCAAAACATTATATAGATATTACAAATTTATACTGGAATGTGTTAAGCGATCCTTCATTTAAAAAGACATATTTATTAGACTATCGTTAAAGTTTTCTTTTAAAGAATAACATTCATAAGATGTAATCCATTAAGTTAGCCAAACTGGAACACTACTAATGGGAAAGAGAGATTTGCCAATAACACAGAATATAGAACAGTGCAGCACAATACAGGCCCTTTAGCCCACAATGTTGTGCTGACATTGTTGACAGCATCCATTATTAAGGACCTCCAGCACCCAGAGATACCCTTTTCTCACTATTACCATCAGGAAAGAGGTACAGAAGCCTGAAGGCACACACTCAGCGATTCAGGTACAGCTTCTTCCACTCTGCCATCCGATTCCTAAATGGACATTGAACCCGTGAATGCTATCTCCCTTTTTTAATACCTGTTATTTCTGTTTTTTGTATTATTAATCTATTCAGTACACATATACTATAATTGGTTTATGTGTTTATTTAGTATTATTATTATTTTATTTATTTATTTTCCTTATTATTATTATTTGGCATTGCATTGAATTGCTGCTGCTGCTAAGTTAACAAATTTCGCAACACATGCTGGTGATGATAAACTAATTCTGATTCTGACTTTATAACCTGCTCTAAGATCAATCTAGCCCTTCCCTCCTACATAACCTTCTGCTTTTCTTTCACCCAGGTGTCTACCTGAGAGTCTATTAAATCTCTTTAATGTATCTGTCTCCACCATCACCCGTGTTCCATGCATCCACCACTCAGTGCAAAATAAAAACCTACCTCTGTTTTTCACCAAACACCTTAAAATTATGCCTTCTTGTATTAGCTATTTTTGTCCTGGGAAGATGTGCTAGCTATTCACTCTATCTTTACCTCTTGCCAACTTGTCAAGCTACTAAGTCACCTTTCATTCTTCTTCGCTCCAAAAAGTAAAGCCTTAGCTTGCTCAACCTATCCTTGTGGATAGGCTCTCTAATCCAAGTAGCTCACTTATCTTACCTGTTGTTTCATTTTATCTCACAGACAGAAAGTGACTACAGGAACTTTTGAAGGTCTGAAATCCATGTAGCTAGCTTAAGGGTCGTCGTGGTATATGCTAATAGATTCTTCGCATTGTATTGTCACCTGTTCCACCATCATCTCCTTCCTCTCCCAGGGATGAGGACTTTAGAGCTTCTGTTGGAGTTTCTGTCGCTCTGGATTTTTAAGGGAGGGGGTTGCTAGCCCAATACTCAACCCTCCTCCTTTCTCACGGGCTGGGGACCGTCCATGGCAGAGTTCTGTCTGACCATGGGAACACTAAAACGATCAAATTAATTTTAATACATATTGCCATTTTCTTGTCCAGATTTTATAACTTATTCCGGAAAAAGAAACAATCAACTACCAATCTGCAGGCAACGTCACTTAGATTTATCTATTAACAGACAAACTTGGTTATATAGTGAATAAACAAAGCTTGTTAATCTAAACAGGGGAAACAAAACTGATTAAGTAGTCCTTTCCTGATTTATGATAAAAGGCAAACTGAAAGATTGCCCGCAGCTACAGAGCATGGCTTCAGATCTACAGAAATATATTTTCAAGAATAATGTAACTGGCACTCAATCTATTTTATTGAAGTATGTATGCTATGTAGTTCTGAAGTGCTTTTATTAAAGTCAACTCCATATGCAATTAGATTCTGGAAAGTGTTATTTCCTAGTCTTTCATATTCCTAAAATACCAACAGCACAAGTAGTAAATTTTGTGTCACTCAATACAAACTTGGATACTTCCTTTGAGTTCAAACAATAATTCCTTTATTTTTAAGACCAGAAGCCCATAAGATATAGGAGGAGAATTATTAGCTGCAAATAGTAATTATACTTTTAATACTTACATACCTAATGCCCATTATGACTTTAGCATTACAGGCAGCAATGAAGGTCCTCCATCTCTGGCGGTGCTCAGGGCTTCCTTCATCATTACAGCAGCTTCCTCTTGGTTTTCACCACTGTCAGTCACGCAAGTCCCAGGTGGAGACTCAGGAATACCGTCACACTCCGATGTAGAAGGATTCTTCATTGCTGTTTCCGTAACAATTTTGTTTTACCAGTCAGGGTTGTTAACCCTGAGTTGTATCCCCAAATCCAGAGGTCTGGCGGACTAATCTTAGTATGGCCTCTACCCTTTGACCTGTTTGGCATGGGTGACCCTATCAAGAGCCGAAAGCATAAGGCCTGACTCCAGCCAGTACAGCTCTCTGAGTCACTGAGGCTCACAAGCCTACAAATCACAACAAGGTTGTGGTCCTTCTGGAGGTTTACTTTTAATACTCTTCAGAAAACAGATTGTGTTCCACATGTCCCTTCAAAGTATTGCAAGGACTGCTGAGAGGATCATTGTAGTCTCTTTTTCACCCATCAGAGATATTTATCAGGAGTACAATTACAATTTGCAATTACTATTGATAAAAAATAAAGGAATTACTGTTTCAATGCAAAGGAAATATCCAGATATGCATTGTGTGACACAGAATTTACTACTTTTATGCGTGGTATATATACTTCAATAAAATAGATTGAGCATTGTTTGTGTCCTTAGCATTGTCAATAATGCCTCCTATACATCCAACAAAATCTTAAACCCACTACCATCAGGCAGGCGGAACCATAACATTAGTACAAGGACTGTTAGGATATGAAACAGCCTCTTCTCCCAGGATGTGAGACTGAATTCCCTGCCACCACCCGGGCCTTATCACTTATGAAGCACCAACACCGTTATACTGTCCACTTTTTAACTTGAATCATAATTGTCCCTTATGCTAATTGTCAATCTTCTGGAATATATTTTATTATTTGTTAGTGGCAATATTACTTTACTTTGTGTGTGTGTGTGTGTGTGTGTGTGTGTGTGTGTGTGTGTGTGTGTGTCTGTGTGTGTCTGTGTGTGTCTGTGTGTGGTATATGTACTATGTTGTACACCTTGGTCCGGAGAACAGTGCTTTGTTCAAACATGCGTATGTTTGAATGACAATAAAATTGAACTTAAAACACACGAACTTATACGTACTTCCTAAAAGTCTCCATACTTCTTGTAAGTTGGTATACAATGTCTATATTTTTAACATACTGTCGACTTGCAAATATATCGTTTTGTTTTTGTGTATTTAATTCAAGAAAATGTAAAGAACTGAGCTGCTAATAGCTCCCTTTAAGACAAAAATGAATGATTTGTATTGGATCAGTTGAAAAAATGAGCAGACTCAGGATTCCTGTCCAACTGCAGATATCCCGAATTTGCTGGCTGCTGTTTGTTGACAATTTCACAACTGTGATCCCTGTGGAGTCCAACAGAAGAAAGCAAACTTGAGACAATTATCCAGCAGTTAAAGTGGTGAATCTAGCTGCTGATCATACATCAGGCTATGACTAGCATGGGAAAAGCAAGTCCATTCATTTGAAAAGAGTGGAGTGCTTAGAGTCACAGGGCGCTGCAGCACAGAAACAAGTCCTTCAGCCCATCTATTGTATGCTTGCAAGTGATAAAAGATCATCTTTAGGTGATTTATATTTTTTGTTTAAGTTTAATTTCTTAAAATTTTCTACAAGTGTTCATGTGTTTTCATTTATTAAGCAAGCGACACAAATATTAAAATGTCAATCAATTTTTCCCTTGTTGCTTCTTGCGACATGACTTCTTTTGATATTCCCATGTGACAGCATGACAGCACACGAGACCCTGTTACCCCAGGTAACACCTTGCCAGTGGGGCTCAGGATGCTCAGGGAGCGCATTAACAGCTGGAGATTGACAGAGGTTAAGGTCGCACTTACCACAGTAAATTCAGGCCTATTAAAGAAATACTTATTACTTAGACAAGCTGGGAAATTAAAATACAGTCAAAATGAACTGAAATAATAAATCATAAGGATTTAAACAGCTTAGGAAATTAATCTATTTCCAATTAGAAGAATGAACTTACCTCCATTAAACTTGAATGCACTCCGATGAGATAGGGCATCGGCGCACTATAGAGGGAAAAATAAAAATCCATATTAATCTTTGCAACTCTCAATTGGATTTGTAGAGCAGATTGAAAACACCAAATGATGAATCAACCAATTTTGAAACAATCTAACAACCAAATAACATGAAACCTTGAAATGTGAAATTCAGACCCATATTTAAAAGGTTATCAGGAATTAAACAAGGAAAAATAAATCTCTTAATAGTTGTACAGATCTCTTGAAGCTACAATTGCTTTGAGCCTCACTGCAAACAGAGGTCATTCAACCATTCCATAATACAAATTACAGTTAATGTCACTAATAGTGAAATTTAACTTCTGCCGCAGAGAAAAAAAGGCCAAAACCAAATCACCACTTCCTTTCACACGTTACAACATTCTCTTTAAGTCATCAAAGAAGAAAAAAAAAACAGGTAGTGTATAAAATAAGTTGGCAGTTTGCCTTCACCCAGTTTACATGACAGCCAAATTAAATTTTCTTTTTCAGAAAGTAAGAGACAAGTAACATAAGAACTGAGTTGGTGGTAAGGAAGGCAAATGCAATGTTCACATTCTTTCAAGGGGACTAGAATACAAAGCAAGGATGTACTGCTGAGCCTTTAAAAGGCACTGGTCAGGCCACTCTTTTCAAAATTTAAAGTAAATTGATTATCAACGTATATGTCATTAAATACAACTCTGAGATTAATTTTCTTGTGGGCATCCTCAATAAATCCAATAACCATAGTAGAATCAGTGAAATTCCTTACCCACAGGGTGGACAACCGGTGTGCAAAAGACAACAAACTGTGCAAATACAAAAAAAACAAAATAATAAGCAATAACTAACTATCGAGAACATGAGATAGTGTCCTTTGAAAGTGAATCCATAGATTCTGGGAACAGTTCTGTGATGGGGCAAGTGAAGTGGAGTAAAGTTATCCACTTTGTTCAAGAGCCTGATGGTTGAGGGGTAATAACTGTTCCTGAACCTGGTGCTGTGAGTCCTGAGACTCCTGTACCTTCTTCCTGAAGGCAGCAGTGAGAAAAGCATATAGCCCGGGTGGTAAGGGTCCTTGACGACGGATGCTGCTTTCCTACAACACTCCGTGTAGATATGTAGAGGGCTTTACCCATGATAGATTGGGTCATATCCACTACTTCTTGAAGGATTTTCCAGAGTATTTTTGGAATATTGTGAGCAGTTTTGAGCCTCTTATCTAAGAAAGAATTTGCTGGCATTGGAGAGGGTCCTGAGGAAATTAACAAGAAAGATCTCAGGAATGAAAAGGTTAACTTATGAGGAATATATGAGGGCCTGTACTGCTGGAGTTTCGAAGAATGAGGGGGGATCTCATTGAAACCTGTCAAATATTGAAAGGCCTAGACAGTGGATGTAGAGAAGATGCTTGCTATAGTGGGAGAGTCAAGGACAGAAAGGGCACAGCTTCATAAAAGAAGGAACGTCTCAGCAGAATAAAGTTGATGAGAAATTTCTTTAGCCAGAGGGTGGTGAATCTGTGGAATTCATTGTCATAGACAGTTGTGGAAACCATGCCATTGGGTGTATTTAAAGTGCAGGTTGATATGTTCTTGATTAGTAAGGGCATCAAAGGTTACAGGGAGAACGTAGAAGAATGGGGTTGAGAGGGAATATAAATCAGCCATGATTGAATGATGGCTCCAGTCAACAAGATCAAGGCTGATCCTATGTGTATCCACATTCCCACCAACCCACTTTCCTCTTATTGCCTGAAAGCTGAAAGGCAGAACAGGCATAGTGGGCTGAATGGCCTTCTCCTGCTTTTATTTAGGCTCTCTGTATACTCAACAACTCAGCATTTGTACAAGAGATTCTGCAGATGTTGGAAATCTAGAATAACAACACAAAATGCTGGAAGAATTCAATGGGTCAGGCAGCATCTATGGAGGGGAGTAAGCAGTCAATGTTTCAGCCCAAGGCCCTAGTTTTGATGAAGGGTCTTGGCCTGAAACTTAACTATTTATTCCCCTCTGTAGATGCTGGCTGACTAACAGATTATTTGCAGCCTTTTTAAAGATTTCAATCAATTACTAACCAAACAAAAATGTTCTCTTAATCTCAATCCTGAAGGTCAAACCCCATATCTTGAGTGTTTCCCCGAGGTTTTAGCACCAAAAACTCTTTCCAGAATCTTAAGGAGCTCAAACAGATCACATCTCATTATTTTAAATTCCAATTGCACAAGTTTCCCCAATCTTTCTTAGGAATCCTTTAATAGTTAAGAACTTAGTTGTCCCAGCCCCGATTATTCAAGGAGCAATTCTTCACTGCTTCCACTTAAATTGAAGAGATGTTGTCTCATCCCCCATAGCCAGGGATATATCACTGCAGTTATTTATTAGAATTTGGTCAAATGTGACATTAACAAATACATGTCGACTATAGCTGATCATATTTTGAATTTCTAGATACCTTGCCCTACCATTTCCACAATTACACATTTCACTGTATGTTTCAATTACATATGATAAATAAAGCTGATCTTCTTTAATCCTTAAGTCTTTACTATTTTATCTATTGGGAGTTGATATGATTCAGTGTTAAGAGTCAGATTCACAATCAGGTTTAATATACTGGCATACGTTATGAAATAATTTGTTTAGCAGCAGCAGTACATGGTAATATATAATAATAAAATTTTTAAATTACAAATTACAATAAGAAAGAGCAAGGGGAAAAAGAAAAAAAAAGTAGTAAGGTAATATTCATGGGTTCATTATCCGTTCAGAAATCTAACGGCAGAGGGGAAGAAGCTGCTCTGGAATCGTTCAATGTATCTTCAGACTCCTGTACCTCCTCCTTGATGGTGGCAATGAGAAGAGGGCATGTCCTGAATGATGGGGTCCTTCATGCCACCTTTCGGAGACACCACCTTTTGAAGGTGTCCTCAATGGTGGGGAGGCTAGTGCCCATGATGCAGCTGAGTTTGCAACTTTCTGCAGCTTTTTCCGATCCTGTGCAGTGGCCCCACCACACCAGGTGGTGATGCAACCGGTTAGAATGCTCCCATACATCTGTAGAAATTTGCCAAGTCTTTGGTGATCAGAAGGTGACTTAAATGAAACGATTAAATGTTGAAAGGTCTCAACAGAATGGATGTGAAGAGGACGTTTCCTAAGGTGGGAGAGTCTAGGACCAAACGCCTCAGAATAGAAAGGTGTCCTTTTAGAACAGAGATAAGGAGGAATTTATTTAGGCAGAGAGTGGTAAATCTGTGGAAATCATTGCAACAAGCAGCTGTGGAAGCCATGTCCTTACATTTATTTAAGCCAGTGGTTGATAGATTCTTGATTACTTAGGACATGAGTTATGGGGTTACGGGGAGAAGGCAGCAGACTGGGGCTGAGAAGGAAAATGGATCATCCATGATGAAATGGTAGTGCAGACTTGATGGGCCAAATGGCCTAATTCTGATCCTATACCTTATGGTCTCATGGACTTCTCTATCAAACCAGTAGAGGTGCACCTTTTGATTCACACAGTCAATAGACAACAGACAATAGGTGCAGAAGTAGACCATTCGGCCCTTCGAGCTTGCACCGCCATTCTGAGATCCATCACCTAACTCTACACCATTCAGATAATAATCTGCCTTCCTGTCCTCCAGAACCAAATGCAAAAGGTACAAATACAGCTAGCTTTTATTTCTATAATAATAGAATACTTCCTGTAGCTTCATTTTGCCTCAGTTTTTCCTTCAAAGCATTCCACAAATACATTTATAAATTAACACAGAGCTCTATAAAAATGGATGGAATTATGCAGATAAAAGAAATGAATATACAGAGTGAAACTGACACACGTACTCACAATAGGAACAGCAGACATAAATCAACAAGTGGAATGTGTGAAGCCATCAAAAGATAGACTACAATTGTTCTTATATCATTAAGCAGAAACCTATCAAAAACACATTCAGATATTTATTGTACATGAAAGTCCATGCTGAGCCTCAATTGAAAACTTACTTGAATCATATCCTTTAAACTGAATACCTTCCTTTCATACCCCTGTGTAAGATGTGTCAAAGATGAAAACACTCTGAAGTATTGTCTATAAACTATTCATGAAACTAGTCTTTCAAAGTAAAGCATCAGCCCGAGCTTTTATTTAAAGAAACTGGAATCTCAGTTCAACATGCTCGGAAAGATTGGATTTCTTACATCAGATTAGCTTTACTCGTCAGATGTACATAGAAACATACAGTGAGATGCGTCCTTTGCATCAAATCAGATCAGCGAGAGTTGTGCTGGGCGGCCCACAGGTGTTGCCATGCTTCCGGTGTAGATGTAGCCTGCCCACAGCTCACTAACCCTAATATAACACCTTTGGGATGTGAGAGGAAACAGGAGAACACAGTCACGGGGAGAATGTACAGACCCCTTATAGACAGCAGTAGTAATTGAATTCTGATCTTACAACGGGCACTGTAAAGCATTGCACTAACTGCTATGCCAGAAATGCCTCTTCCAAGATATGGGCAGAAAGCTAGTCGGTGTCCTTATGTCTTACTAACCTACAAGTGTCCTCCCCTATCCCCTGTGCAGGTTAGTCCTGTTGCTAATTCCAGAAATAAATGTGTTTAGATTGAGTGCTGCCTGTTTTACATGTTAATGTAAAACATGTAAACGGAATCTGTGCGGATTGGTGATAACATATTCTCCTCGCTGGCGATCAGCACTGTGCTTAGCCCACTGTCTACTTTCTATATACACATGATTGTGTGGCTAGGTATAGCTCAAATACCATCTATAAATTTTCTGACGATAACACCGTTGTTGATAGAATCTCAGGTGGTGACGAGAGGGTGTACAGGAGTGAGATATGCCAACTAGTGGAGTGGTGCCGCAGCAACAACCTGGCACTCAACGTCAGTAAGACAAAAGAGCTGATTGTGGACTTCAGGAAGGGTAAGATGATGGAACACATACCAATCCTCAAAGAGGGATCAGAAGTGGAGAGAGAGAGCAGTTTCAAGTTCCTGGGTGTCAAGATCTCTGAGGATCTAGCCTGGTTCCAACATAACGATGTAATTAAAAAGGAGGCAAGATAGCAGCTATACCTTATTAGGAGTTTGAAGAGATTTGGCATGTCATCAAATACACTCAAAAACTTCTACAGTTGTACCGTGGAGAGCATTCTGACAGGCTGCACTACTGTCTGGTATGGTGGGGCTACTGCACAGGAACGAAAGAAGCTGCAGAAGGTTGTAAATCTAGTCAGCTCCATCTTGGGTACTAGCCTACAAAGTACCCAGGACAGCTTTAGAGAGTGGTGTCTCAGAAAGGCAGCGTCCATTATAAAGAACCTCCAGCACCCAGGGCATGCCCTTTTCTCATTGTTACCATCAGGTAGGAGGTACAGAAGCCTGAAGGCACACACTCAGTGATTCAGGAACAGCTTCTTCCTCTCTGCCATCTGATTCCTAAATGGACATTTAATCTTTGGACACTACCTCACTTTTTTTAATATATAGTATTTCTGTTTTTGCATGTTTTTTTAAATCTATTCAATATACATATACTATAATTGAGTTACTTATTTATTATTATTATGATCTTTTCTTCTCTGCTAGATTATGTATTGCATTGAACTGATGCTGTTAACAAATTTCAAGTCACATGCCGGTGATAATAAACCTGATTCTGATTAACATAGCATGTGTTTTGCATTCACATTTTACAAATGCAGCTAAATAGTTTTTTGCAAACATTAATCTTCTTGACCTCATTGCAGAGAGCTTTTCTTAGGTTATAAAATGTCAATGCTCATAAATTGAATAGCTTAGGACTTTATTCCTTGGAAAGAAGAAGATTGAACGGAGATTTGATAGAGGTATACAAAATTGTGAGAAGTCGAGTTAGGGTAAATGCAAGCAGGCTTTTTCCACTGAAGTTGGGTAGGACTACAACTGGAGATCATGGGTGAAAGGTTAAAAAGTTTAAGGAAACATGAGGGGAAATTTCTTCATTCAGAGGGCCGTGAGAGTGTGGAAGAAACTGCCAGCAGAAGTGGTGGATGTGAGCTTGACTTCAATATTTAAGAGAAGTTTGCGCAAAGTACTCTGTAGATGCTGTGGTCAAATCAACACGTACAAACACGCTGGAGGAACTCAGCAGGTTGGGCAGCATCCGTGGAAATGAGCAGTCAACGTTTCGGGCCGAGACCCATCGTCAGGACTGAAGAGGGAGGGGACAGGGGCCCTATAAAGAAAGTGATGAAATTTTAGAAGTGTTAAAACTGTAGCACTATCAAAGTTCAAAGTGAATTTGTCACCAAAGTACATACATATCACCATGTACAGCCCCGAGATTCATTTAGATTAGATTCAACTTTATTGTCATTGTGCAGAATACAGATACAAAACCAATGAAATTCAATTAGCTTCTAACTTGAAATGCAAAGAATAGTGTTATTTACAAAATGACTGTGAATAAAAAGTAAGTGCTATAGCACACAAATATAAAAGAACTGAGGGAATACAATATGGGTGCAATGCTGCTTAGCGCTGTGATGAGAAGCTCTTCCTATGCCTGCTGGTGCGGGAGCGGAGGCTCCTGTAGCGCCTACCGGATGGGAGGAGAATAAAAAGTCCATGGTTAAGGTGAGATGTATCCTTGATAATGCTTTTCGCCCTGCCCAGGCAGCATTTATGGTAAATGTTCTCAATGGTGGGCAATTGAGTGCCGATAATCCGCTGGGCAGTTTTCACCACATGCTGGAGTGCTTTGCAGTCCGATACGGGACTATTGCCATACCACACTGAGATGCAGTTGGTGAGTACGCTCTGAATGGTACAGTGGTAAAAGTCCGTCAGTATCCTGGGACTGAGGTGAGCTTTCTTGATGCTCCGCAGGAATTACTAGCAGGTATACACAGCAAATCTATGAACCATAATAGAATCAATATAAGATCGTATCCAACAAGGTGGACAAGCAATCGAAGTACAAAAGATAATAAAATGTGCAATACAAAGAGAAAAACTAATAATAACTAAGCAATAAATACCGAGAACCTGAGAAGAAGGGTCATTGAAAGTGAGTCCATAGGTCGTGGGAACTGTTCAGCAATGGGGTAAGTGAAGCTGGATGAAGTTATCCCCTCTGGTTCAGAAGCCTGATGGTTGAGGGGTAATAACTGTCGCTGAACCTCCTGATGAGAGTCCTGAAGCTCCTGTACCTTCTTCCTGATGACTGCAGGAAGAAGAAAGCATGGCCTGGGTGCAGAGGTCTCTGATGCTGCTGCTTCCCTGTGACAGTGTTGTTTGTAGATGTGCTTAATGGAGGAGGGGGCTTTACCTCTGATGGATTTTTGTAGGATCTTCCATTCAAGGGCATTGGTACTTCCATACTTGGCTGTGATGCAACTAGTCAATATACTCTCCAAAACATATCTATAGAAGTTTGACAAAGTATTGGATGTCATGCCAAATCTTTGCAAACTTTTAAGGATATAGAGGTGCTATTCTTCGCAATTGCGCTTTTGTGCTGGGCCCAGGACGGTCGTCTGAAATGATAAAACCGAGGAATTTAAAGTTGCTGACCCTCTCCACCTCTATCACCAAATGAACACTGGCTCATGGACCACTGGCTTCCTCCTCTTGAAGTTAATAATCATCTGCTTGGCATCGCTAAAACTGTACCACCATCACTTACCATGTTAAAACTGCAGCACCATCGCCAGGCAAATTAAAACTGTACCACCATCATCAGGCATATTAAAACTGTACCACCATCATCAGGCATATTAAAACTGTACCACCATCATCAGGCATATTAAAACTGTACTACCATCATCAGGCATATTAAAACTGTACTACCATCATCAGGCATATTAAAACTGCATCACCATCACCAGGCGTTTTAAAACTGTACCACCATCATCAGGCATATTAAAGCTGTACCACCATCATCAGGCATATTAAAACTGTACCACCATCATCAGGCATATTAAAACTGCACCACCATCGCCAGGCATATTAAAACTGTACTACCATCATCAGGCATATTAAAACTGTACTACCATCATCAGGCATATTAAAACTGCATCACCATCACCAGGCGTTTTAAAACTGTACCACCATCATCAGGCATATTAAAGCTGTACCACCATCATCAGGCATATTAAAACTGTACCACCATCATCAGGCATATTAAAACTGCACCACCATCGCCAGGCGTTTTAAAACTGTACCACCATCATCAGGCATATTAAAGCTGTACCACCATCATCAGGCATATTAGAACTCTACAATAATTCCTTTACAAAATTTAATGATAAAATAATTAATAACAATTTTTTTTTAAATCCTGTAGAAGTCACTGACAATTTACAAAGAGGATTAAATCTCAAAAAGAGGTATATCAGATCATGAGGGGCACAGAATGGGTGAAAGTGCAAAGACTTTTTCCCAGGGAAGGTGTTGCTAAAAACAAGAGGGCATAGGTTTAACACCAGAGCTGAGGGATGTAGAAGAGACGTCGGGGCAGCTTTTTCACAAAAAGGCTGGTGTGTGCTTGAAACGAGCTGTCAGGGTAGTTGTTAAGGTGAGCATGTTAGCCATCTAGATGTAGGGACGGCATAACACTTTACAATGCTAACGACACGGTTCAGTTTTATGCTGTCTGTAAGAAGTCTGTAGTTTATCCTTGTGACTGCATGGCCTTCCAGGTACACCAGTTTCTTTCCATATTCCGTGTGAGGTTAGTAGATAAATGGGCTATATTGGTGTAAATGGGTGGCGAGGTTCATTGGGCCGATAGGGCCTGTTGTCATGCTAGATCTCTGAATAATAAAAGAACGCATGGATAGGAGAGGTTTAGAGGGTTATGGACCAGATGGGACTAGCTCAGTAGGCAGAGCATGGATGAGTGGGGTTGAAGGTCCTCTTTCCATGGTATCACTGTATGACTCTAAAAGATGGAATTGAAGGCCCTTTTTGGGACTCAAGTGATCCCGCTGAAAGGTTTTGGCCTGCAACATCAATCATCTATTCTTCTACATAGATGCTGACTGACTGACTGAGTTTCTCCAGGACCTTGTATGTCTTGCTCTCACGATCTATCTTTAAAATTTTATTTAGAGCTACAGCGTAGTAAAAGTCCTTTCCGGCCCAAAGAGTCCCACACCGCCCAATTACAACTATGTGACTAATTAACCTACTCACACGTATATTTTTGGAATGTGGGAGGAAACCAGAGCATCTGGAGGAAACACACACAGTCAAGGGGATAATATACAAACTCCTTACAGACAGTAGTGGGAATTGAACCCAGGTCTCTGGCACTGTTACACTAATTGCTACACTGCTGTGCCATTGTTAGTTTGCCAAAGTTATCACGATTTGGCTTTGTGATGTGATGGTGTTATGATTGAAAACCTTTCTTCTCTTGGAATAACAGAGTGATTTGTAGTCACTTTCACCTGAGAACTGGATGCAGATCAAGATATTAAGTTAAGTTTTTCTAAACAAATAATAGAAAATGAATAGTCTTTAAGAATAGGGTAAAGAGTAGGAGATTCCAGTGGTCATCTACTATATCTGGTGTTTCTGATGCGGCCTCCTCGACATTGTTGTGATTTGATGTAGACTGAAGGATTGTTTGTCGAACACTTTTGCTCTGCCTACAACAAGTAGGATTTCCTGGAGTTCTTCTAATAGATTCCCTCTTCTTCAGCCCTTCACATTTTCCACTTATAACCCCCCAGCTTCTAACTTCATCTCTCCCCCCCCCCCCACTTACCCACCTTCCCCTTCACCTGGTCTCACCTTTCACCTGCCAACTTGTATGCCTTCCACTACCCCCACCTTCTTATTCTGGCTTCTGCCTCCTTCCTTTCCAGTCCTAATGAAAGGTCCCAGCTTGAAACATCGACTGTTCATTCATTTCCACAGATGCTACCTGCCCTCCTGAGTTTTGCCTGCATTTCGGGTGTATTATTCTAGATTTTAAGCATCTGCAGAATCTCTTGTGTTTAAGAGTCGGAGATAACAACAGCCACAGCCCTCTGGGTTGAACAACCTTCATCTCACTCTGTAGGTTTAACTAATTAATTCTTTCTTGTTAAACTACCACTATTTGGTGTCTTCCACCACTGAGCACATCTTCATGAAATGCTGTCGCAGAAAAGCAGAATCCATCATCAGGGATCCCTCACCACCCAGAAGATGTTCTCTTCTCACTGCTGCCATCAGGAAGGAGGTACAGGAGCCTCAGGGATCACACACTACCAGGTTCTACCCTCATAACTTCACTCAATTTCACTTACCCCATCATTGAAATGTTCCCACAACCAATGGACTCACTTTCAAGGACTCTTCATCTCATGCTTTCAACATTTATTGCTTATATAAAGTTTAAAGTTCAACGTAAAATTTATTATCAGAGTACATACACATCACCACATACAACCATGAGGTTCTTTCTATGCAGACATACTTAGCAAATCTAAACAGCAGTAACTGTAAACTATAAACGAACTGTGCAAATGCAGATGTAAATAAATAGTAATAAATCATGAGAGAGAAAATACCATATAACAGTGTCCTTAAATGAGCATAACTATTCCCCTTTGTTCAAGAGCATGATGGTTGAACGGTAGTAATTGTTCTTGAACCTGGTGGTGTGAGTCCTGAGACACCTGTACCTTCTACCCAATGGCAGCAGTGAGAAAAGAGCACGGCCTGGGTGGTGAGGATCTCTGATGATGGATGCTGCTTTTCTATGGCAATGTTTCATGCAGATGTGCTCAATAGTTGGGAGGGTTTCACCTGTGATGTACTGGGCCGAATCCACTACCTTTTGTAGGATTTTTCGTTCTAAAGCATTTATGTTCTAGTATCAGGCCAATTATTATTGATTATTATTACTTCTTTCTTTTTGTATTTGCATAGTTTGTTCGCTTTTGCACACTGGCTGAACGCCCAAGTTGGTGGGGCCTTTCATTGATTCTGTTATGCTTATTATTCTATATATGTATTGAGTATGCCCACAATAAAATGAATCTCAGGGTTGTACAAGGCGAACATATATGTAAACAACAACACACACAAAATGCTGGTGGAACACAGCAGGCCAGGCAGCATCTATAGGGAGAAGTGCTGTCGACGTTTCGGGCCGAGACCCTTCATCAGGACATACATGTACTTTGATAATAACTTCACTTTGAACTTTGAAAAATTGATTTTGTCAACTTCCCAGCATGCGGCTCCGACTGAACTTTCTGGATCTATGAAGATTCTATTGCTTTATTTTAATTACTTTTTAAAAAAATATACCTATTTAACTTTTTACAAAGTACTTCATGTATGAACTGAAAAATTGTTGAAAATGAACTTTCAAGAATGCGCAGAAAATAAATTAATAAATACTTTTACTCCAACAGCTTCCTAGTACAACCAGCTAGGCGACTGACTCATAAAACAATAAGTATGAGCTAAAGACTCTGGCCTCTGGTTACCTGAACGTGCCGCCTCCACTGAATGAGATTTGTTAGCTCTCAGCTGGGATGCTCTATGGAGCAATGAACCAAAGCAAAGGCACTTAGAGAAACCTGGTGTCTAATATCCTCCTCTTGAACCCTGTTCCCTGAGGCCATGCCTCTCAGCAACCATTTTGTCAGCTGGATGCTCAAAGTCACTGAATTTGGGGCAGCACTGAAAATAATAAAACAGAAACTTCAGAAATCCAGGAGATTCAGTTCACGCCGAGTGCCAGGAACTTCACAAAGGAATTCTCCACCAAACAATGGCAGCTTCAAAGAAAGATTTAATTATTTTGTGCTTTCTGACAGAACTGCACTTTAAAATTAATAAAGAGCTAGAAATACCCTGATGTACAGATCACTCAACATGTGTAAAAAAAAAATCGGTTTGCAGAATTCAGTAAAAAGATAGAAGCTGCCATTGTTTAATGGAAAAATAGAATGTGCTCAATTTAAATCAGAATCAGGTCTAATATCACTGGCATTTGTCGTGAAATTTGTTAACTGCGGCAGCAGTTCAATGCAACATATAAAAATAGAAAAAGTACTGTGAATTACAGTTAAGTCTGTGTGTATATGTATAAAATAGTTAAATTAAGTAAGTAGTGCAAAATAGAAATAACAAAAAGTAGTGAGGTAGTGTTCAAAGGTTCAATGTCCATTCAGAAATCAAATGACAGAGGGGAAGAAGCTGTTCCTGAAGTGCTGAGTGTGATCATTCAAGGTTTCTGTATCTCCTTCCTGATGGTAGCAATCAGAATAGAGCATGTCCTGGGTGGTGGGAATCTTTAATGAGTGTGTGTATCGGTACTTTGTGATTGGGATTACGTTATTCAGATCTAAACTGTGTGCTGACAGAGGTATCCACTAGAAAATCAGAGATGTGAAAACATGGGTAATGTTTTGTCTCTGAGGTTGGAGCATGACAGACAGGATGAACAGTCTTCTTTCTGGATAATGTAAAGTGTGCTGGTCATTACTGTGGAGAGCATTCTGTGCATCACCACGGAGGAAGCACTGCACAGGACTGGAAAAAGCTGCAGAAAGTTGTAAACTCAACCAGCTCCATCATGGGCACTAGCCTTCCCAGCATCAAGGACATCTTCAAAAGGTGATGCCTCAAAAATGTGGAATCCATCATTAAGGACACCCATCACCCAGGACGCTCCCTCTTTCTCATTGCTACCATCAGGGAGGAAGTACAGGAGCCTGATACACCATCAATAACTCACTCTGAGACGTAAAGGCGAGATATCGGCTTTTATTGACTAGAAGAAGGAACAAGCAGTGGTTGACCACCATAATACATCCTGGAGACTGAGAGGCCGGGCTCAGGCCTCAATCGCCTTTATACAGGGGTCTGTGGGAGGAGCCACAGGAGCAGTCAGCAGGGGGCGTGTCCAGACAGGTATATGTAGTTCACCATAGAGCCTGAAGACACACACTCATTGTTTCAGGAACAGTTTCTTCCCCTCTGCCATCAGATTTCTGAAAGGACAATGAACGTATGTACACTACCTCATGCTTTCTCACCTCTTTTTGCACTACTTATTTAATTAAACTTTTTTCATTTATACTTCCTTTTGTAACTTATAGTTTTTTATTATATATTGCAAAGTACTGCTGTCAAAAAAAGAAAAACAAATTTCATGTCATTTGCCAGTGATATTAATCCAGATTCTGATTTTGTTTTAAAGTACTAAATGCCACACAGGCCTGTATGAGATAATATGATGGCTTATGCCATCACTCTTAAAATACAGAAAAACTGTGGTGTCTCACATGTTGGTGCTCTGTGAAAAGGAAAATTCCTTACAAGTTTTCTGCTACTTGTGAGGTTAACAACCTGCAGGTAGCTTTGATAAAAGATGATTGTTGTACTAGGCACACCTGCGACGTCTTCCATTTCAAAATGACACCCTTTTCCTCAGCTGGGAGCAAAAACAGTTTCCAGTGCACGAAAGCGATGAGGGAATTTATTTTCTCCTGTTTGCTATTTCTGTGAAAGTGTGGGCAGTGCCAGGCTAAAAGAATTAAAAATAACTGAGAAAAATTAATGAAATAAAAGTCACACTTTCTTCAAAATTCATCAAAATCCTTTTACATCTGGATGATACCTTAAAATGTAAGGAATGATTTTCAGTAAACGCATTAATGCTGTGTATCCTTTTTTTCTCAATTTAATGACTTAAATTTAATTGTGTTAAAAATCTAATTTATCATTACATTAAACAGTTGCTTATGGAGTATAAGAAATGTAAGAGAACACTTAAACACAGCTTATTTTTCTCTTCTCAAGCCTCTCTTTTTCTTTTTAAGGTGACTGGTATCCTGTCAGAGCCCATGATCTACAGTTGCACTCAAACTATGGTTCCCCATGGGCAGTGTGTTCTTGCTCTCGGACTCACTGCACAGTCTGGTGTAGTGATATCTCCAGGTGTGGTCTGAAAGATGAGCGCCTTTGGGGTGTCGTCTTGTGGACGACCCGTTTCCTCACCATGGTCGCTGACTGAAGCATTGTGGGAGATTGAAACATCAAGACGGCAGGTGGTGTACGGTGCTGTTGAAAGAAGGCCTCTGCACTCAAGTCAGGGAACTCAGACAAGTGACGCTGCAGATTGTGACAACAAAGCAGTGAGCCACTGGCCTCCTGTTTCACTTTGTCAGGAGTGATATCTCTCGCTCCCTTGCTGGGGACAGAGAGCCTGTCTGAGACGTCAAGATGTTGCGACAGACAGTAGTTTCTGATGGGCTCTAGATCATGGTCTCAGGGGCTTTGCTATTGCTTGCATGGTGGATGGTGGGGGTCGATACTTTTGCTGGAGCAGGAGAGAAGAGGGTTGATTCCTCTGCTGCTGCTTGTGCGTGGGAGGGGAGGGGGGGCTTCAGGGTTTTAACATCTTCTATCATTCATTCTTTGGGGGGTTTTTTTTGGTTCATGGATTTCTGTGAAGAGTGGGAATTTCAGATTATATACTGTGTACATTCTCTGATATTAAATTGAACTATTGAACTATTGAAAGACAGGGCTAAAAGAGGGCCTGAGGTTGCCCTAAGGGATTATATAGAAATGCTAAGAGCAAAAAGAAAACTAGGGACAAAATTGGTCCTCTGGAAATTCAGAATGGTAATCCACGTCTGAAGGCAAAAGAGATGGGGGAGATCTTAAATGATTTCCTGCATGTATTTACTTGGGAGATATAGACACAGAGACTATAGAAGTGAAGCAAAGCAGCATCCACTTAATGGACCCTGTACAGATTACAAAGGAGGAGATGTTTGCTGCCCTGAGGCAAATTAGGGTGGATAAATCCCCAGAGCCTTACAAGGTGTTCCTCGGATCCTACAAGAGGCAAGTACAAAAATTCCAGAGGCTCTATCAGAGATATTTAAATTACCCTGAGAGATAAGAGAGGTACCAGAGGATTGGAAGATAGCTAATGTTGTTCCACTGTTTAAGTAAGAATCTAAAAATAAAGTAGGAAATTTAAGGCCGGTGAGTCTGACTTCAGTAGTGGTAAGTTATTGGAAAGTATTCTAAGGGTTTGGATTTTTGAGTATCTGGATAGACACAGTCTAATTAGGCATAGTCAATATAGTTTTGTGTGTGATAGGCCATGCTTAACCAATCTTATGGAAGTTTTTGAGGAAATTATCAGGAAAGTTGATAAAGGCAAGGCAGTGGACGTTGTCTACATGATCTTTAGCAAGGCACTTGTCAAGGTCCCACATGGAAAGTTTGTCAAGAAGGTTCAGTCACTTGGTGTTCAAGATGAGGTATAAATTGGATTAGATATTGGCTTTTTGGGAGAAGCCAGAGAGATGGTTGCCTCTCTGACTAGAGGCCTGTGACTAGTGGAGTGCCGCAAGAATCAGTGCAGGGTACATGTTGTTTTTATCTATGATAATGTAGTTAACTGGATCAGCAAATTTGCAAGTGACACCAAGATTGGGGATATAGTGGGCAGCAAGAGGAACTACTATCAGAGCTTGCAATGGAAATCTGGACCAGCTGGAAAAAAGAGCAGATGGAATTTAATGCAGACAGGTGTGAGGTGTTTCACTTTGATAGCACCAACCAGGGTAGGCCTACACCGTGAGCGGTAGGGCACCGAGAAGTGCTGTAAAACAAAGGGATCTGGGAATACATGTCCATAATTCATTGAAAGTGGCATCACAGATAGATAGGATTGTAAAGAAAGCTTCTGGCACATTGGACTTCATAAATCATAATATTGAGTAAAGGTGATAGGATGTTATGTTGAAGTTGTTTAAGACATAGGTGAGGCCTAATTTTGAGTATTGCGTGCAGTTTTGATCACCTACCTACAGAAGTAAATAAGGCTGAAAGAGTACAGAAAAAAATTACAAGGATGTTTCCAGGACTGGAGCTCGTAAGTTATAGGGGAAGATTGAATAGGGGATGTTATTCCTCGAAACATAGACGACTGAAGGGTGATTTGATAGGGGTATATAAAGTTATGAGGAGCACAAATATGGTAAATGCAAGCAGACTTTTTTCTATTGAGGTTGAGTGGGACTATAACCAGAGGTCATGGGTTAAGGGTGAAAGGTGAAAAGTTTAAAGAAAAGATGAAGATAAATTTCTTCAGTCAGAGGGACCTGAGAGTGTGGAACAAACTGCCAGTGCAAGAGGTAGATGTGAACTCCATTTCAATGTTTAAGAGAAGCTTGGATAAGTACATGGCTGAAGGGCTATAGTCCCGGTGCAAATTGATGGGAGTAGGCAGTTTAAGTGGTTCGGCATGGACTAGATGGGCCAAAGGGCCTGTATCTGTCCTGTACTTTTCTATGACTCTATGGCTCCAAGTTAAATTAGATTACATTAAGTTACACATAAAAAGTAGAATTTAGTTTATAAGAATTACAAGGTTTTAACAGCAGGCCCACACAATCACTTTATGGTCAAATGACTGCTTTACAAAGCACAAAGTGAATTTATTATCAAAAGACAAAGATGTCAGCGTATACTACCCTGAGATTCATTTTCTTGCAAGCGTTCACAATGGACAAAATACAATAGACTCAATCGAAAAGCAACACACAAAGACTGACAATCAACCAATCTGCAAAAGAAGACAAGATTCAAGATTGTTTAATATCATTTCCAGTACACAAGTGTAAAAGAGAACAAAATAATTGTTTCTACGGATCTGATGGAGCATAGAAAACAAGATAAAAAAACACATAATAAATATAAATACATTAGACAGCTTATGTACATAGATTGACTGTATGTCCAAAAAGTGATGTTAGGCAAATGAAGATAAAGTAGTGGTGGTTGGGAGAATGGAGAGGTGGGTTAATGCGTGTGCAAATTTAAAAATAATAATAATAAATAAGAAAATAAATAATACTGAGAACATGAGTTGTAGAGTTCTTGAAAGCGATGTCTTTAGCAGATAATGCCATACCCATAACTCTATAGATTTTAACATTCACTTCAGTTATTTTCACATCTGCCGTGCAAAGTACAAAGTGCGCAACAGCCAGCAATCCTATTGAAGCACTTAGAAGTGTCGCATTATGGGTTCTCGACATGAAGCAGTTTATTCTGGCGCATAAATAAGATTTCATGTATGTGCTTTAGCTGCGATCCACAGGAATGTTCACACATCACTGAGGGAAAGGTCTCACAGTCTAAACCCTTTCCAGATGACATCAAGCGAACATGTTTTTAATTAAGCAGATTCAGGAAAATGACAGCTCAGTGTCAGAAGAGCAAGGCCTTGAACACGGCAGGAAGTCTCGAGACTGCAAACGTCTTGTCTACTGGAACCATGGTCTTTGAACTGTACAGCAACAGGAAGGCCACAACAGCCCAAGAAACTTGGTAATTTTTAATATGCTCAGAAGCCAGATAGGAACAAAATCTGTCACACAGATTATATTGAAAATCGGTGACTGCAAACCTTAATTAACAGAATCAGTTCTTGCTTTCAATCTTCAAAATTACTCTGGAAACTCAGGCATAAAAATGAAACTTCCAGCCAAGATGTCAGATAAACTCACTTTTGAGATGATGAATAAACTAGCAGGCATGAGAGACAATTAAATGAATATTTCATATGCACAAGGGAACCAAAAAGAATAGCCAAACGCGAGGATGAGTAGAAAATTAATTGATTATGATAGGTAATACTCTCTGATAGTTAATGTGGAATCATTCATATGAATCACAGTACAATATGCACTAAGTAACTAATGTGTGCAGACAGCAGCAATTAAAAATATTTAAAGAAACATGAGGCTGAAATGTAGTAGAATACTTTTGGTTTCATTAACAACAGCTCCTCTTCCCACTGAAGAATATTTCCTCCAGAAGAATCTCTCTCCACTATACACACAAGAGATTCTGCAGATGCTGGAAATCTTGAGTAGTACACACCAAATGCTGGAAGAAGTCAGCAAGTCAGGTGGTATCTATGGAGGGGAGTAATCAGTCGACATTTTGGTTCAAGACTCTTCATCGGGAGCCTCGGCCCGAAATGTCGACAGTTTATCCCCCTCCATTGACGCTGCCTGATCTGCTGAGTTCCTCCAGCACTCTGTGCACATTTCTGTCTACTATTTGCCAAACCTGTAAACAGTCCTGTTCAGCAAAACTCACTTCGGAAAAGATCATTAGAAAAGCGCATCAGTGGAATAAAAAATGTAAAGATACTTTTCATAAACAAGAATATTTCTTTAGCCTAGGGGTTCCCAATCATTTTTATGCCATGGAGCCTTACCATTAACTGATGGATCCGTGCAACCCAGGTTGGGAATGCCTGCTAGGGAGACAGTTCAAAATGTATGATCTGTTTTGTAGAGCTTAGATTTAGATGCAAGTGGCAAAAGAGGCAAAATAAAAATGTAAATTCATGAGCTTTGGAAAGCAGTGTTGAGCAAGTTACGGAGGTAAAACAAAATCAGAGGAACAATAAATCAGTATAAATGATTGCTTTCAAAATGTGTTTAACAAGAATAGTCAGCATAGACTTGCTAAGATAAGGTCACATCTGACAAACTTGAATGAATTTTTTGGAAGAGATAACAAGGTGGATTGATTAGAGCAGCACAGTTGAGAAGTTTCCATGGATTTTAGCAAGACATTTGAAGAAGTCCTAAAACGCAGACTGGTCAGCAAAGTAGAAACACAAAGGATTCAATAAGAAACTGTAACATTGGCTCAGAAGCAGAACGTCAAGGGCAATGGATGACAGAGCTTTAGTGAACCGAAGGATGCACACAGTGGCTCAGTGGAATGTCCCTTTTGTCTTTCTGATTTTCATGCAGGATTAATATTATGAAGTTTAATTCCTAGAGTGGTCTTAGTGAGGAGGAAAGTTTTCATAAGATATTAATGTGAAGATTAAATGAGCAGGCAAGAGGCAAATGAACTTCATAGCAACGCACATGAAATGCCAGAGAAATTCAGCAGGTCAGGCAGCATCCATGGAGAGGAATAAACAGTCGATGTTTCAGGCTGAGACCTTTCAATCAGACTGGAAAGGAAGGTGGTAGAAGTCAACAGTGATGCCATTGGAGAGGCAACAAATTTAGATAGAAATTAACAGTGAATGTTTCAGACTGAGACCCTTCATCCAAACTGGAAAGGAAGTTGGTAGAAGCCATGCTTGGGAACAATATATCCACTAAGTGGCAGAATGCACAGAAATATCGAAGGATCTCTAGAGGAAGCAACAGAACACTGTTGCCTCAAAGTTGCATGCGTATGTGGCTGTGCAGTAACTGAAATGCTCCTGTACGTATAGCCTTTGTTCCTGCACAGGTGGAATAAAGATAGACAAGAAAGACTTTACAAAATATGTAAGATTTTCTTTATTCTACAGAATTTCATTTTTCCCTTCAATTAATAAATAAAATCAAAAGTATGTGATATATCAATTTTCATTCTAAATATTCATAGTATGCATTTTACAAAAACATTTAAAGTGCTGCACACAAAACACTGAGGGAACTCAGCAAGCCAGGGTGCATCCATGGAAAAGAGTACAGTCGACCTTTCGGGCCGAGACCTTTCAACAGTCCTGCTGAAGGATCTTGGCCTAAAATGTTGACTGTACATTTTTCCATAGATGCTGCCTTGCCTGATGAGTTTCTCCAGCATTTTGTGTGTGTTACTTGGATTTCCAGCATCTGCAGATTTTCTCTTGTTTGTGATTTAAAGTGCTGCACAGTTTTCAGGCTGTGTAAAAATTTCCTACTCAGAGCAATGTCTGGTGCGTGCAGACAATGGGCAAATTTGCATTTCATATTGTTTTAAACATTAGCTCACGAAGCATCACGTAAACATTATAAATCAGACAATGATGATCACTCTCTTTTTTTTCTCTATGTAATCTAAATGTGTTTGAAATATGCAATAAGTCTGAAAACACAAGAGATCCGGCAGATGCTGGCAAGTCCTGATAAATGGCCTTAGCCAGTGATGTCAACAGTTTACTTCACCTGATAGATGCTGCCTGACAGCTGAGTTCCTCCAACATTTTGTGCATGTTGCAGTAAGTCTATTTTATGGGTCCAGGGTGTCTCTGAGCAGCTGCAGAAGATTCTCAAGAAACAGGGTGATGTCCTGGTGCATATTGACACCAATGACATACATAAAAAGGGGGAAGAGGTCCTGCACAGTGAGTATAGGGAATTAGGGAAGAGGCTAAACAGCAAAATCTTCAAGGGAGTAATCCTAGATTACTCCCAGTACCAAGTGCTAGTCAGTGTGGGAATAGGATGAATGAGCATTCTGAGGAGATAGTGCAGGGCAAGGTTTCAGATTTCTGGATCACTGGGATCACTTCTAGGGAAGGTATGACCTGCACAAAAAGGATGGGTTCCACCTGAACCCGTGGGGGGCTAATATCCTTGGGGACAGGTTGCTAGAGCTGTTGGGAAATGGGAGCCAGAGTGATAGAGCTGAGGATGGTGCATTTGGAATACAAGTTGATGTAGTGTGTAGTGAGACTATGAGGAAGGACAGGCAGATGACAGGGCAAAATTGCAGTCACTGCGATGAGGTGAAGTGTAACATGGGGGCAAAATTGAAAATGGTAACAAGAACAAGAGTGGAGGGGTTATATTCGAATGCATGCAGTATAAGGAATAAGGCAATTAGTGATTAGCAGGTATGACATTGTGGGCATCACTGAGTCATGGCTGAAAGTTTATAATTGGGAGCATAATACCCAAGGATACACCTTCTACTGATAAGGGCAGGCAAGTGAGCAGAGGGAGGTGGGGTGGCTCTGTTACTAAAAAAAAATGAAATCAAATCCTTAGAAAGAGGTGACAAATGACTGGAAGATGTAGAATCCTCGTGGGTAAAGATAAGAAACTGTAAAGGTAAAAAGACCCTTTTGGGAGTTATATAAAGGCTACCAAATAGTAGCCAGGATATGGAATAGAAATTTCAACGGGAAATAGAAAAGTTACATAATCAGGGCAATGTTATAATAGTCATGGGGGATTTCAAAATGCAGGTACAGTAGATAGGGAAAATCATGCTGGTGCTGGATCCCAAGAGAGGGAACTTGTGAAATGCTGACAAGATGGCTTTTTAAAGCAGCTTGTGGTTTTGCCCGCTAGGAAGAAGGCAATTCTGTAATGAAATGGATTTGATTAGGGAGTTTAAGGTAAAGGAACCCTTGGGAGTCAGTGATCATAATATGATAGAATTTACCCTGCAGTTTGAAAGAGAGAAGATAAAATCAGAAGTATCAGTATTGCAGTAGAATAAAGGGAATTAGAGGCATGAGAGAGGAGCTGACCAAAGTTGATTAGAAGGGGACACTAGCAGGAATGCTGGCTGATGTTTCTGGGGGTGATTCAGGAGACGTAGGATAGATAAATCCCAAAGTTGTATTCTAAAGGGAGGGTGAGGCACTGTGGTTGACAAGCGAAGTCAAAGACAGCATAAAAGCGAAAGAGAAGGCATACAGTCAGCCCTCCTTATCCGCAAGGGATTGGTTCCAGGACCCCTCGCAGATACCAAAAAACACAGGTGCTCAAGTCCCTTATTTAACCTGTCTCAGTGTGGTGGACTTTAGGACTCGGCAGAGCTCTGAATCCGCAGTGTTTCTGTTCACAAAAATAATCACGATCACGTAGGCTACAGTCGGTCAATGATCAGAACAATTTTAAAGGATAAAGTGAGAAAGGTTCTGCCCCGATGAAAGGTACAATTATTACTAAGCAATGCAGTGGTTTAATTATTGAAATACATACATTTCTTAGGTGTTTTATATGCATAGAAAGGTAAAATATATACTATATATTAAGACAAACATTTGACTGACACTAAATAATACCAGATGTACCTGTTCTGACTTACTTAGTAAAAGAACTTCTGTTTTTTTTCAATCCCGATCCACGATAACCTACACACATCCTCCCGTATACTTTAAATCATTTCTAGGTTACTTATAATATCTAATACAATGTAAATGCTATGTAAGTAGTTGATATACTGCATTGTTTAGGGAATAATGTCAAGGGAAAAAAGTCTTTACATGCTCGAACAACAAGTGCTAGAAGAGCACTTCCGGGTTTTCTCAATTCGCGGATGCGGGACTCACGGATAAGGAGGGCCGACTGTATACTGTAATATAATTAGTGGGAAGTTAAAGGATAGGGAAGCTTTTAAAAACTAGCAGAAGGCAACTGAAAAGCCATAAGAAGAGAAAAGATATCAAAGAGGATACAAAAAAATTTTCAGATATATAAAGAGTAAAAGAGAGGTGAGTATGGATATTGGACCATAGGAACCCGATGCTGCAGCGGTAGTAATGGAGGACAAAGAAATGGCAGATAAACTTAGTAAGTATTTGCATTAGTCTTCACTGTGGGAGACCTGAGCAGTATGCCAGAAATTCAATAATGTCAGGGTGCAGAAGTGGGTGTAATTGCTATTAATAAGGAAAAGTAGTTTGGGAAGCTGAAAGGTCATAAGACAGATAAGTCACCCGGACCAGATAGACTACACCCCAGAGTTCTAGAAGAGGTAGCTGAAGAGGCTGTGGAGGCATTAGTAAAGATCTTTCAAGAATCACTAGATTCCGGAATGTTTCCGGAGGACTGGAAAATTTAAATGTCACTCCACGCTTTAAGGGAGGCAGAGGAAAGGAAATTATTGGCCAATTAGCCTGACCAGTGGTTGGGAAGATGTTGGAGTCCGGGGTACTTGGAGGTAAAGTAGGTCAAAGTCATCAAGATTTCATATTAGGGTGTCAAAGGTTACAGGGAGAAGGCAGGAGAATGGGGTTGAGAGGGTTAATAAATCATCTATGATGGGCTGAGTGGTGTAATTTGCTTTTATGTCTTATAGTCTATACAGTGAAATGTGTCGCTTGTGGCAACAACCAACACAGTCCGAAGTTGAGCAGGTGGCAGCCTACAGATGCCACCATGCCTCTGGCGCCAACATAACGACTAACCCTAACCGTAACTGTATTGTTTTGCAATATTGGGGGGACCAGAACACCCAGAGGAAACCCATATGATTGCAGGAAGGATGTACAAACTCTTTACAGAGAGTGACAGGAATTGAACCAGGCAGCATTACGCTAACTGCTAAGCTACCGTGCGATCGAATCACTGATCCATGCTGAGAAAATTAGAGCAACTGCATTTATGTGACATCCGGCATCTTGGCAGTGGGAATGGTTCACCAGAATAAATTATAAAAAGGCAAAGAGCAGAAATTCACACTATTTTATTAGTGGTCGTGTCTGACTTTGCTAAATACATACAATCTATAAACACCAGGTCTAATTCCTAACTTACTGTGGGCATCTGGAAAAAATGCATGTAATCACACTTAATTACAACATAAATATTCAGCACAGTGCATTTCCACCTCATTATCTTATTAATTCACAACTTTTATTTGGAATTTACCCCACATTAAAGGCAGCGAAACCTGCTTGTGCACACCATCGATCAAACAAGTGAGGATGAGTTCTAATTTCCATCCGAACATCACTTGCCCAGGGGAAGGGAGAATCATGGATCAGCTGGTAGCCACACATAATGGCAGTATTCATAATCACACCAAAATGACATTAAGGTAATTTCCAACAATGTGAACTTTTCAAAAAGGTCTATAATCCATGAAAGCAAAAGAGAATGATGCTGATGTGCTCATCTTACAAAACCTCTCATAGTCCCAGAAAAAAAACCCTACACAACAGCCCTACTTTCTGAGGAAGCTGTACTATGCACACCTACCGTACACTCACGTCATTCTCCAGATGTGCAGTACAGATCATCCTAACAAGCTGCATCACTGCCTGGTACAGAAACTGCATTGCGGCAGATAGGAAGGAACAAGTAGCAAAGAATGCAAGATGGCGTCGCTGGCAGCAGCCCACCGCCATCAAGAACATAAATACAAAAAGGTGCTGGAAAAGGGCCAGCAACATCATGAAGGATCTCACCCACTCTGCCCACTGATGGTTTGCCCCACTCCATCAGGGAAAAGGCGACACAGCATCCATACCAGGACCACGAGATTCAGTTATTTTCCCCCAGCAGTAAGGCTAATGAACATGTCCACCCACTAACCCCCAACCACCAGTACTTTATCATTTTCTGTCAGTCACTTTATGTACAGATACACATGTCTAGCATCACTTTATAGACATACACTCAATCTATGTATATAAGCTCTCTCATGCATTTATATTTATTGTGTTTTATTATTATTGTGTTCCTTATTTTACGGTGTTTCTTGTGCTGTATCGGATCCAGAGTAACAATATTTCAATCTCCTTTACACTTGTCTACTGGAAATGACATTAAACAATCTTGAATCCTGAATAGGCCTGTAGTCACACGTAATAACAACATTCAGAATCACACCATCATAACATTTCAAACAATATGAACTTTCACAAAGATTTATAATCCATGAAAACAAATGAGATAGATGCCAATGCATTTATTCCTAGATATTCAACGAACAGCAATTATGAATGGCAAAAAGGAGATGCTCCCAGAAATGCTGTATGTCAGTGTAACAGAACAACATCACGATACGCAAGACAATAAGATCCTGGAGCAGAATTAGGCCATTAGGCCCACTGCGTCTGCTTGGCCATTCCATCATGGCTGATACATTATCTCTCTAAACTCCATTCTCCTGCCTTCTACCCATAACCTTTGATGTCCTTACTAATCAAGAACTTAACCTCTGCTTTAAATATACCCAATGACTTGGCATCACAGCTATCTGTGGCAACAAATTCCACAGATTCACCACACTCTGGCTTATAAAATTCATCCTCATCTCTGTTCTAAAGGGACGTCCTTCTATTCTGAGTCTGCGCCCTCTGGTCCTAGACTCCACCACTATCGTAAACATCCTCTCTACGCCTACTCTGTCTAGGCCTTTCAATATTCAAAAGGTACAATGGGACCCCCTCCCCCACCCTCATTATTCTAAACAGGCCTAGAGCCATTAAACACTCCTTATAGTAAGTGTTCTATAGAAAATGCATGTATGGCTGCAGATGATTTCCAAACAGAAGTCTGAGAGCTCCAAGAAATGATGGAGATTTGTTCAGGAACACGAGAGACAGTGCAGATGCTAGAAATCCAGAGCAACACACACAAAATGTTGGAGATAAGTCAGCAGGTCAAGCAGTACTGGTGGAGGGGAATAAACTGTCAACAGTTTATTAAGACCCTTCATCAGGAAAGGAAAGGGGCGTAAACCAGAATAAGAAGATGGGGGAAGAGAAGGAATACAAGCTGGCAAGTGATAGATGAGACTAGGTAAGGGAAGAGGTGGGTGGACAGTTGAGAGTGGGGGAATGAAGTGAAAAGCTGGGAGGTGATGGGTGGGAGAGATAAAGGGCTGAAGGAGAAGGAATCTGATAAGAGAGGCAAGTGGATTATGGGAGAAAGGAAACGAGGAGGGGCACCAGAGGATGATGATGGGCAGGTGAAGAGAAGGGAAGGGGTAAGAGAGAAGCCAGAAAAAGGAATGAAAAAGAAAGGGGGGGGATATATGCTGTTTGCCACATCTAAGAATGCTACCCCACATCCCTCTTTAACTGAGGTCAAGAAGCTGGTCATCATTACCAAATTTGTACCTAGATTGTTCAAGGTATATTCAGTACTTTGAAGTATTGAATAGACATGATGTGATCAAAACAGTTTAATACCTTTATCACCTATTAAATATTCATGCAGGTCAAAGCTCTGCGATTAGTTGGCAGAACACCAAATTCCACAGTAAGTGACAAATATCGACCCGTACTCTCAAATTAGCAACATGTATCATTAACCCAAATTCAGTCCAGATAACCAGATTTAGCAAGACTAAAACTGTGCTTAATCGGGTATTAAGCACTGAAAAATCTTCTTAATTTAAATTACCACATTTCTTTTTTTATACAAATATTTGTAGCAGCTGAATCTTAATTAAGGCCACAATGTCGTCCCTGGCATATTTCTGAAAGTCAGTTCTTTAAAGGTCACACTCTGAGCTTTCATTCTTTTCACTGGTGGGTGGTAAAAATATACCCTCACGTTTGAACAGATTACATGATTAAGTAAACCTCATTAACAACAGTAATAGGGCTTTGGGCTTAGGGGTAGAATCTGGTCTGTTAATTTAAAAATCTGCAAAAAATGCAATTTTTGTTTATGTAAAAACAGTAAAGCAGCTGTGGTTTATTTTTAGAAAATATATAGGTGATAAAATTGCTGCTAAATTAATTTATTCAGACAAACATAGTCTGTGCCTTATGAATTCTAAATGGGGTCACGTCAGACTGCATAAATCAGTCAAAGTGTTTGTTAATCCAGAATAAGTGCATTCTTGGTAATTACCAGTCTTATGGCCAGTTAGTCTAACAAGCACATTGACAAGTCGTTCATTAGTCATATTCTTAAAAACAAACTTAAATCGACTCTACCGACATTATTTATTTGAGTTGGGGGAGGGTGGGGAGGAAAGAGCCAATCGTCTTGCTTTGTCCATCCACACCTGGGTTCCCAGCAACAGGATTTAATGTGATGCTCTTCAGAATTCCTTTGTCAGAAAGTCATGAATGCATAATCTATGGACCCAGAGCCAAACCTTGAGCCACTTGTACCAGTGTCCCTGGAACTCCTACCAGCCTGCACCTGAAAGAAAGCGGGGAGCCACAACCCTTATGTGTTAATTACACATATGAAGCCTATTATGCAAAGCAAGGTCACCTGCTGGCAGCGAAAATGAATTGAACCTGCCCTTCCTGTGTGCCGTGAGTAAATTGAAGGCTCATTTCAACAGGAGATAATGGTTTTCAGATTACATTCCATGTAATCCTGAGACGGCTGGGTATTTAACATTTAAATCATCCACAGGGAACAGTCCTTTTCCATTTAAATGTTTCAAGCCCCTATCACTCACTTCACTTAAAACTCTTGTTATCCCTGCTGGCAACTGATTTAATTACTTTTTGGATGTTGCCAGAGTAAATACGAGGCAATATACCATATTATTATAGTGTAAACCATGGCTCAGTGGGTAGAACCCTCATCTGATTTAGAAGGTCGAAAGAATCAAGATCCACTTTTGAGATCCAAGCGTAAAAAAATCTAGGCTAAAGAGTTCAAAGTTGCATGGAGAGAGTGCTGAACTATCAGAAATGCTCTTTCAGATTCAGAATCAGTTTTAATATCTCTGGCATATTTCGTATAATTTGTTGTTTGTTGCAGCGTATTGCAACAAATAACAATAATATACTATAAATTGCAATAAGTATTACATAAAAAGTAAATTAAATAGGTAGAGCAAAAAGAGAGAAAGGAAAAAGACAGTGAGATGATGTTCATGGGTTCATTGACCATTCAGAAATTTGATGGCGGAGAGAAGAAGCTGTCCCCGAAAGGTTGAATGCGCATGTTCAGGCGTCCATACCGCCACCTTAATGATAGTAATGAAAAGAGGGCATTTGCTGGATGATGTGGGTCCTTAATGATGGATGCCACAAATCTGAGCTGCTGCACTTTCAAGGTGTCCTTCAGATACAACATTGAAGTGAAGACCCCATTTTTTTCAGTCAGCTGAAGGATCTTACCCCAAAACATTGATTGCCCATTTCCCTCAACAGATACTGCCTGACCTGCTGACACTCCAATTCCAATTCATCCACCTCCACCAAAGTGACCTGAGCTAACACAATTTGCCTATATTTGGCCCATATTCCTTTCACTATACATGAACTATGCATATGCCTTTTAGATGTTATAATTGCCCCTACCTTCACCACTTCCTCTGGAGACTCGTTCCATATATGCACCACCCTCAGTTCCCCTTTAAATCGCTCCCCCTCACCTAAAACCTACATTCAGTGGCCACTTTATTAGTTGCACACCTGCTCATTAATGCAAATATCTAATGAGCCAATCATGTGACAGCAATTCAATGCATGAAAGCATGCAGTCATGTTCAAGAGAATCAGCTGTTGTTCAGACCAAACATCAGGTTGGGGAAGAAATGTGATCTGAGTAACACTGACCGTGAAATAATTGTTGGTGCCAGACGGGGTGGTTTGAGTATCTCAAAAACTGCTGACCTCCTGGGATTTTCATGCACAACGGTCTGTAGATTTTACAGAGAATGGTGAAAAAATCTAGTGAGCAGCAATGCCAGTAGTGGGCAAAAATGCCTTGTTACTGAGAGAGGTCAGAGGAAAATGGCCAGACTGGTTCAAGCTGACAGGAAGGTGACAGTAATTCAAATGACCACACATTGCAACAGTGGTTTGCAGAAGTGCATCTCTGAACACACAATACATTGAACCTTGAAGTGGACAGGCTACAGCAAAAGAAGACCACAAACATACTTAGTGGCCACTTTATTTGGAATTGGAGGTCCGTAATATAGTGGTCACTATAGTATGCTCTCTAGTTTTAGAGTCCCAAACCTCAGGGCAAAATTTGTGACCACCACCCCACATGATGTTATAAATTTCTCCAAAGTCACCTCCCAGATTCTGTCATGTTTTTTAACTCCACAACTAATCAAAGAAAAACACAGGAAGATGTATGTCTACTTTTTAGTTTTACTTTAGTGTGGCATGTACATATGATGTGCTGGCGTAATGATGTATACCATTCAAGTACTTTTACATACAAAGAGTGATTGATAAGTCTGTGGCCTAAGGTAGAAGGAGATGAGTTATACAGCTCTCATTACATGCATGTGCAGTTCAACTCTTTGAGTGAAAATAAAGAAAGCTTGAAGTTAATTACTCATCTCCTTCTACCTTAGGCCACAAACTTATCAATCACCCCTTGCTGTGGACCACTTCTGGAGGTCCAAGACGTCGACTTCTACAAAGAAGGGATCCGTATGCTCCACGACCGCTGGACTAAGTGTGTAAATGTAGGAAAAATAAATGTGCTAGGTTTTCTAAAATTGATTCCTTCTACTGTAGGCCACGAACTTATCAATCACACCTCATAGAACCAGTAATGGATTATGTAAACAATAAAAAATGCTTTAATTAAATAATATAATCATAATATTACTCAAATACTACTGAAATATTAAATACACAATACTCTTCCCTGTTTAGCTATAAACTCCAACTCAATATAGAATGCATCTCAACTTATTTACATATATACGGCATATACAGTTTACTATTTAAATCAATTATAATATAGACATCCACAACATAGTAAATTTGAAATTATCCCACTCAGGCCTTAAGACTTAATCCCTATGGAGGAGTTCTCAGTCTTGTGGGATGTCCTGAAGACATTCACAAAGATGATTCCGGGAATGAAGGGGTTAACACATTAGGAGTGTTTGGCAGCTTTGGGCCTGTACTCACTCAAACTTAGAAGAATGTGGAGAGATCTCATTGAAACCTACTGAATGTTGAAAGGATTAGATAAGGTGGATGTGGAGAGGATGTTTCCTATGATGGGGGTTTCCAGCAGTAGAGGGCACAACCTGAAAGTTGAGGAGAAACCTGTTAGAAAAGAGATCAGGAGGAACTTTTTTAGCCAGAGAGTAGTGAATCTGTGGAGTACTGTGCCACAGGCACAGTGGAGGCCAAGTCCGTGGGTATGTTTAAAGTGGAAGTTGATAATTTCCTGACTGCTAAGGGAATCAAGGAATATGGTGAGAAGGCAGATGTATGGGGTTGAGTGGGATCTGGGATCAGCCATGATGGAATGGTGGAGAAGACTTGATCAGCTGAATGGCCTAGTTCTGCTCCTGCGTGTTGTGGTTTTATGGGATAATGTCTTTCCTGATTTTGCTTGGCAGGTGAGACTTGTAGTTTTGCGACCTCCTTCATGGTGGTTGTAGGAGTTGACCCTGGGATTGGAGGAAGTGGTTGTGACAGCTCTGGACACACTTATTTTCTAACAGTTGACTGTGCTCTCCTTAACTAACCATTGTGTTGTATCCAGATGGCAGTCTCCGCTGTGTAGGACAGTGGTCCAGTTCTGTCCTTAATCTTTCCAAGTACCCACTTTTGATCATCTCTGTAGTTCCTTGTCATGACTGCTTGACCAGGAGCGAAACATTAAACCTCTTTGTTTGAGGAGCCTTCAATTTGTCTCAGCTGCTTGGCTTGCAAAATCCTTCTGAGATCAAGTTTGAGGAGGTCCAAGTGTGAGTGCAAGGAACGACTCAGGGACAGCGTTGTTTGTTGCGGAGTGCGCTGCATTGTGATATGCAAAGAGGACATTGGTGAGCTCCTGAATCAGTGCAGTGCATTCTGCCGACATTGCTCACTTCAGACTTTGGACAAACCGTTCTGACAAACCATCTGTACCTGGGAGGTATGGTGCAGATGTAATATGTCTTATTCCATTCATCTTCAGGAATGATTGAAGCTGTTCTTCAGCAAAACCAAATCCATTGTAACTATCCAAGTGTTGTGGAACACCAGCCCTTCAGAAGAGGCTGCTCAACACATGAACAGTTTGCAAGAATGTAGTGGAACCCACAGGGGACACTTCTGGCCACTTAGTAGTTGTACACACTGCCACCATTAAATCTCTGCCCATGAATGGTCCGTAGCAGGCGTTCCCAACCTTTTTAATGCCATGGAGCCCTACCATTAACCGTCAGGTCTGCGGACCCCAGGTTGGGAACCACTGGTCTAAAGGAACCATTCAAGAACTTGCAATATCCACATGAATCCTCAGCCAGGGCAATGCAGGCCATTCCCAGGTATGGACAGCCACCGCTTTTGGCATCTTCTGGATGTGTTGGCATCCTAAACAGTGCACGACGAGCTGCTCGATCTGCTGTCCCAGGCCACAAGATAAAGGTTCCAGCCAACGCTTTCACTTTGAGCATGCCTAGATGACCAGCATGTAGGTCCAACACTTATAGCTCTCAGCTGGATGACACAACTCTCAAGCCTTACATAAAGCAACCTCCGTAAAGGGGCAAGTCATCCCCGTGCTGGTAAAAATGGGGCAACTGGAATCTCTGCTGCACATTCCAGTCATTTTGGGTTGCCATGAAGACCTGAGACTGTGTGAGGTCTTTTCTAATTTCCTTTTGGATCATCTCTGCTGTAATAGGGGGAATTTCCATTTGCATTAGGGAGAATACAGCAAGAGGAGTGTCTTCTTCTGTAAAATTTTCAGATATTACCTTTTCCAAAGGGTAAACAGAACAATCCATCAACCTTGCTATGATAAGTCATCCTCTTGAAATCGATCATGTAATTGTGTCCTCTGAGAAACTGAGCCCATCTCTGCATTCGTGCTGCTGCTGTTAGTGGAACATCCTTCTGTGGTTTGAAAATGGACACTAGTGGTTGATGATCAGCAATGAAGGTGAAGTCTCTCCTGCACAAGTACTGGTTGAAATATTTTACACCATAAACTAGATTTAAGGCCTTTCTGTCAATTTGTGCGTCATTTTTCTCTGCAGTGGTAAGGGAATGTGATGCAAAGGTTATGGGGTGTTAACTTACATCCTTCATAGCATGTGACATGACAAACCTAAACCATTAGGCGAGGTATCACAGGCAAGCTTCAGTGGACGATGTGGATCATAATATGTGAGCATAGTGTCTGTTGTCAACATTTCTGTGTTCTTTTGGAAAGACACCTCGCAATGTTTTGTACATTGCCATTTCTTCAAGATCTGTAGTAATGAGTTCAGGGGGTGGAGCACAGTAGCCAGGTCTGGCAGAAATCTTTTATAGTAATTAACAAATCCTAAAAGGGACCACAGCACTGACATGTCCGTTGGTCTTGGGCCGTCTTGTGTCAATGATGTAACCATGATGCTTGGTTTAAAGAATTCATACTTGATGCATCATGTCCATAATTTTCTAATTTTTTTTAATACTGTCTTGAGATTTTGAAGATGTTCATTGTCATCCTTACTGGTAACAATGATGTCATCCAAGTTATAGTGAGTGCCTGGGTAGCCTTGCAGCACCTGGTCCATAACTTTCTGCCAGAATGCAGGTGCAGATGCTACTCCAAAAATAAAGCCCTTTATGAGGGTCTATAATGAGAAACGCTTTGGACTCATCTGTCGGTAGGCCTCAGCCAACTCCACTTAGCTGAAGTGTTTCCCTCCATAAAGGTTTGCAAAGATATCCACTATTCTGGGCAGAGGGTATTAATCTACTTTCAGTACTGGGTTGACGACGACTTTAAAATCCATCTGTGGGTAATTTTTTTCTGCAGCGGTAAGGGAATGTGATCTTGACAGCCCTATTATTCTTGGCTACTGGACCACAGGCACTGCCCATGGATCCACTCACGATCTAGCTCACTGGGTACTTTATTACAGATGGTATAAGGAACCTATGTTTGAAGTTTTCCAATGACATCCTTGAAAACTGCTGTGGCATCATCGAGTACCTTTCTTAATTCGCTTTCAGTTGACTCTCTTGCAGGGGATGTGGCATGCAAATGGTGAGTGGTTCTCCAATCAATTTGTAGATGTTTCAGTCAACAACAGCCCCACAATGCTGGCCTTCTTGATGTTACCACATAAAAGCTCAATATGGCTCATTGGTTGTTGTATTTCACTATTACGAATGTCATTCCTACAGGAGGTATCTTTCCTCCAGTAATAGTTCATAGTTGGATATCTGCAGGCTATAGTTCTGTATCTTTGAAACTCATCTTGTGGAATGACTAAAACAGCCGAGCCAGTGTCAAATTCCATTTTAATTAATTTGCCGTTCACTTCTGGTGTAGGAAATATCGGTTGTCTCTTGTTAGTTTTCACATTGTAAATCTCAAAGCTACCCTGTCCAGTGTCACTCTCATCATTTTTCATCAACAGCATGCAGATTAGAGTCTTTTTGGAACTACAATTTGACTTTTTAATCTTTTTTCTCCTCTCTGTGCAGTGCATTTATTTTTGCCTACCCAACATATTCTTTGGATATGTCCTACTTTGATACATTATCTGCAAGTTTCACTTTTAAACCTCCATTGGTCTGGTGTATGTGACCCCAATGACAATGATATCATGATTTGTTTGGCCAAACAGGTCTCTGTTTAGATGTTACAATTTTAGAAACATAGAAAACCTACAGCACAATACAGGTCCTTCAGCCCACAATGCTGTGCTGAACATGTACTTACTTTAGAAATTACCTAGGGGTTACCCACAGCCCTCTATTTTTCTAAGCTCCGTGTACCTATCCAAGACTCTCTTAAAAGACCCTACTATATCCGCCTCCACCACCTGCACCCTCTCATGTTAGCCATTTCAGCCCTGGGAAAAAGCCTCTGACTATCCACACAATCGTTGCCTCTCATCATCTTACACACCTCTGTCAGGTCACACCTCATCCTCTGTCGCTACAAGGAGAAAATGCCAAATTCACTCAACCTATTCTCAGAAGGCATGCCCCCCAATCCAGGCAATATCCTTGTAAATCTCAATTTTGTTCATGCTCACTTTCATTTCCTGACTGCAAATCAATTAGATCTCTAGCTTAATACAGTGATTTCAACTGCTATGTTTCAGTTAGGTGCTGTTTTGAACACTTCCTTGTAAGGTTCCATAGACTAAACAATCTCTCAGTGCATCATTAAGCCCACCATTAACTGAAAATGCTCAGATAATCTCTTTAATTCAGCTACATAAGCTGAAATGGACTCCCCTTCCTTTTGATTCCACTTATGAAACCTAAATTATTCTGCAATCGACAAATGGTTCCAGTTCTAATTGTTCCTTCATTACTTTCACAATATCTGCAAAGCTAACTGCGGCTGGTTTGGTTGGAGCAGTCAATCTTCCATATATCATGTATGCTCTTCCACCAATTACACTCAGGAACACTGGCACTCAATTCTCGTTCACTATTGCCCCCAGTTATCTGTTGTGCGACTGAACCCATCTATCTTTCTGTTGTAGCCAGCCATTTCTCTTTTTCTTAACTTTATTATTATTGTCACCTAGTGCTGACTATTTATGAACCAGTGAATTTTGACTGTTTTCTGCCTTTTTTCTAACTTGAACATATTTCTCACTCCTTTCCAAAGAAAAAAAAACATGTTGCACTTTTTAAAAACTCAAATATCTCGATGTGCTTCAACAGGCAGGTAGTCATCTCAGGATTTTTTTAAAACTTACTTGTTATCACCATTATGTTTTGTAACTCCACAAGTAATCAAAAGGAAAACAGAACCGGGATGATGCGTATCTACTTTTCAGTTTTACTTTAGCATGGCACATATATCTGATGTGGTCACGTAAGGACATATGCAATTCACATTCTTTTACATATAACCCATGTAAACAGCAAAGAATGCTAATTGAACAGTATATTTACAATATTACTCAAATATTACTTGTACCCCAAGGTCTCTCTGTTTAACACTCCCCAGGGCCCTGCCATTCACTGTCCTTGTCCTGGGATAAACTTCCCTAAATTCACCTCCTCACACCTGCCTTTCTGTAACTAGGGTAGCATGGTAATGTAGTGGTTAGTGCAGCACTTTACAGTACCAGTGACCTGGGGTCATTTCCTACTGCTGTCTATAAGGAGTATGTACATTCTCCCCGTGACCACGTGGGTTTCCTCTGGGTGGTCTAGTCTGTCCCCAGTCTAAAGACGTACCAGTTGGTAAGGTTCACTGGGCATTGTAAAATGTCCCATGATTAGGCTCTGGTTAAAAATCCGGGGTTGCTGAGTGGCACGGCTTGAAGGGCCTACTCCGCTGTATCTCAATAAAATAAATAAATAAATACACACATCAATAAATTCCACCTGCTATTCCCTTCACCACGTACACATCCAGATCCAGTTGTAACTTCAGATAACTTTCTTCACTGTCCACTGTACCATTAATTTTGCTATCTTCTGCAGACTTACTAAGCATGCTACTGACAATCCCTCATGTCCATTCAGAGCCCTAAACAATTCTTCCAAAGCTTCACTTGCAAATCTGTTGGGGTCATCCACTGTACATGGTGCTCCAAATACAGCCTCTTCTACAATGATGAGACCTGATATAGATTGGGAAACCACTTTGTAGAGCCCCTTTGTTCTATCTGCGACTGCAGGATGTCCCAATAGCAAAGCATTTCAATTTCAATCCCCATTCCCATATGGCCACCTCTTCTGCCATGTTGAGGCCACTCTCTGGTTAGAGGAGCAACACCTGATATTCCACCTTGGTAGCCTCCTATCTGATGGCACAATATCTAAACCTTCCCTCATCCCCCTTTTCTCTTCTTCATTTCCCATTCTGACCCCCTCTTATCTCTTCTCCTCACCTACCTATCACATCCTCCTGGTTTCCCACTACCTTCCCCCTTTCCCTTAGTTTACTCTCTTCTCCTAGCAGATTACTTCTTCTCCATCCCTTTGCCTTTTCCACCTAACACCTCCCAGCTTCTTACTTCATTCCCTCTCCCCCACCCACCTGGTCTTACCTATCACCTCTAGCTTGTACTCCTTCACCTCTCCCTCTGGCATCTTTCCCCTTCCTTTCTAGTCCTGATGAAGGATCCCTGCCCAAAGCATCGACTGTTTATTCACTTCTTATAGATACTGCCTTGACCTGCTGAGTTCCTCCAGCATTTTGTGTGCATTGCTCTGGAGTTCTGGCATCTGCAGGATCTCTTGTGTTTATGATTTACTTTCAATCTCATCTATATGGCTAAAATTGATAACAACAAAACAGAGGACCCAGCACCGATCTGTGTAGCACACCACTGATCATAAGTCTTCTGTTGGAAAACAGTGCTCCACTACCACCCTCTGCCTCCCACCACGAAACCAATTTTGTTTCCCTTTCTAACTTTAATCTATCCTTCTAGACTAGCTTACCGTACGAGGACTTGTCGAAGGCCATGCTGTAGACCACCTTCGCTAAATCTTCAGCTTGCTTGTCAGATAGCCAGTATTGGATGAACAGGATTTTCACTGAACTAAATACTTACAAAGGAAAAACCCACTGGAGACTTTCCCTGTCAGTTTCTAACCCACTGGTTCCGTCACTGTCTTGTACAGCTGTCGGAAATTAAACCAGACTATTTGTATCGTAACTACTGGTAATGAGCTTCAGAAGACATACCTACTGCATTATTATTCTGCCTATCTCTAGCTGTAAACCACTGTCCAAATCGACCATGCTTCAGCCATTTGCTACTGAAATCTTCAACCATGCCTTTGTTGCTTCCTGACTTGAGTATTCCAAAGGAGTCCTGGAAATCAAAACCCTGTTCCTTTTGCAATTCTTCCATCTCTGAGTCATACAGCACAGAAGCAAACACTTTGGCCCCTCTAGTCAGTACCACACTGTTATTCTGCCTAGTCTCTTCAACCTACGCCTGGACTACAGCCTTCCATACCCCTCCCATCCATGTATTTATTGAAACTTCTCTTAAATGTTGCAATCAAACACACATCCACCACTTTCGCTGGCAGATAGTCCCACATTCACCACCCTCTGAGTGAAGAAGTTCTTCCTCAGGTTCCCCTTAAACATTCCTCCTTTCACCCTTAATCTATGTCCTTTAGTTCTAGTCTCAATCAACCTCAGTGAAAAAAGCCCATAAGCATTTACCCTATCTATATCCCACAAAATTTCTCCTCATTCTTCTATGTTCAGGGAATAAAGTCATAATCTATTCAACTCTTCCTATAACTCAATTCCTCAAGTCCCAGCAACATCCTTGTAAATTTTCTCAATACTGTTTCAATCTTATTGACATTTTTCCTGTGTAGATGACCAGGTCTAGACAAAATATGTCAAATTTGACCTCACCTACCTCTTTTACATGTTCAACATAACATCCCAACTCCTGTACTCAATACTTTGATTTATGAAGGTCTCCAGTATCTGTTAAAAGCTCTCTTTACAACCCTACCTACCTGTGAATCCACTTTCAAGGAACTATGGACCTGTATTCCCTGATCCATTTATTGTACTGCACACGTATTCATTGCATAAATCCTTTCAAAATGATTGGTCCTTTCAAAGTGCAACACTTCACATTTATTTGCATTAATTCCATCTGCCATTACTCAGCCCTTCCTGTGTTAGTTTTCCAAACAACCACAAGGCAGCCTCTCAGCTTCCTACCGTCCAGTGATTTCAATAGTTCTTTTATAGCTAAAACAAACATGTAGTTGCACTTTTTTATAGCCTAACGCAGTGTATTCAGAGAACCCAAACACAGACCACCTTGCAGCAAAACTTCCATAATCTGCAGGAGATCCCAGATCCATTTTAGTTCTCCATTCCATTCTGCCCTACCTCTGTATGGTCTTTTGCATTGTTATGGTGAGGCCCAAAATCTGCTCGAGCAATGGTGTTTCCTCTTCTGTTTACATGTTGCAGATTTAGAACCCAACAGCAAATGGAGGCTCTTCAGTTCCCAATATTGTGTCGCCCTTTTAACCTATACCAAGATCCATCCAAACTGTTACTCCTACACAGTCCTCCATTTTCCATCACTTATGTGCCTACCTAAGACTTTTTTAAATGTTCCCAATGTATCTTTATCGCCACCCCTGGCAGCACATTCCACACACCCAATACTGTCGGTATAAAAAATACATACCTCTGATATACCTTGGTAATAATGGATCATTTTTCTCAATAAATAAAGGAACAAGTATAATGTTTCTTTATATTATTTATTTAATTGGGTTCTCCTTATTTAGTTTTAGGATTTGCATGTAGATCTGATCACATTTTAAATCATATTTATGCAGAAATAGAGAAAATTCTACAGGGTTCACAAAGTTTCTAGCACCACTGTACATGTAATAAGTAAAGCAAATTGCTCTCTATAATATTGACTCCGATTTTTTATTTCCACCGACACAACCTGCCTTGCAGGAAATTTCCAATATATCTGTATTTCATGCTCCTTCAAAATGCATGTATCTTCAAAAGGCGAAGCCTCAAAGAGGCAGCATCCATCATTCAGGACCACCATCACCCAGGACATGCCCTCTTCTCATTCTACCATCAAGAAAGATGTACCGAAGCCTGAGCTCAACGTTTTAGAAAGTTTCTTTCCCTCCACAATCACGAATGGACAATGAACCCACTTAAGCAAACTCAATTTTTTTGCTCTCTATTTGCACTACCTACTTAATTTTTAAAAAGATATTTCTTATTGTAACTTATAGTTTCTAAATTATTATTTATTGTAACATACTACTGCTGCAAAAAACAAATTACATGACATATGCAATTGATTTTAAACCTGATTCTGATTCCCTTCCCCATCCTCTCTGCAATTACAAAGAAACTTGTTTTCTCTCTTTCCTCATTCAATATGAAGTATTAACTTTGGTTCTCTTTCTATAGATGTTGCCTGACCTGCTGATGATTATTTTATCAATGACCTCATTTTATTTTTTTGTGTCTTCTATTCTCCCCAGAACATTGACACTTATTGTTCTAAATTTGGTCTGTCCTGTTTCAGACCAGGTCCCATTCACCATCAGCTGTGTGCTTGGCCAGATCCAGTGATTTCCTGTTAAGTAATGACTCCATTTTTAAATCCCCATCACATTATTTTGCAGCACAGTTGAGAGCTGTGATATGTTGGTGCAACCCATCATATGATGCTCAATGGAAAAACATTGAGGAGCGGGTACTTCCCATCCCCATATAGGCAATTTTGGCTGATAACAACTTGCAAAGGTACATAAATACTATTGATAACCCATGGGTGAAATTGACTCTTAAAATATGGAAAACTACTATAAAAGAATATAATCTACAGGGAGATATTGTAATTCTTAAATGGTGTGAATATGACTCTGATTTTACACCAAATAAATTGGATGCTAGATTTAAGGACTGGACAGCTAAAGGAATAACAGTTCTTTGCAACATAATGAAAGAAGGAACACTGTTCAGTTTTGAAATGCTTAAAGAGAAGCACTTATTAGAAAAACAAGATTTTTATCGGTATTTACAGATGCGACAATATGTTAATAAGACGCTTAAAAATGTAACCAAGGCAAATACATGCTTGACAGAGCTCTTTAGAAAAGCATATAATTCAGATAATGGTAGTAGAATCATTTCAAGCACGTATAAGGGATTGTCAAATCTTAAAACACATTCGACTTCATACATTAAAACAAAATGGGAGAAGGAAGGAGGGATAATTATATCTGAGGAAGAATGGACAACAATATGGAGGTATCAATGGAAGTGTACCAGTTCACCGAAATGGAGGGAGTTTGGATGGAAAAACTTGATAAGATATTTTATTACACCCTCTCAGAAATCCCATTATGATGGTAACCTCCCTGTTTGCTGGAGAAATTGTGGAAATCAAAATGCAAATCATTAATATATTTTTTGGGACTGCCTTGTTATCAAAAACTATTGGAGGGGGATACACAATGCCCTACAAGACATCTTTAAATGTGAAATACCCTTGGAAAGTAAGACCATATATTTTGGATATATACCTCAAGAATGGTTGAAAAGGGATAAATATTTAATGAGTATACTGTTGGTGGCTGGTAAAAAGACTCTTACTAGGAAATGGTTATCACAGGAGAGCCCAACTTTAAATACATGGATGGAAATTACAATGGACATTTACAAAATGGAAAAGATAACAGCAGCTGTTAATCATAAGCTGGAACAATTTGATTCATACTGGGGAAAATGGTTTAACTATATAATGCCTCATAGGCCTGATTTTATTCTCACAAATCAATGAATCTGTTGTAAAAAAAAGATCACTCCCTACTTGTACATAGTTCTTTCCTTTTGCTTGTTTTTTCTTTCCACTCTTTTCTATAAGTGTATACCCCACATAAATACTTTGTGGGGATTTTGTGATATACATGATTAGATGATATATATGTACAGTCTGAAATACATCTTATGGAAATGTTTGTTTGATGAACTTCCATAAAAAATAAATTACAAAAAAAATCCCCATCTCAAAGATATATGTCATTAACATTATACAAATTTTCACCAGTCATTCAAATTGCTATTGGTCTGCATAAATTATTGTACATTTCCTGGTGATACCAACTGCATGAAATCAATCAACCAATTTATTTATTTAAAGATACAGTGGGGAACAGGCCTTTCTGACCAAATGAGTGGCACCACCCAGCATCCCACTGATTTAACCCCAGCCTAATGACAGAAGAATTTATAATGACCAATTAACCTACTAACTGGTACATCTTTGGAGTGTGGGTTAGAAACCAGAGCAATCAGAGGACACCCACACAATCACGGAAAGAACGTACAAATTCCTTATAGATGGCACTGGAGCTGAACTCCGAACTATGTCACCCTGAGCTGTAATAGTGTCACACTAACCGTTACTCTAAAATGGTGCCCAAATGGTTGTACATTTTCTGGTGATACTAGATGGATTGAGCCAATTTATTGCAAACAACTTTTATTCATGCTGTTGGCTTAGACTGTATACATGTTAATTTCTTGCAGTTTAACAATTCACGGCTGCTTGTATTTTATATAACTACCAACATACATGTAATTGTTTAGTATGTTTCCTAGTGGTCACAGTATGTATGTGAAATTGTTCAGTGTATCTCCTAGTGGTTAAAATTCTGTGTTATTCTGGAAGCTTCTCTGACATTGTATTATTTGAATAGCGGCTATCTGATTGGTCAATTCTTATCTACAAATTTGAATAGAATAATTGTAATCTACAGCACAAGAAGGGCTGAACATGTCAGCCTGTCATCTTTTTTCTTATTCTTTGTTCTTTTGCAACTCTACTTTCACAATTATCTTTGTTCTATTAGCACTTCATAAAACAATCATGAGCAGCAAGTTCTGTGCCTCTTTCTTGACTTCAAAAAGAACCTTGGATTAAAAAACATCAGAATCAAATGATGCAGTGAACATAGGACAGAGGGAAGTCCAGCACAGGAACAAGCCCTTTGGCCATGATGTCTGTGCTGATCATGCCCTGTTAAACTAAGCCCTCTGCCCACACATGATGCATACCTTTGGATACTCAGATGCCTACAGTGTGCTTTCACCACCACTCCAGGTGGTGCATTTGAGGCACCTATCACTCTCTCTGTAAAAAAAAATCTTACAGCGCACACCTTTTAATCTTCCTCCCCACACCTTAAAACTATGTCTACTAATAATTGCCATTGGTACTCTTGGAGAAAGATTCTGACTATCTACTCTTTCTGTGCTTCTCAGAATTTTGTACTCAGGTTCAGGCCTCCCTTCAGCTTCCGCTGCTCCAGAGAAAGTGCTCTTGGCCTAATGAAACATCCTTCAACACTTTCCTAGGAGCGATAACACACACAGAATATTATTACAGAATGAGATAGAAGGGCAGGTGGCCAAAAGATTGATCAAAGCCTTGGGCGTTCACCACCAAGTTCAGGAACAGCTATCAGCCTCCTGAACTGGAGTGAATAACTTCGCTTACCACAACTTTAAACTGAGTCTAATACCTACGGATTCATTTTGAAGAACTTTTTACAAATCATATTCTCATTATTATTTTTTATTTGCATAGTTTTATTTCTTTTACACATTGCTTCCTCATCAGTCTTTATAGTTTTCATAAATTCTATTGTATTTCTTTAATTTTCTGAAAAATGCCTACAAGGAAAGGAATCTTAAGGTAGTATATGTGGACATATACGTACTTAGATAATAAATTTACTTTGAACTTCGAAGAGGTCCTTTGAAAAGCCACCTTAAAGGAAAGGTTGAGATGGATGGAGGCTCTTACCAGGGATTTCAGAGAAGAGAGCTGTGGAAATTCATTAAAAGTAATTATACCCTCCTCTCTACTTCTGGTTTCGTAAGCTTAAGGGAAACCACCATTTTTTATATTTTCTATTTAGAGATATAACACAGTAATGGGCCCCATCGGCTCAACGAGCCTGTGTCACCCAATTAAATCCATGTGACCAATCAATCTACTAACCCATATGTCCTTGTACTGTGGGAGGAAACCAGAGTAGCTGGAGGGAACCCATGCAGTCACAGGGAGAACATACAAACTCCTTACAGACAGCAATAAATATTGATCCCAGGTTGCTGGCACTGTAATTGCATTATAAGACCATAAGAGAGAGGAGCAGAATGAGACCATTTGGCCGATCAAGTCTGCTCTGCTATTCCATCATAGCCAATTTATTATCCCTTTCTATCCCATTCTCCTGCCTTCTCTCCGTAACCTTTGACAACCTTGCTAGTCAAGAACCTATCAACCTCTACTTTAAATATAACCAATGACTTTCTTCCCCACAGCTGTCTGTGGCAATTAATTCCACAGATGCACCACCCTCTGGTTAAAGAAATTCCTGCTCATCTCTGTTCTAAATGGACATCCTTCTGTTCTGTGGCTGTGCCTTCTGACCCACGATAGGAAACATCCACTCCACATTCCTCTATCTAGGCTTTTCAATATTTAATAGGTTTCAGTGAGAGTTCTCCACTGTGCATACCCCTCCCATCGTATTCTTCTAAACGCCCAGAGCCATCAAACACTCCTCATTCTGTTGAACCTCCTCTGGACCCTCTCCAATGCCAGCACATCCTTTTTTAGGATAAGGGGCCCAAAAACTGCCCAAAATACTCCAAGTACGGTCTGACCAATAACTTATAAAACTGAAACGCAGTGATTTTGGAAATTCCTTTCCAAAAGTCAAGTTACGTTTGTGGAAGGAACAAAACAGAAGTCAATATTCCAGAGAGAGATTGGAGAAATAGAGAAATGAGAATTATTTGTCACAAGTGCATCGAAACTTACAGTGTAATTTCGTCCAATCCATTATGGAAGTTGAATGCAAGTGAGTACTGAGATATTTTATCATTTTAAATATAAATGTGTAAGCTTCTTACCAGCAGTAGTCCAGGAGATGTGGAGGGAGAACCGGAATGTAAACGTGCTGCCAGTACATGGGGTAGAGCATAGCTGCTGAGCCGTGGATGCAGGCTGTTAACTGGAAGAAATAAGAGAAAATTCTTATCAATTCATGTACAGTTGAAGTAACATTTCAAGCAGAAAAGAACCTTCACATTGACACAGATGGGTTCTTGCTGTGTTCAGGTAGACTGATATTTCCAGGAATCAATGGAGTACACAAGTATGAAGTAGCTCTATATGGGTTGAAAAGATCACACTAGGAACTCTGTGTAGCCTCTGGTTTCCTTACTTAAGGAATATATCTGCCCTGGAGGGAAATAGAGAAGATTCATCATATTGATTCAGGAAGGAGGGTTTGTACTAAGGAAAAATAAAGTGATCTGGACTTCAACTTTCTGGAGTCCATAAGGAAATAAATTAAGTTTAATTAGCTTTATTTGTCACACATATATATATATCAAAACATCTAAAGATAGAGTGAAATGTGCCATTTGTGTCAATGACCCACACAGTACAAAGATGCGCTGGGGCAGCCCGCATGTGTCACAATGCTTCTGGCAGCAACGGAGCGTGCCCACAGTTTACTAACCCTAACACATACATTTTTGGAATATTTGTAGGAAGCACATGCAATTAATGGAAAAACATGCTAACTCCTTACAGACAGCGGCAGGAATTGCTGGCACTGCAAAGCATTACAATAATCACTACATTAACCTTGCCACCCTTGATCTTATTGACACCTGTCAGATTTGGAAGAGGCTTAACTGTGGTGTGAGGATGTCTCCTTTGATGGGGGTTATCTAGAACTAGGGAGCACAGTTTCAGGAGATGATGATATTCATCAAAGCTGAGATGATGAAGAATTTCTTCTCTCCAGGTGTTACTCTGCTCCAGTGAGCCTTTGCCAGAGTCAGGAAATACATTCAGTGGCCACATTATTAGGTACACCTGCTTGCTAATGCAAATATCTAAACAGCCAATCATGTGGCAGCAACTTGATGCATAAAAACATGCATACATGGTCAAGAGGTTCTGTTTTTGTTTACACCAAGTATCAGAATGGGGAAGAAATGTGATCTAAGTGACTTTGACCATGGAATGATTGTTGGTGCCAGTTTGAGTATCTCTGAAACTGCTGACCTCCTGGGATTTTCCCGCACAACAGTCTCAAGAGGTTATAGAGAATGGTGCGAGAAACAAAAAAAAACTATCCAGTGCTTGGTAGCTCTGTGGACAAAGACACCTTGTTTATGAGAGAGGTCAGAGGAGAATGGCTAAACTGGTTCAAGCTGACAGGAAGGCGACAGTAACTCAGATAACCACACGTTACAACAGCGGTGTGCAGAGGAGCCTCTCTGAACACACAACATGTCAAATCTTAGAGTGGATGGGCTACAACAGCAGAAGACCATGAACATACATTTACTGGCCACTTTATTAGGTAAAGGAAATACCTGATGAAGTGGTCACTGAGTGTATTCAGGACCATGGCAAACAGACATTTGGACCACAAGAGAATCAAGGATGTGAGGAAAAAGTGGAATCGAAGCCATGATCTGATTAAATGACTCATATTTCTTATGTTCTTAGAATGCTGGCTTTTGAATGTTAATCATTAATAATTGTAATTTAAAACCATCAAAAAGAGAAAAATATGTACTTCTAAACTAAATATTAAAATCTATCATTCTAGACGATATTCTGAACAGCTCGGTGAATGATTCAACATGTGTTAAGCTGAAGGTGACGGCTTTACACTGATTAAAACACGGCACTTGATTTTGTTTCTGTCAGGTAATTAAGCTCTATCCTCAATATTCAGCACTAAATCTCCAGCATCAGTCAGTGGAGCCTGGATCAGGGACTGACCACGGGATAATGATCAGGCATCTCAGTATTGCAACAAAAGTTATCTTCACAGACCAACTAACAGGCATGTGCATATTTGTGATAAGCAAATTACTTCAGTTCAAAAATCCATGTCATTATTGCCACAGGTGAAACAATCTCATGACACTGAACTCTGCTTATGGACAACTTTTCTTCCCAACTTATCCCATTGAGAGGATACATATTTCTTTGTTCTGTAATCTTGCATCCACTATTATCCAAGTCTGACAGTCACATAATCAACATGAAGGACTCACTATTTTAAACTGTACTGTTCAAAGTTCAAAACACATTTATTATCAAAGTATGTATAAATGATACCAGCTTGAGATTCATCTCCTTACAGGCAGCCGCGAAACAAGAAACGAGAAAGAACCCCAGTAAAAAAAAGAGTAACAAAACCTCAATGCGCAGAGAGAAAAAAAACACAAATTGTGCATACAATCAAAGCAAGCAACAGCAATCAGAACTAAAGTGAGTCCTTAAACACAAAGCCCAGAGCAGCAGGAGCAGACCCACAGCATCAGTTCATTGGCAGCAGAGCAAAATGGAACTTGCAGAAAGAAAGCCCAGGCTCACAGTCTCAGCCTCAGTGTTGCAGAGCACGGCCAACATCGCAGAGCAGCCCGACCCTCACCTTCAGTCCCCACACCCTGGCCTTTCAGTCCAGTGTTTAAATTGTCCAAACATCGGGTTGTTCTTCACAAAAACACCCAGGCCCTTTCGCTTCAATATGCTCTGGGCCTGGACCCCACCGCCATGTTCCAGCCCATACCCGTACAGGCGGATTCACTTTATTAAAAAGATTCTAATTAGCATTTACATCAGATAAATCATCAAAGATTGATTAGCTTTAAATCCACCATGACAAAGACTTTGGACAATATCTACAGCGTTCAACCTGACTTAGTATAGATCGTGTGTGTATTAAATGATATATAGAACACAATTCCACACAAGCAGCTGTAACAATAACTTTATAACCCCACTCTTGCTAAACTGCTGTCAGCATTTATTCAGTTCCTCCTGTATATAATAAAGTGGCCACTGAGTGTATGGTTGTAGTCTTCTACTGCTGTAGCGCATCCACTTCAAGGTTCAACATGTTGTGCATTCCTCTCTCATTAACAAGGCATTTTTGCTCACAGAACTGTCACTCGAGCCATTTTTTTTTTGCACCAATCTCTATAAACTCTAGAAATCGTTGTGAGTGAAAATCCCAGGAGATCAGCTGTTTCTGAGATATGCAAACCACCTCATCTGGCACCAACAATCATTCCACAGTCAAAGTCACTCAGATCACATTTCTTCCCCAATCTGATGTTTGGCCTGAACAACAACTGAACATCTTGACTGCACCTGCATTCTTTTATGCACTGAGTTGCTGCCACATGATTGGTTGATTATATTAACAGCTAACTGGCATTAACAATCTGGTGTGTCGGTGTAGCTAATAAAGTGGCCAGTGAGTGTATGCTTGGTGAGATACTGTGGGTATAGAGGCCATGCTCCAGTCAAATAACTGTGTGCATCTCCTGAATAACAGTTTCTTATCAAATAAAGGCAAACAAGTGAAATGTTAACAAGAAAAGAGATTCTGGAAATCTAGAGAAACACACACAAAATGCTGGAGAAACTCACCAAGTTAGACAGCACCTATAGAGGGGAATAAACAGTCAATGTTTTGGGCTGAGACCTTTCATTAGGATTGGAAAGAAACAGAGTAGAAGCCAGAATAAGAAGGTGAGGGGGAAGGGGAAGGAGTACATATGGCAGGTGATAGATGAGACCAGGTAAGCAGAAAGGTGGGTGGATGGGGCAAGGGGGCTGAAGTATGAAGCTGGGAGATGATAGGCGGAAGAGGTAAAGGGCTGAAAGAGAAGGAATTGGACAGGAGAGGAAAGTGAACCATGGAAGATAAGGAAGAAGAAGAAGCACTAGTGGGAGATGATGGGCAAGTGAGCAGAAGGGGTAAGAAGGGAACCAGAATAGGGACTGGAGAAAGAGAAAACAGGAAAGTAGGAAGATATCGCTGGGAGTTGGAGAAATCAATGCTCATGCTATCATGTTGGAGATTACTCAAATCAAATATGAGGTGTTGGTCCTCCACCCTGAGGTTGGCCTCATCATGGCAGTAGAGAAGGTTATGGATTAACATGTCAGAAAGGGAATGGGAAGTCAAATTCAAATGGATAGCCACTGGGACTTCTTTTACTTTTTGATGAACAAAACAAAGGTACTTGACAAGACAAACCCGCCTCCGATCTGTGCTGGGTCTCATAGACGCCTGATTTGCTGAGACCCTCCGGAGGTGGGGGGGGGGGTGTTAAAATTTCTGATGAACTTTTCAGCTGTGATAAAACATGAATTGATTCCTGCTGAGAAAGCGTAATAACAGCACTGGAATAGTTGAATTTGTAGATGAATAAGACTTTGGTGAGGCCTAATTTGGAGAATTGTGTAAAGTTTTGGTTTGCAATCTTCAGGAAAGATATCAATTACAGTAATTTACCCACTATTTCAAATAACTGGTTCTTTTTAAATAAGTCCCTTCTAAAGCTGGAGTTGCGAACTCAGCCAGCTCCATTGTGGGGCCTAGCCTCCCCAACATCGAGAACATCTTCAAAAGGTGATGCTTATAAAGGTGGCATCCATCATTAAGGACCCCCATCACACAGGATATGCCCTCTTCTCATTGCTACCATCAGGGAGGAGGTACAGGAGCCTGAAGACACAGACTTGGAGTTTCAAGAACAGTGTCTTCCCCTCCGTCATCAGATTTCTGAATGGACAATGAAGTTCAAAGTTCAAAGTAAATTTAATGTCAAAGTACATTTACATCATCATATGATATTCATTTTCTTGGGGCCAATCACAGTAAATACACCATACAATCAAAGAAAGATCACACCCAACAAGTCAGACAAGCAACCAATATGCACAAAAAAACTGTGCAAATAAAAAAAGAGAAAACAAAAATAATAATAATAATCATAAATAAGCATTAAATATCAAGAACATGAGATGAAGAGTCCTTGAACGTGAGTCCAGTTCAGTGAAACGGTTCAGTGATGGGCGAGTGAAGTTATTCCCTCTGAATGAAGAGCCTGATGGTTGAGGGATAAAAACTGTTCCTGAACCTGGTGGTGTGGGTCCTAAAGTTCCTGTACCTTCTTCCCAAAGGCAGCAGTGAGAAGAGAACATGGCCTAGATGGTGGGTATCCTTGACAATTGATGCTGCTTTCCCGTGACAGCACTGCATGTCAAGATGGCTTTACCTCTAACGGTCTGGGCAATATCCACTACTTTTTGCAAGCTTTTCTGTACAAGGGCATTGGTATTTCCATACCAAGACATGATGCAACCTATCAATATACTCTCCACCAGACATCTCTAGAAGTCTGTCAAAGTTTCAGATGACATGCTAACTCTTCACAAACTTCTAAGAAATTAGAGGCAAAACCATGCTTTCTTTGTAATGGCAAATTGGAGTGGATTCAAATCACTTCTCAGGCAGGAGTTGATATGTTTCATCACCAACCTTTCAAAGCACTTCATCACAGTGGATTTAAGTGCTACTGGACGATAGTCACTGAGGCAGGTTACCAAGTTACCACATATAATTGAAGCCTGCTTGAAGCAGCTGGGTGCCGCAGACTGCTGAAGTGAAAGGCTAAAAATATCTGTGAACACTGCAGCCATTTGATGAGAACAGGCCTTTCGTACTTGGCCAAGTACCCTGGCTGGGTAGATGCTTTCCGTGTGTTCACCCGCCCCCCCCCCCCCCCCATGTAGGCCTCAGAGACTAAAATCACAAGGTCATCGACAACTGTGGGAGTTTGTGAAAGTGCCTCCATTTTTGATGGTCAAAGTGAGCACAGAAGGCTCTTAGCTCATCTGGGAGTGAAACCTTGTTGTCACCCGAGTCGCTTGGTTTCACTTTGTACGAGATGATAGCATTCAAACCTGTCACATATGTCAAGTTTGGTTTGCAATTGCCATTTCGCAAGTGAATGTCACTGATCTGGCCCTCAGCAGAATGCAGATCACTTGATTCATCCAGGGCTTCTAGCTATGGAAGACTGAATGTGGGGAAGCACTGTTTTTATAAAGTCTGTGACAACTATGATATATTCATTCAGATCTTCGTTGAATTCTTGAACATGGCCCAGACCACTGACTTGAAACAATCCTGTAGCTACTCCTCTTCCCATGACCACTTCTTTGTTGTCTGTATCTCTGGAACCTTGCCAGTATGCAGGTAGGAGGAGGACAGCTAAGAGATCAGATTTCCAGAAATGTGGTCTAGGTATGGAACGGTAAGTGTTCCTAATTGTAGTGTAACAGTGGTCGAGTGTGTTGGAACCTCTAGTGTTGCAGATGATATGTAGATGATCATTGGGTAGAGACTTCTTCAAACAAGCCTGATTGAAGTCCACAACAATGATTTGTAAAATGTTGGGTAGATAGGCTGTTTCTTATTTGCTAATCACAGCATTCAAACATTAAGTGCTTGTTTTAACCCATGTACACTATCACAATATCTTTTTTCTTTTATACCCCTGTTTTTGCACTAACTTATTTTTAAAAAATATATATACTACTTCTTATTGTAATTTATTGTTTTTTATTATGATGTATTGCAATGTACTGCGGCCACAAAAATACAAATTTCACGATATATACCAGTAATATTAAACCTGATTCTGATTCAGAAAATGAGACCCAACTGCACTCTCAAGTGGAAGTAAAGTGATTTCCTCATTCTTTCAATGAACTGGGAATTAATCCCCAGTGTCCCAGGCAATGTTTATTCCTCAGTCAACATCAATAAAGTGACAGATGATCTGGTCAGTATCATGTTGGTGTTGGTGGCAGCCTGCTGTGAGCATATTGGCTGCCATGTTTCTGTAATGCAACAGCAACGATATTTCAAAACTGCTTCACTGGCTGTGAATTACGGTGCTTTTACATTGCATTTCCAAGCCACGGGCAACCACAGTAATACATTCCGTCTACTGAGGAACCATTTTCCAACATGCATTGTAGATAGGGAGGCAAACGAAAAGGTACTGCACAAGTCAGTTACCTGAGTAGGTCGAGGATGGGTTAACAGGGCAAAAAATGCAAGGGTAAATGGGTCAACCACAAAAGCTGAAAATGAGAAGAAATTTATTTTCTCAGGGAACCGTGAATCTTTGTAATTCAATACTCCAGGAGCTGTGAAAACTCACTTGTTCATGGCTGAGAGAGATTTTTTTTAGTTCATGTAGGAGCAAGAACGATTGAGGATCATGCAGGGGAGTGCTCCAAAGAATGCACCTCGATGATATTACTGACAGCACTGAAACTGCCGTTGGGCAGAAGGTGCAGGGGTCCTGGGTGCCACACGTCGGGTTTGGGATCAGCTGTAGCCCTGCTGGACAGGCTCTACTCGCCTCAGTGCTGGTTGGGCTCCACAACTGTGGATCCCCTTTCAGGCACACTGCAGTTCATGTTCCATGCATTTTTGTTTACTTGTTTGTTACTATTTGCACAATTTGATCAAGACTCTGAAGCTGTGGTCTGCGACTGTCAGCACAGTGCTGAATTAATTCCATGGCTGTGGCTCCCACACCGGCTTCACTCGCCTCAACGCCTCTGTGACTATGGACACACTTTTGGAGCTTATGTTCTGTGTGGTATTTGTTTACTTTCTATTGTTTGCACAATTTGTTCTTTTCCTCACACATTGGGTGTTTGATGGTGTTTGTAGTGTGGGGCTTTTTTTTAAATAGGTTCTATTGCATTTCCTTATTATGTGGCTGCCTGCTAGAAGACAAATCTCAAGGTTGCATACAGTATACATACTTTGAAGAATAGTTGGCCATTTTTTTCTGCTGCTGTTATTACGACCGTCAAAAATAAAAGGCAGAACAGACTTGATGGGCTGAATGACCTAAATCTGCTCCTATATCTATGACTCAAAATTAGAAGTTTAACTTGCACAATATAGAGGGTACAAAATAAAATAATAGACATAATACAATAATTTTAAAAAGTACAATTAACAGTTTAGTGTGACAGTTAATCTGATGGTTTAAAATTGTACTCCTGAAACAGTCCACTTTCATTTTTAATAGTTATCCTTCTTTCACTCATAGTACTTGAGTAAAGGGAGAGACATATTAAGCAAATTTAATTTAGAATTCTCAGATGCAGTGTATTTACTGTTTCACATTTTGCAGAACATGTTTAGCATTTTTAAATTCCCTTATTGTCCTGTTTCTGTCTAATATCTCAAAAAGTTGAGCTTTACATACAAGAGGGATTTGCTGAACAGTCACCAAGGATCTGGAGCTGAAAAATTCGAAAGAAGAAATCTTAAAAAGAAAGATTAGCTTTATTTATCACATGCACGTCAAAACATACAGTGAATGCATCGTTTGTGTCAACAACCAAGGCATGCTGGGGGTGCAAGATGTTCTTACTGTGCTTCCAGTGCCAACATAGCATGCCCACACTTTCTTGCCTTAACCCGTACGTCTTTGGGACGTGGGAAGAAGCAGGTGCGGTCATGGGGAGAATATACAAACAGTGGAGGAATTGAACCCTGATCTTACAGCTGGCAATGTAATGCATTTCGCTAACCACTACACTACCATGCCACCCACATTATTTTCAATACCCGAATTAATGCACAAATCTGACCATTTGCCGAAGAATAGATTTTTGTCTTAGGTTGGCAATGTAGAGAAAACCAATGCACTATCCCATCTAAAACTTTCATTTGTAAACAAGAGAATATCTGAAAAAAATGTCATTCCCTTCCCTCAATTCCTCTGACTCTGCCACATCTGCTCTCAGGATGAGGCTTTTCATTACAGAACTAATGAGACGTCTTCCTTCTTCAAAGAAAGGGGCTTCCCTTCCTTCACCATCAATGCTGCCCTCACCCACATCACTTCCATTTCGCGCACGTCCGCCCTCACTCACCCCACTAGGGATGGGGTTCCTCTAGTCCTCACCTACCCACCCAACCAGCCTCCACCTCCAGCACATAATTCTCCATAACTTCTGCCATCTCCAGCGGGATTCTGCCACCATGCACATCTTCTCCTCCCCCCCCCTTACTACTATTCAGGGCCCCAAACAGTCCTTCCAAGTGAGGGTCATCTATTGTATCCAGTGCTCCCAGTGTGGCTTCCTGTATATCAGTGAGATCTGACATAGATTGGGAGACCACTTCATCGAGCACCTATGCTCCATCCACCAGAAAATGACACCCATTTTAATTCTACTTCCCATTCCAATTCTGACATGTTAGTCCATGGCCTCCTCTACTGCTGCAATGAGGCTGCACTAGATTGGAGAAGCAACACATTATATACCATCTGGATAGCCTCCAACCTGATGGCATGAACATCGATTTCTCAAACTTCTGGTAAGGCTCACTCTCTCACCTTATCTTCTTACCTGCCCATCACCTCCCTCTGGTGTTCCTCCCCCTTCCCTTGGTCATCTGTCCACTTCTGTCAGATTCCCCCTTCTCCAGCCCTGTATCCCTTTCACCAAGCAACTTCTCAGCTTTTTACTTCAACCCTCCCCCTCTTCCAGTTTCACCTATCTACTACTACCTTGTATTTCTTCCTCTCCTCCCCCCACCTTCTTACTCTGACTTCTCAGTCCTGATGAAGGGTCTCGGCCCGAAACACTGATTGCTTACTCTCTTCCATAGGAGCTGCCTGGCCTGCTGAGTTCCTCCAGCATTTTGTGTGTGTTGCTTACCTTCCATTTGTAGTTCGTCGCACACTGGCTTTTATGCAAATTTATCTTTTACGTGCAAATTTTTGTTGCAATAATTTCTACCTCACAAGGACATAAAAAATCAGAACAGGTCATTTGCCTCTTCAGGCTTCCTCTGCTATTTACCGACAGCATGGCACAACTCCCGGAGCTCCCTAAACACAAGAGACTGCAGATGCTGGAAATCTTGAGCAAAACACACAAAAAAATGGAGGAACACAGCAGGGCTGGCAGGGAATAATCAGTCGATGCTTCGGGTCAAGACCCTTCATCAGGACTGGATTTCTTTGTATCCAACCCTTCTTCATCAACCCTTTAATTCTTCTACCTATCGCTTCCCAGCTTGTTGCTTCGCCCACCTTCCCCCACACCCGGTCTCAACAATCACCTTCCAGCTGGTACTCCTTCCTCTCTCCCCACCTTCTTCTTCTGGCTTCCAGCTTCTACATTTCCAATCCTGATGAAAAGTCTCACCCCAAACCAGCAACTGTTCACTCTTCTCCATTGATACGCTTCCTGAACCTGCTGAGTTCCTCCAGTACTTTGTGTGTATCAGTCAGCTCCATCTTCCCTCATTAGTCCCATATTCTTCAACTCACGAAGTGCTCAAAAATCTACCGACCTATCCCTTGAATGGATTCAGTAATTGAGCACACAAAGTGGAGTGTGGCAGAGATTCACAATGCTTGAAGCCATTCCTTTATTCAGTCCCAGACTGCTGATAAGGACCAGTTGCAGACACCTTAGCCAAAGGGAACATGTTCTCAGCTACTATTCCATCGTGCCCTCAGAGAATACTACACGTTCAAGTGCAATCATTGTAAATGGGGGGAGCACAGGTTCAGTTTACACAATCTTTCTTCACAGCACAATCCATTTATCCATCCAGTAAACTCCTCTAAGACAAATAAATTTACTTCAGGAAACAAGACTAAAACTATACATAGCACATTGCGGCCTCACCAATGGCTTATATAATTGTGGTGATTTCTAAGTAGGTAGATAAGTAGGCAGGTAAGTTGTTTTTTTATATTATAAATATATATATATATATACATAATGATGGCCTGCTTTCCTAATTGCTTGCTGTAACTACATGGTAACTTTCTACAAGCTTGTAGTAAGACACCCAGTTCTTTCTATATACCAATATTTCCCATTCGTATTATGCAAATGCTCCGAACTTTTAAAAACTTTTCCATATTAAAATAATAATTTCCAGTTGTATTCCACCCACTACGTTCTTACACACTCATTTTAAGGATTAGCTTTATCTGTCAAATCAAATCAGCGAAAATTGTGCTGGAAGCAGCCCACAAATGTCGCTGCATTTCTAGTGCCAACATAGCACATAGAACTTACAAACCCTAACTTGTACATCTTCAGAATCTGCGAGGAAACTGGAGCACCCAAAGGAAACCCAGACAGTCATGAGGAGAATATACAGCGCGGAAATCAAATCCCAATCTTGCAGCTGATGCAGAGAAACATTGTGTAAATTCATCTTTGTATCCTTAATCTTGCATCATCAGTAAATATGAACTTATTGCAAGATTCCCTTATTACATCACTGGTACAGGCTGCAAATAGCCAAGTTTCTAACATGACCCTTACCATATCACGTTGCAACCTCTCAGCCCGAAAATGACAACTTATTCCCACTACTTAGTGAGTTCAGGAACCAGAAAGCTTTGCTGCTGATATATAGAACTCTGGTTAGGTTGCAGCAAGACTATTGCATTTAATTCTGAGAGGATGTGAAGGCTTTGGAGAGGGTGCAAAAGATGTTCACCAGGATGCTGCTTGGATTAGAGAGCAGGTTCTGAAAGAAAAGGTTAAACAAACGGCCTGTTTTCTCTTGTGTGATGGAGGCTGAGGGGTGACCTGACAGAAGTTTGTAAGATTATGAGAGAAATGGATAAGGTAGACAGCCGGTATCTTTTCCCCAAGGTTGAAATGTCTAATACCAGAAGGTATGTATTTGAAGTGAGAGGAGGGAAAGTTCAAAGGAGGTGAGTGGGGCAAGCTTTTCTTTTACCCCTACACATGGAAATGCACTGCCATGCGTGGTGCTAATATGAAAGAGGTGCTTAATAGCCTCTTAGATAGGGACATGAAAATGCAGAGAATGAATGGATATGGGCATTGTGTAGACAAGAAGGATGCATTTAATTATAAGGTTACTTAGTTCGGTGCAACATTTTGTGCCAAAAGGCCTGATCCTGATACAGGCACTCCCAACCTGGGATCCGTAGGCCTCTCAGCTAATGGTTAAGTGTCCAGGGCATAAAAAAGGCTGTGAACACCTGTTCTAATTTGTTGCAAGTCTTCCTATAGCCACCATTCAGTTATCAAAATATAGTTTTACTGATAATCTCGTCAATTGAGAATGTGAAAGCTGTACCAAATTCATGCTTGGGCAGATCAGCTTTGACTGGTGTCCGGGTCTGTACCAGTGTTTTAAAAAATCGTCCACATTTCAAACACCAACTTCACATGGCCCTTCTGTGCGATCCTACAAAATTGATTGGATCAGAAATATAATTTTATCTTATAACCACTTACTGAACATATTTTGGAAAATACAAGTACATTAGATTAACCTCCGGCTCAGTGAGCTGCGCCTCCCTGTAACCCACCTACCTAATTTAATCACAGGACAATTTAAAATGACCAATTAACCTACGTCTTTGGACTGGAAGGAAACTAGAGCACCCGGAGGAAACCGACGCACACACGTTAAGAATGTACAAACTTTGTCACAGAGGCTGCAGGAACTGAACTCCAAACTCTGAAAGCCTGAGCTGTAACAATGCTGTGCTAACCACCACACTGCCACGAAGACTACACAACAAGGCTTCTGTTACTCTGAACAAAATTTGCCCACAGCTTCCTCCAGAGAGGAAACTGCTAGGAGCCTGTGTGATGGAGCATGAAACTAAAGAGATTTGGTATACTCTCCAGACATCTGTACAAGATGACAGTCTTTCCTGCAAGCTTCAAAATACATAAGGCGCTGCCTGTTCAATCACTTGTCATTTACGGTGTCTGAATTGAAAACCTGCCATCATTATTCCTAACGTTACATGTGACCTTAAGGACACAAGTTCACCGTACAAATAGGTACATCAGGCCACTTAATATGAAAGAAAACCATGCAACCCTCAGCTACCAGAAGTATTTTTGTTTCACTGCATTGAAGTACAGTAGTGATAGATAGATACTTTATTGATCCCTAAGGAAATTACAGTGTCACAGTAGCATTACAAGCGCACAGATAATACAAGCACACAAATATTAGAAGGAAGAAAAAATAAAAAATAAGTTACCTCTAACAGTCTAGCAGGAGATGATCAAAATCATAAAATTATAAATACCTAAAAATGTGTATTTAAAATGAAGATTATCATAAGTCTTGTCATTCAAAGTCCGTTCACTTTATTTGAAAGACACTACTAATAATGCAAGTCCTGGTTAGGTGACCACTGACAGCAGGTAGACAATCTCTGAAGAGTATTTATAATGGCTAAAGCCACCCATATTGCAAATACACTGCCCAGAAGAAGGCAAAGGCAAACCATTTCTCCAGAAAAGATTGCCAAGAACAATCATGGTCACCTACATCATAATGATGATGATGACTAATAATTATTTATTCCTTATTGGATTCAATGCCCACTTATATAGTCTAGTAACTGTAATGTCACAAAAAGAGCGCAGAGGTGTTTTACAACAAAAAAAACCCATTCTATATCACATAATGAAATATTAAAAATGAAAATTGAAAATGGTGGAAATACCCAGCAAGTCAGGCAGCATCTGTGCATAGAGAAATAGAGTTAGCTTTTCATGTCATAACTAAGGAAAAGTGAGAACACTTTAAGTTACAGACAATTACTCGCTCCCAGCTGACACTAACTATCTCATCTATTTTACATTGGTTTCCACCATTTTGTCGTCATTCACTTTGTTCTTTCCAGCCCTACCCAATCACTTTATTTTCAAACATGCCTGCCCTGTTTTGTTGATAGATCTTTGGGCTGGAATATTCATTGCTCTTCCTCTACAGATGTTGCCGTGCATATCCAGCATTTTCTTCTGTTTCAGTTTTCCACGAATTTCCTCCAGTTGCCATGGTTTCCTCCCACATTCTGAACATATACATTAGGGTTAGCAAGTAGTGGGCATGTTACGTTGGAGCCGGACACATGGCAACACTTGCGGGCTACCCTCAGCACATCCTGTGTTGGTCATTGAAGCAGATGACATATTTCACTGTATGATTCAATGTTCATATGACAAGTAGAACTAATAGACTGATCGAGTCCTAGAAAAGTACAGCACAGAAACAGGCTCTTCAGCTCATGCAGTCCATGCCAAACCACTTAAACTGCCTCGTTCTATTGACTACACACGGATCATAGCTCTCTGTACCCCTACCGTTCCATGTACCTATCTAAACTTCTCTTAAATGTTGAAATTAAAATCACCATATAACAATTACAGCACAGAAACAGGCCATCTCGGCCCTTCCAGCCCGTGCCGAACGCTTACCCTCACCTAGTCCCACCAACCTGCACTCAGCCCATAACCCTCCATTCCTTTCCTGTCCATATACCTATCCAATTTTACATTAAATGACAATACCGACCCTGCCTCTACCACTTCTACTGGAAGCTCGTACCACTCTCTGAGTAAAGAAATACCCCCACGTGTTACCCCTAAACTTTTGCCCCCTGACATCCACCTCTTGCTTGCATTCACCTTATCTATACCCTTCATAATTTTGTATACCTCTATCAAAACTCTTCTCAATCTCCTATGTTATAGGGAATAAAGTTCTAACCTTTTCAATCTCCAATTTTACAACCTTTATCTTTAATTAGCATCTTTTCCCTCTTTGCAATTGATAAGATACAAAGACAGGTGGCCAAAAGCTTGTGAAAATGAGAGATTGAAAAATTTAAGAGATGGCAATGATTGAATGGTAAAAAGATGACAAAGATGCCCTGTGGAAGGAGTGTTGATAGTGCAATGGATATAAGAGCCACATACATAGGGAGGGCCCAGACCACAAGGGATTTGAAAGCAGCACTGGGAATTTTTAAACTCTGCCACTGCTCAACCAGGAGCCAATGTAGCTGAACTTAATTTCAAGTGTATTAGGTCTCTGGACGACGCAGCTTTGTGTAAGCTTAGTTTTACTGACAAAAAAAAATGCCTTAAGCTGCCCAGAATTAGTTGAACCTAGAAGTGACAAAGGCATAAATAAAGGCTGTAGCAGGTGTAGTGTAGTGTGGAAATAGTATTGGGAAAGAATATCTAAAATACAACTCTACAAAAACTTCTGCACACGTATGATAGCATACTGGTTAGCGTAATGCTTTATAGTGCCAGCCATAAGATGGGGTTCAATTCCTGCCACTGTCTGCAAGGACTTTGTACATTCTCCCCATGACTATGCAGATTTCTCTCACATTCCAAACATATACGTTAGGGTTAGTAAACTGTGGACATGTTACGTTGCCACTAGAAGTATGGTGACAATTGCAGGTTGCCCCCAACACATCACAGACTGTGTTGACACAAACAACACATTTCACTACGTTTCGATGTTTCAATGTACATGTGTCAAACAAAGCTGATCTTTTTCTTAGGAAAATATATTAAATCATGCATCATAATTAGAAAAATTCCTAGCAGCTTTCTCTCTGGAGGAAGCATTGGGCAAATATCACATCAGAATTGCAACCAGCCTGGTTCAATGCAGATTGATACAGTCAGCAACTGGGAAGAGTTTGTGAGGGGCCAATGATAATCAATATGCATAAGAGCATAAAACAGTAAGGAAACAAGATGGCCCTTTAGTGCAAACCTTCTGGATTCCTGTTCTGTACCCTGTAAACTGACTTTTTCCAAAAGCTGCCATCTGGAAAGTACTATATGGCTATTAAAATAAAAACTTTACATCATCGTAAAAGTTTCTTCCCCCCGTCAGTTAATCTGATCAACCACTGTAGTTAGCCGTCACCACCCACTCACATCTATCTATAACCCCAGTAAACATTTTAAACCACTTTTTATAATAATGTTTACATCATAACTACATGATGGCATGTATTTAGTTTTTTACGCATGATTTATTCTATATCTATTCTTTAACCTCCAAGTTTATGTTGTATATATTTATTTATTCTTTGTAGCTGTGGAAGGTGGTTGTTTTTTGTTGCATGTCATACCCTGACCAACACACCATAGCGAATTCCTAATCCATAGAAATGTATATGGTAAATAAAGTTGGTCCTCTACCGTTTCATGTTTTAATACCTTGTCAAACTTCAAAATGGCTATAAGGATTGTTGCAACTTATTTGTTAAGTTTTTTAAAATCCGCAATTTTATTCATAAGATCTTTCATCTTTTTGTCTTTTTATTAAATGGGCTTGTGAGGTTGTTCAGCTGATTGTTCATTATAAATAATTCATTCCAGCAACTTGTTCTGGCAAGTAACCAAATATTGTTCAATTTAAAATTAAAGAATACACGGGATCTGGGAAAAATATGAATAGCCTGTCAGTTTAATATACATTGAATAAATTTCTAACATCAAGGGTCAATTTTGCTGCTCACCATATACATTTACATGTATTAGAAATTTGTGTGGTGTGTTGGCCAGGGTGTGAAATGCAACAAAGAAACACCATTCAAAAATTATAAAGAATAGAGAATTATATAAAATATAAAGTTAGAGGTTAAAGTGTGGAGATGGAATAAAATGTGCATAAGCTAAAGTCATATATATCAGTATTACAGTGGAGTAAAGAGAATTACAGAGACATGAAAGAGGAGTTGCCTAGAATTGATTGGAAAAGAACACTGGCAGAGATTATGACAGAGCAATGGCTGGAATTTGTGGAAGCAATTCAGAAGGCTCAAGATATATACATTCCAAAGAGGAAGAAGTATTCTAAAGGAAAGATAAAGGAAAATTAGTGGAAAGTTAGAGGATTGGGAAGCTTTTAAAAACTAACAGAAGGCATCTGAAAGTCATTAAGAAGTTAAAGACAGAATACAAAAGTAAGCTGGCCAATAACGTTAAGGAGGATATCAAAAGTTTCTTCAGATACATAAAGTGTAAAAGAGAGGCATAAGTGCACATTGGACCACTGAAAAACGATGCTGGAGAAGTAGTGTTGGAGGACACCAATACAGCAGATGAACTGAATGAGTATTTTGCATCAGCCGTCACTACGGATGACATTAGCAGTATGGTGGAAGTTCCAGTTGTCAGGGTTATGAAGTTTGTTAAGTTATCATTACTAGAGGGGTAAACTGAAAGATCTGAAGGCAGATAAGTTATCTGGACCGGATAAGATACACCCCAGCATTCTGAAGCAGGTGGCTGCAGAAATCGTGGAGGCATTAGTAATGGTCTTTTAAGAAGCACTAGATTCTGGAATGGTTCGGGAAGACTGGAAGATTACAAATATCACTCCATTCTTCAAGAAAGGAGAAAGGCAGAAGTAAGGAAACTATAGGCCAGTTAGTCTGACTTCAGTGGTTGGGAAAATGTTGAAGTCAATTATTAAAGAAGAGGTCTCAAGATACTGGAAGCCACCTGATACAATAGGCCGTAGTCAGCATAGTTTCCTCAAGGGAAAATCTTGCCTAACAAATCTATCGGAATTCTTTGAAAAAATAACATGCAAGATAGATCAAGGAGAATCGGTTCACATTGTGTACTTGGATTTTCAGAAGGTTTCTGACAATGTGCCACACATGAGGCTGCTTAACAAGCTACGAGCCCATATGGTATTACCGGAAAGATTCTAGCATGGATAAAGTAGTGGCTGATTGGCAGGAGGCAAAGAGTGGGAATAAAGGGAGCCTTTCCTGGCTGACTGCCGGTAACTAGTGGAGTTCCACAGGTAGCTGTGCTGGGACCGATTCGTTTTATGTTATATATCAATGATTTGACTGATGGAATTGATGGCTTTGTTACAAAGTTTTCAGACAATATGAAGATCGGTAGAGGGGCAGTTAGTTTTGAGGAAGTAGAGAGGCTACAAAAGGACTTGAGAGAGATTTGAAGAATAGGCAAATAAATGGCAGATGGAAACAGTGTTGGGAAGTGTATGGTGATGCACTTAGGTAGAAGAAATGAAAGGGTTGACTATTTTCTAAATGGAGAGAAAATACAAAAAACTGAGGTGCAATGAGACTTGTGAGTGCTTATGTTGGATTCACTAAAGGTTAATTTGCAGGTAGAGTCTATGTTGAGGAAGACAAATGCGATGTTAGCATTCAGTTCAAGAGGACTAGAATGTAAAAGCAAGGATGTAATGTTGAAACTTTATAAAGCCCTGGTGAGGCCTCACTTGGAGTACTGTGTGCAAGTCTGGGCCCCTCATCTTTGAAAGGGTGTGCTGGAACTGGAGAGGGTTCAAAGGAAGTTCACGAAAATGATTCCAGGGTTGAATGGCTTGTCATATGAAAAGCAATTGATGGCTCTGGGCCTGTATTCATTAGAATTTAGAAGAATGAAGGGTGACCTCACTGAAACCTATCGAATGGTGAAAAGCCTTGATAGAATGGATGTGGAGAGGATGATTCCTATAGTAGAAGAGTCTAAGACCAGAGGACACAGCTCCAGAACAGAGGGACACCCTTTGAGAATGAAGATGAGGGGGAATTTCTTTAGCCAGACAGGGGTAAATCTATGGAATTCTTTGCCACAAGCAGTTGTGGAGGCCAAGTCTTTATGTATATTTAAGGCCAAGGTTGATAGATTCTTGATTGGTCGTGGCATTCCTAAATTCTTAGATCCTAAATCTGATTCCTAAATGGACAGTGAAGCCTTGGACACTACCTCACTTTTTTAATATACAGTATTTCTGTTTTTTTGTATGTTTTTTAATCTATTCAATATACATACACTGTAATTGATTGATTGATTGATTGATTGATTTTTCTCTCTTCTATATTATGTATTGCATTGAACTGATGCTGCTAAGTTCACAAATTTCACGTCACATGCCGGTGATAATAAACCTGATTCTGATTAAGGGATGCCATAAGACCATGAGTCATAGGAGTAGAATTAATCCATTCAGCCCATCGAGTCTGCTCCGCCATTTCATCATGGCTGATCCCAGATCCCATTCAACCCCCTGCTCTGTCACCAAATCCCTTGATGCCCTGACCAATCAGGAATCTATAAACCCACTTTGAATATACCAACAGACTTGGCCTCTGCCACAGTCTGCAGCAGAGCATTCTACAGATTCACCAATCTTTGGCTAAAGAAATTCCTCCTTACTCTGCTCTAAAAAGTCATCCCTTGATTTTGAGGCTGCGCTCTCTAGTTCTGAATACGCCCACCAGAGGAAACATCCTCTCCACATCCACCTTATCGAGTGCTTTCAACATTCGTTAGGTTTCAAGGAGATCCCCACACATTCCTCTAAATTCCAGTGAGTACAGACAAAAAGCTGCAAATGCTCCTCATATGTTAACCCCTTCATTCCCAGAATAATCCTTGTGAACCTTGTCTGGACTCTCTCCAATGACTATACATCCTTTCTAAGATAAGGAGCTCAAAATTGTTGACAATACTGCACATGCAGCCTGACTTGTGTCTTATAAAACTTCAGCAATGTCCCTGTACCTAAAAACACCAAGGTAACATGTCTGAATGACTGGCGTCCTGTCGCACTCACCTCAATAATAAGCAAATGCTTTGAGAGGCTGGTCAAGGACTACAACTAGATTGCTGCCACCCACACTGGACCCCCTACAATTCACCTACTGACACAAACGATCAACAGACGATGCAATAGCCACAGCTCTACACATCACCTGGAGAGGAGGGATACTTATGTGAGAATGCTGTTCTTGGACTACAGTTCAGCATTCAACACCATAATTCCTTCCAGACTGGACAAGAAGCTCAGAGGCCTCGGCCTTCACCCTGCCTTGTACAGCTGGATCCTGGACTTCTTGTCAGATCACCGGCAGTTGGTAGGAGTGGGCTCCCTTACCTCCAACCCTCTGACCTTCACCACAGGAGCCCCCAGGGCTGTGTACTAAGTCCCCTCCTTTACTCCCTGTATACCCATGACTGTGTCACCACCCACAGCTCCGATCTGCTAATTAAATTTGCAGATGATACTACATTGATTGGCCTGTTCTCAAATAATTATGAGGCAGCCTACAGAGAAGGAGTCATCACCTTGACACAGAAGTGTCAAGAAAACAACCTCTCCCTCAGCGTCACAAAAACAAAGGAGCTGGTTGTGGACTACAGGAGGAATGGAGACAGGCTAACCCCTATTGACATCAATGGATCTGGGGTTGAGAGGATGAACAGCTTCAAGTTCCTCGGCATCCACATCACCGAGGACCTCACATGGTCTGTACACACCGGCTGTGTGGTGAAAAAAGCACATCAGCGCCTCTTTCACCTCAGATGGTTGAAGAAGTTTGACATGAGTCCCCAGATCCTAAGGACTTTCTACAGGGGCACAATTGAGAGCATCCTGACTGGCTGCATCACTGCCTGGTATGGGAACTGTACTTCCCTCAATCACAGGACTCTGCAAAGAGTGGTGCGGACAGCCCAGCGCATCTGTGGATGTGAACTATTCAGGACATTTACAGTGACAGGTGTCTAAAAAAGGGCCCAAAGGATCATTGGGGACTTGAGTCACCCCAACGACAAACTGTTCCAACTGCAGGAAATGGTACCACAGCATAAAAGCCAGGACCAACAGGCACCTGGACAGCTTCTTTCACCAGGCCATCAGACTGATTAATTCACACCGACACAATTGTATTTCTAAGCTATATTGACTGTTCTGTTGTATATCTCACTGTACATAATATTTATTACAAATTACTATAATTTGCACATTGCACATTCAGACAGAATCATAACATAAAGACTTTTACTCCACATGTATGTGAAGGGTGTAAGAAATAAAGTCAATTCAATTCCTTGTTTTTATATTCTATTCCCCTTGAAATAAATAAGGGGATATGGGGAGAAGGCAGGAGACTGGGGCTGAAAGGGAAATTGGATCAGCCATGGTGAAATGAAGAGACAGACTTGATAGGCCAAATGGTCTAATTCTGTTCATATATCTTATGGTCTAAATATACAAATACCAGCATTTATTTACAAAGCAAACTACATTATATAAAGTGGTTTTAGCATCTCTAATAGGCAGAACAGCATACTTGCCAAATTAGCTATACAGTCTTTCAAGTGTTGTACTGCTAGAAGCTTTGGGAGATTTTGTATAACGGCCGAATATCATGAAAGGTTTATTGACATTTGGAGTTATTTTAATTGGACAACAGTTTCCAGGAAAGCATTTGTCAACTCACCATGAGTGCAATCGAGCAAGTGACTTTAAACTCCCTTCAACCTCAATGACAAATGGATTTTTAAAACAATAGAAACAACTGGTGCCCAATGGAAACCTTAAATCTATCAGAAAATCAAAGGTTCAGGTGATAAAAAGTATTTATGTTACACCCTTAAATTTTATGACAGTATTACGCTTTATATAATGCTCTCAATATCCTTCAAGCATAAACACTTTCAAGCATTTGAGTCCCACGTCACTGTGCAGTTACATGCAGTTCCCAGATTCAATTTTACTTTTTATTTTTATTGATCTGTTTAGAAATACAGCTTGGAACAGGCCCTTACAACACAAGTTGCACTGACCAGCAACCCACCGATTTAACCCTAGTCCAATCACAGGACAATTTACAATGACTAATTAACCTACTAACTGCTATGTCTTTGACTATGGAAGGAAATCAGAGCACCTGAAGGAAATCAGAGCACCTGGAGGAAACCCAGTCACAGAGAGAAGATACTAACTACTTACAGAGGATATCTGAATTGAACTCCAAACAGTGATGCTCTATACTGTCATAGCATCACCATTAGCTGCTGTGCTGTGAAGTATCTTTGTATTTGACATACTTCGGAGTATAAAACTGTAGATTTTTATTAATTTTTGGCATAAAATAATATAACAATGCAGCTATATTACAAATATATGGATACTGGTAGTCTTAAAATAAATTCTGTAAGCCTCTGCATTACAGTACCAGTAACTGCATCATTTCACATGTAATTTTTTCTTCCTCACCTTCCTAGCCTTGACTGTGAAGAACCTCTCAGTTCTAGCAAACTTTATTTGACTATTTCTAAAAATTGACATTTCTTGTGGTTCACTGCTTTATGATATAATACTGAAGTATTGCAGTAGGAAAAAGGTGAGGAAATATGTGGGCTAAATTATGTCTGCAGACCTAATTCTAATTAACCCATATAACCTGAAGACACATGGGCTTGACTCCTCGTTGTCATTCTTGGAGAGAAACTAGCATGCCATTGGTTAAGTTACCTGCTACTCTTTACTACTTCACGTTTTATCTTTAAATAACAATGTACTGTAATCTAGTGAAAACCAAACAGAATTCCTTCAACAAACTCCTTAGTTAGAAAGTTACCAAGATAATGCACATCATGTTTGAAATTACTGATGCTCCACATAATCATGGGCTCCAAGATAGTGTAGAAGCTAGCATGATTCTATTATAGCTCAGGGCATTCCGGAGGTCAGAGTTCAGTTATGGTGCCGTCTGTAAGAAGTTTGTACATTCTCCTACATGACTGCATATGCTTCCTCTGGATGCTCTGGTTTCCTCCCACAGGCCACAGACATGCCAGTTAGTAAATTAATTGGTCATTGTAAATTGTCCTGTCTTTAGGCTGGAGTGAAATTGGTGGGGGTCGCTGGGAGACGCAGCTCGTTGGTTCGGAAGGGCACGTTCTGCAGGGTATCTCTAAATAAATAAATAACTTGAAATAATGGAACTGCTTAACATCCATTCAAGCAAAGTACAATATAATTTCAGTCTTCTCAAAATCTACAGATACTGTACATTATTTATGAAATTCCTTAAAATACATTTGCTTTCCTTTTTATACATAAATAACAGCACAAAAACATGTCAGTGTTCAACTACAATGTGACATACAAAGTGACCTATCAAAACCACACAGCAAATCATTTGGTGTAAATTTTGCCCACAGTATCCAGTCATCATGAATATTCATTAAGGGGTAATTATCAATCTCTTTCAATTCCATCAAAGATATTTTGCCTCCAAGGGGTCACTACACTGAACCCAATGAAAGGGAAGTGATTTTATTAACAAACTGGAAGCACAAAACACAATTTATGGAAGATATAATCAGATTTAGAAATACAGTGCATGCAAATCTGAGCTGTATGTTCTATTACTAAAATAATTTCTCAACATTCATATTCAATTTAGTAAAAATTGACTAAATTACTAGTCTATGCAGTTACAAATCTCAAATTATTATTTTTATTTTTGAGCCAATAAAATGGATTTAAAAAATTATACAAAAATGGTTTTTAAATTATTTATTTATTCTGCAACCCGATGTTCATTGTTAGGCATGAATTACTGGGATCTCAGCTTTTAACCACAGATAATTAATGCCTTGTCCTAGCCTTTTCCTAGTCAATCTTGCTTACATCAGGATTCAATCATAGTGTGTAACTTTCATATCAGAACCAACATTTGATGCAAAATACATGTACTGTTTTCTCTGGACAGAATATATACTGTGATACCATAGCTACCTCAGTCACTGCACTGTACTGTAAACACATCAAAATACTTTATACATTTCTGTTGGCATCGTAAATACATGATGGTATTAAGCATTTATGCATAGTTTATTTCATATCTATACTTTAATCTCCAAGTTTATTTTTATATAATTCTTTATTCCTATAATTGTTGAATGTTCTTATTTATTGCTCATACCGTGCCAACACACAGCAAACTCCTAAGACATGTAATGTATATAGTGAATAAAGTTGATTCCTTGATAAAGGAATGTGTTAAGATGAGAGGAATTGATATACACTCAGTAGCCACTTTATTAGGGACACCTGACTTCCTGCTTGCTAATGCCATCCAGGCCACGCTCTCTTCTCGCTGCTGCCATCAGGAAATACAGGAGCCTCAGGTCCCACACCACCAGGTTTAGGAACAGTTATTACCCCTCAACTATCTGGCTCTTGAACCAGTACAAATAACTTCACTCACCCCTTCACTGAATTGTTACCATAAATACTTACAAGGCTCATGTTCTCAATACTTATTACTTAGTTATCTATCATTATTTTCTTTTTTTCTTTTATATTTGGAGTCCTTTCCTCTTCTTTTTACGTTGTATATCAACGATTTGGATTATGGAATGGATGGCTTTGTGGCTAAGTTTGCTGATGATACAAGGATAGGTAGAGGGGACGGTAGTGCTGAGGAAACAGCGAGTCTGCAGAGAGACTTGGATAGATTGGAAGAATGGGCAAAGAAGTGGCAAATAAATTACACTTTGGTAGAAGAAATAAACGGGCAGACTATTATTTAAATGGGGAGAGAATTCAAAGTTCTGAGATGCAATAGGACTCGGCAGTCCTTGTGCAGGATACCCTTAAGGTTAACCTCCAGGTTGAGTTGGTGGTGAAGAAGGTGAATGCAATGTTGGTATTCATTTCTAGAGGAATAGAGTATAGGAGCAGGGATGTGATGTTGAGGCTCAAAAAGGCACTGGTAGGACCTCACTTGGAATACTGTGTGCAGTTTTGGGCTCCTTATTTAAGGAAGGATGTGCTGACATTGGAGAGGGTTCAGAGAAGATTGACTCGAATGATTCTGGGAATGAGAGGGTTAACATATGAGGAACGTTTGACCGCTCTTGGACTGTACTCCTTGGAGTTTAGAAGAATGAGGGGGGACCTCATAGAAACATTTTGAATATTGAAAGGCATGGACAGAGTGGATGTGGCAAAGTTGTTTCCCATGGTGGGAGAGTCTAGTACGAAAGGACATGACTTGAAGATTGCAGGGCGCCCATTCAGAACAGAGATGCGAAAAAAATTTTTTAGCCAGAGAGTGGTGAATCTGTGGAATTTGTTGCCACGGGCGGCAGTGGATGTCAAGTCATTGGGTGTATTTAAGGCAGAGATTGAAAGGTATCTGAGTAGTCAGGGCATGAAATGTTATGGTGAGAAGGCGGGGGAATGGGACTAAAGGGGAGATTGGATCAGCTCGCGATGAAATGGCAGAGCAGACTCGATGGGCCGAATGGCCGACTTCTGCTCCTTTGTCTTATGATCTGATCGTCTGTCTTGTTAGGTGCAGTCTTTCATTGATTCTATTATGTTTCTTGGATTTACTGAGCATGTCCGTAAGAAAATCAGGGCTGTATACGGTGACATATATGTACTTGGATGATAAATTTAATTTGAACTTTGAATATCTAATCAGCTAATTATGTAGCATCTACTCAATACTTAAAAGCATGCAGACATGGTCAAAAGGTTCAGTTGCTGTTCAGACCAAATAGCAGAATGGAGAAGAAACGTGATCTAAGTGACATTGACCCATGGAGTGATTGTTGGTGCCAGACGGGGTGGTTTGAGTATCTCTGAAACTGCTCATCTCCTGGGAGTTTCATGAATAACTGTCTCTAGAATTTACACAGAATGCCGCGAAAAACAAATGAACATCCAGTGAGAGACAGTTCTGTAGACAAAAACACCTCGTTAATGAGAGAGGTCAGAGGAGAATGGTCAGACTGGTTCAAGCTGACAGGAAGGTGACAGTAACTCAAGTAACCACACGTTACAACAGTGGTGTGCAGAAGAGCATCTCTGAACTCATGACATGTCAAACCTTGAGGTGGATGGGCATGAACATACATGCACTGGCCACTTTATTAGGTGCAGGAGGTACCTAATAAAATGGCCACTGAGAGTAGATGTCTAATGAAAACACTGAAGAAAACTGATGCTAAGTAATCTGTTTTTAATTCCTTCAGCAACATGTGCAGTGGGACACCAGCCCAATAATTTTCCTATTTATTACAGCGCTGTTGAATGCTCCAAATATTTTCACTCTTATCATCTACCATTTATGATTATGGTTAAATAACTCAAATCCTCAGAATTAGGTTACAAATTTTGGAATGTTTATCTAGCTTTAAGGAATATTACATGGTGGCACTGAAGTACAGCAGGCTCAACGGAGCGCCTAACCTACTTCTACCTTCACTCATGTTTTCATGAAACACTTGAATGATTTAGATCAGGATCTGGTACTAAAACCAGTATCTTATTGTTTGAAATCAAGTGTACCAACCATATAATACAATAAACACTGAACAGTACATGATGTGTACATGACGCATGATGTGTACTGAAGTAATTAAATGTGCACTCAACAATTCAGGAACACCTTCTTCCCCTCTGCCATTAGATTTCTGAATCAACATCAGAAATACTTCCTCACTACTTTTTTTGCACAAATTATTTAATTTAACTACATGTACACACACACTCTTCTTACGGTAATTCAGTTTTTATTATTATGTATTGCAATGTACTGCCACCACATAACAACATATTCCACAACAGATACCAGTGGTATTAAAACTGATTTTGATGATACCTAATCCCTTTTGACTGCAAATCGTCCCTATTCCTTCAGTTCCTGCATATTCATATACCTATCCAAAAAGCCTCTTAAACACCACTATCATATACAGTTGGCCCTCCTTATCCACCGGTTCCGCATGCGCGGATTCAACCAACCGTGGATCGGGAAAACCCGCAAGTTCTCTCTCCAGCACTCGTTTGAGCATGTACAGACTATTTTTTCTTGTCATTTTCCCTAAACAATACAGTATAAAAACTATTTACATAGCATTTACAATGTATTAAGTATTATAAGTAATCTAGAGATGATTTAAAAGTACATGCAGTCCCCGGGTTATGAACGAGTTCCGTTCCTGAGTTCGTCTTTAAGTCAGATTTGAAGTCGGAACAGGTACATCCGGTATTATCTACCCTCAGTTAGTAAAATGTTGTCTTAGTAGATAGCATATATTTTAACTTTCTATGCATATAAAACACTTAAGAAACATGTATTTCAATAATTAAGCCACTGCCTTGCTTAGTAATAATTGTAGCTTTCATCGGGGCAGGGTCTTTCAAATGCTCCATTAAAATTGTTCCGATCGTTGACCAACTGTAGTCTAACGCTTTTCCAATGACCGATGGCGTTTCATGTCTTTCCGATTGCTTTATTGCTTCCACTTTATTTTTAATCATGATTGTGATTATTTTCGTGAACAGAAACACTGCGGATTCAGAGTTCCACTGCCGGGTCCTAATGTCCACTGCACTGAGACAGGTTAACTAAGGTCTGGGGTTCCGCTGGGTCCTAAAGTCCTAAACACCTTGCTAATGAGGGAGGTCAGAGAAGAACAGACAGATTGTTTCAAGCTGTCAGTAAGGTGACAGCAACTCAAATAACTACATGTTAAAAGTTAAATAAGGGACTTGAGCATCCACGTTTTTCGGTATCCACGGAGGGTCCCAGAACCAATCCCCCACGGGTAAGGAGGGCCGACTGCATGTCAACACCACCACTCCTAGAAACACTGTCTGGACCTCTGCTATTGTCTGTAAAAAGAAACTCTCCCCGACCCCTCTGTTCCACACACCTCCTTTGAACTATTTCCCTATTTTGATGTACATATGTCAGATAAAGTTAATCATTCTTCTAGATCAGTTCCATAGACCTAATAAATTAACATGCAGACCACCTACCTCACAAGTAGGCAAAAACAGAACTATTCGACACAGAAGAACTTACCAGTGCTGTACACCTACTCATTAAATATAAATAACTAATCAGCCAATCACGTGGTAGCAACTCAATGCATTAAAGCATGCAGTTATGGTCGAGAGGTTCAGATCAAATATCAGAGTGGGAAATAAATGTTATCCAAGTGACTTTGACTGAGGAATAATTGTTGGTGCCAGACAGGGTGGTTTGAGTATCTCAGAAAATGCTGATCACCAAGGATTTTCAAATGCAATAGTCTCTATAGTTTACAGAGAATGGTGTGAAAAAGCAAAAAAAAACACCTTGGTGAGGGAGGTCAGAGAAGAACAGACAGATTGTTTCACGCTGTCAGTAAGGTGACAGTAACTCAAATAACTACCTGCTATAACAGCGGTGAGGAGAAAAGCAACTCTGAACACACAACACATTGAATCTTGAAGTGTACGGGTTACAGCTGCAGAAGAGCACAAACATCCACTCAGTCATCACTTTATTAGGTACAGGAGATACATGATAAAGTGGTCACTGTGTGTATATTTACACAAAAGCATGAAAAATGTTTCAGTAGCAGCATCATATTATTTGCATTCACAAAGTCATTACCAACCTTGTTCTTATGACTACAGACAACAATGACGGTCTCTTAGCTGTAAGCAACAGACAAGGTACAAGATACAGACACCCATCCAAAGGTTACTGAAAACTTGACACATTAAGGTATTACATCTCTGCCATAATAAATTTTAAAACTAACTACTATAATGTAGGAGGATGGTAGCTCTCCCACTGATGTTGGAACAGTTGTCTAGAGGAGACCGTAGTTTGACTGGGCAGAAGAGAGCTGCAAATCATAAACACTAGAGGTCATGTAGATGCTAAAAGTCCAGGGCAACACACACTAAATGCTGGAGGAACTCAGCAAGTCAGCCAGCATCAATGGAAATTAATAAACTGTCTCTGTTTCAGGCCCGGGCTCTTCATCAGGAATGGAAAGGAAGAGCGAAGATGCCAGAATAAGAAGGCGGAGGGAGGGGGAGGAGGACACGCTAGAAGGTAACAGGTGAAGCCAGGTTGGGGGGGGGGGGGTGAAGTAAGAAGCTGGGAGGTGATAGGTGGAAAAGGCAAAGGGCTGGAAAAGAAGGAATCTGATAGGAGATGGGAGTGGATCATGGGAGAAAGGGAAGGAGAGGGGAAGGTAATTGTCAAGCAAGGAGAAGAGGTTAAAGGCCAGAGTGTGGAATTGAAGAAGAAAAGGGGAGGGGAAAAGGTACCAGAGTACTGGAGGAACTGCACTCTAGCAACAGTCAAAAGATAATTCCAGGAGGGAGGTCCGGTAAGGTAGGGAATTAACTGAAGTGTTGGATTTCCCTGTGGTACACTGTTAATGGATGTGCAGAATTTCACTGCAACAGGACATGGAATATTGATTTATTTATTTTATTTAGATATACAGCACAGTAACAGGCCCTCCAGACCACACCACTCATTTACACCCATGGGGCCAATTAACCTAATTGCCCATACTTCCACTCCCCACTGGAATGTGGGAGGAAACCAGAGCACTCGGAGAGAACATACAAGCTCCTTACAGTCAGTGGTGGAATTGAACCCGGGTCATCGGCATTGCAATAGTGTTCCTCAAACCACTACGCTGCTTTGCACAGAGGAACTGGCATATCGATAGGGTGGATCTGAAGCTGCCAACTAAAAAAAGTTTTAGAATGAGAAAAATATCCAAGGGAGAAAAGGGATACAAAGAACATCTATGGTGCAAAGTGTCAAATAGATTCAAACAATATAGCTTTGGGCTTGTCAATGCTTAATCAAGAAACAATAACTCATCCAGGTGAAAATACAAGATCAAGGAATGAGGTAGAGATTCAGATCTGGAAAAGCTCAAAGTAAATTCATTATCACAGTGCATATATATTATGTCACCATATACTATCCTTAGATGAATTTTCTTGCAGGTATTCACAGTAGAAAAGAAATACAATAGAACGGGGTTCACAACCTGGGGTCCACAGAACCCTTGGTTAATGGTAGGGGTCCGTGGCATAAAAAAGTTGGAAGCACCTGCTACAGAGTCAATGAAAAACTGCACACAAGTAAAGACTGACAAACAGCCAATATGCAAAGAAAACAATGCAAAAATACAATAAATAAATACATACAAACATACATAGATACATACGGAGAGCATGAGTTGGAAATAGACCTGTAGGGTTAGGCGTTACATAAGGAAGATGCTTAAGGTAACTGCACAGTAATGAGAGAAGCTACTGTGCCAAAATATATACACGATTGAAAGGGTACAGAGAAAATTTACAAGAATGTTGCCAGGTCTAAAGGACCCGAGTTGTAAGGAAAGTTTGAGTGGGTTAGAATTTTATCCCCTAGACCAGGGGTCGGCAACCATTACTACTGAAAGAGCCATATGGACCCATTTCCCACAGAAAAGAAAACACTGGGAGCCACAAAACCCGTTTGACATTTAAAATGAAATAACACTGCATACAACGGTTTTTTGCCTTTATGCTATGTATAAACAAACTATAACGTGTTACATTTATGAAATTGATGAACTCCTGCAGAGAAAGCGAAATTACATTTCTGCATGCAACAAAAACATTTTGAACTCCGAAAAAAAGACGTTGGGTTGAAGGTTACTCCATAGTTAGCCTACCTTCGATCGAAAAATTAAAAGAAATCGCTCACTGGCGGGTGTCAGGGATTGGCAGTTGTGACGTATATTAATAGCAATAAAAAAACACGTTGTGGCTGGCGGTGCGCTACACGCAGCGCTAAGATAACGACACTGCAGTCAAAGATAACTTTATTCGAACTAAACAACCTTGCTTTAAAGCCTCCCTCAACCCGCCCCCCGTGGGCGCAGATGCTCCAAAAGACACGTACTCACAAACCCCGGTAGGCTATCTCCCTTAGCCGGAAAGGTGGCTAATTGTGAGCCGGTTCGGATGTGCCAGGAAATGGTGCCGCCACAACGTTTTATTTAGATTGTACAAGATCACCATAATCTTCAAATTTCGAATTACATTTCAAAAACTAACAAACCACGGGGAGCTGCAGCACAGAGATGAAAGAGTTGCATGCGGCTCCAGAGCCGCGGGTTGCCGACCCCTGCCCTAGACTGTAGAAGACTGAGGGGAGATGTGATAGAGGCAACAACATTATGAAGGGTATAGAGAGGGTAAATATAAGCAGGCTTTTCCACTGAGGTTGGGTGAGACTCCAACTAGAGGTCAGGGGTTAAGGGTGAAAGGTGAAATGCTTAAAGGGAACACGAAGGGAAACTTCTGCACTTAAATGGTCGTGAGAGCACTGCCAGTGCAAGTGGTAGATGCGGGTTCAATTTCAACATTTAAGAGAAATTTGGACAGGTACGTGGATGAGAGGTGTACAGAGGGCTAAGGTCAGGTGCAGGTTGATGGGATGAGGCAGATTAATAGTTCAGCATGGACTAGATAGGCTGAAGGGCCTGTTTCTGTGCAGTTGTGTTCTATCACTCTATCTGCTCATTAATACAAATTTCTGATCAGCCAATCATGTGGCAGCAAATCAATTCATAAACGCATGCAGAGACATTCAGGAGGTTCAGCTGTTGTTCAAACATGAGGTACCCAATAAAGTGGCCTCTGAGTGTGTAGCAACCAAGGAACTTTATTTGATTTTCTCTTATCACATCAGATACTGGCTCTGTTTCTTAACTCAGCAACATTTAATAAACACAGAATAATTTGTCACTTTACAATGATTGTTACAAGATCATTTACCAATTTGAAACCTGCTGAAGGATTGTATCACAAACAAGAGAAAATCTGCAGATGCTGGAAATCCAAGCAACACACACACAAAATGCTGAAGGAACTCAGCAGACCAGGCAGCATCTACCAAAAGAGTACAGTTGACACTTAGGGCCGCGACCCTTCAGCAGGACTGGAGAAAAAAAGCTGAGGAGCCAGGAAGGCCTCAAATCTTTCCGTTTCTTTCTAGACACCAGACCCAACCAGTTCCTCTCCACCACCACTCTCCTCTGCCTAGCGAAACTTGTCCTCACTCTAAGTAATTGGCCCCTCCCACTTCCTTGTAGCCATGGGAAATTGCATGGGTGTCAGTTATGCCTGCCTTTTTGTCAGCTATATGGAATACTCCATGTTCCAAATCTACACTGGTGACCATCCCACACTGTTTTTATGATACATTGGCGATTGCATTGGTGTTGCTTCCTGCACCCATACTGAACTTATCAACTTCTACCCTGCCCTCAAATTTACCTGGGGTCCACTTCTGACACCTCCCTCCTCTTTCTTGATCTCACTGTCTCTATATCCGAAGAGACCATTTAACATAATCAATCTAACATTTCCCTCCTACATAACCCTCTATTTGTTTTTATCATCCATGTGTCTATCGAAGAGGTGGTACAGGAGCATGAGGATACTTCAAGGAGAGCTTCACCACCCCCTACCCCCACCATCAGAATTCTGAAAGGACAATGAATCCAACTTTTTGTTCTCTTTTTGCACTATTTATTTACAGTCGGCTCTCCTTATCCTCAGGGGATTGGTTCCGGGACCCCTCGCGGATACCAAAATTCGCGGATGCTCAAGTCCCTTATTCAATCTGTCTCGATTCGGTGGACCTTAGGACCCAGCAGAACCCCAGACCTTATTTAACCTGTCTCAGTGCGGTGGACATTAAGACCTGGCGGTAGAGATCTGAATCTGTATTGTTTCTGTTCGCGAAAATAATCACGAACACAATTGAAAGTGGAAATAATAAAGCCATGGGAAAGAGGTGAAACGCCATCGGTCACTGGAAAAGCGTTAGGCTACGTCGATCAACGATCCGAACAATTTTAAAGGATAAAGTGAGAAAGGTTCTGCCCCAATGAAAGCTACAATTATTACTAAGCAACGCAATGGTTTAATTATTGGTTTTGAGGTTTTGGGTTTTTGATCCTCTACATCAACCCAGCACGGTGGAGAGCACACTCGGGAGCGATCTGTCTCGAGTCCCGAGAACTTCCGTTCCCAAGCCCAGTGCTGAAACATGTGTTCTTAAGTGTTTTATATACATAGAAAGGTAAAAAATATACTATACACTAAGGCAAACGTTTGACTAACTGATGCTAAATAATACCGGATATACCTGTTCCGACTTACTTAGTAAGAGAACTTCTGATTTTTTTTCGATCCCGATCCACGATAACCCACTCACATCCTTCTGTATACTTTAAATCATCTCTAGATTACTTATAATACCTAATACAATGTAAATGCTATGTAAAATGGTTGTTATACTGCATTGTTTAGAGAATAATGACAAGAAAAAAGTCTGTACATGCTTGAACAACAAGTGCTGGAAGAGCACTTCCGGGTTTTCGTGATTCTCGGTTGGTTGAATTCGCGGATAAGGAGGGCCGACTGTATTTATGTATGCATCTATGTACGTTCAACGTACTGTAATTTTTTATGTATTGCACTGTACAGCTGCTGCAAAACAATAAATTTAACAACACATCTCAGCGATAATAAACCTGATTCTCTCCCAGAGAGCTATACTGGCCAGAGTCAGGACTTTATGCTTTGGCTCTTGGTAGGGTCACCCACGACAAACAGGTTAAAGGGTAGAGGCCAGACTAAGAGTGGCCTACCAGGCCCCCAGCTTCTGGGGTTCAGCTCAGGGCTAACAACCCTGACTGGTAAAACAAAACTGTTATGGAAACAACAATGAAGAATCCTAAAGGGACCTTCATTGCTGCCCTAAATGCCAGCAGCATAAAGGGCAAAAGAGCGATAGTGCAATTGATTTAAAATTAAAATTTGTCAGAATATCCCCCTAGTTAATTTCTTTATTTATAGACATTGTTAGCTAAAACAACCACAATGCTTAAGTTGTGATAGGATGCTCTAACGCATTAATACCTCGATGAAATATAGCTAGGAAATTAATTTTGGAATAGCAAGCAGCTATTCACCGGTTCCAACACTGAAATATACTGTTAACTGTATATGTTGTAATGTTGTTGCTTCCATAGCACCTCAGAGACTTATAAGATTTTTCATAATAAGATACAACTGTTAGTACAGAAGGTAGAAGATATTGAATAGCATGTCAGGTAAGATTCGTTACTCATGGCAACTTGGGCTCTGAGATGGGTGTGCTGAGGCATTTTAAAATATTTTTACATTAGACACCTATGGAATTATAACTAGCATGTCAAATTGCATCAGATCCAATTACCGATTCATAAACAATTCTTTTGTCAATGCAATAACATGTGGAGTCATTAAACAACACACCATGCCAATACTGCAGATTATAGAACAGCATCCTGGAATGACTGCAAATGAAGCAAAATAAGATTGCATTGTTCAGCTTTATCTCTGGTAATGGCAACTGTCTCATTATTTTACATAGGGCCACCATTACAATGTATATCAACAATGAGCAGTAGAGCATTGTCAACGTGTCCCATGAGGCAATGGGTAGTTCAGCAACTATGCAGGCAATCAGGTTATGGACTGAAACTATTTAACTTCCAATAACCATCACACATTTGCTGAGCCAAACCAATCAATATATGCAATTTAATTGAACAGTATGGGGATAAATATCCCTGCTGAGACACCATCATATTTCTATAATCTGCATTGATCCATTTGGCACTCTGTAATTGGGACATGGTGCTTTTCAGTCAAAGTTGTAAACCAGAAAAGAAAATGAAACTGCTGTTAATTAGCATGAAAACTAGATGGCCTAGAGATAACCTCATTTGCACCAACTGGGGCTTGTACTGACTGCTGTGTGCAATTCCAGAGAGAAAAGCTTTGGCTACACCTTCTGTCAAGCATAGAAATAACACACGTGTAACAGTCACTATTTGATTAGTGATCAGTATACTGAAACCAAGCTGTTTATAATGAGACAGACTGATGACTGAACGTCAAAGCTCCAGGCAATTTCTGGTTCAAGAATAAGAGCAGACGCAGTAAGATTCCGTAAAGCTACTTACCTCGAAGTTTTCCTCAAGTACAGCAGCTGTTAAATTATTAAAAGCAATATTGTTTTAGTAACTCCAGCTTTGATATACACTTCCCTCTTCCTTCTGAAAATTAGGTACAAAGTGAGTTCAAAACCAAATTTTCAGCATGGTATCAGCTTAACGTGGAACCAGAATTTAACAGCAGTTATTTCTTTTGGTGTGTGCTCTCCCACCTCTCATTTTAAGTTTTTGGAACATGTCTCTGCTGATTTATATTCCCAAAGTTGGCAGAGACTTGCTTCTATTGTCAGGCTTGATGGAACATGTTTTGTTGCTTTGAATATTTTCTATTTCAGGCAATGAACATACCATTCTTTGAATATAGTTCCAGTTAAAAATTTTGCCCACATTTTGGGATGAGAAACCCTCGTCGTGTCACTGCTTGAGAAGCGCATTTGCTCTGCTCCTTTGGAAGTACAAGTAAAATATGGCTATTGCTGAGTAAAGAAGCTTAGCTAAGACTTACAGAGCCAGAAACAGACCTTCTGGCCCATCTAGTCCATGCTGAGCTGTAATGCTGCCTAATCCCATTGACCTGCACCTGGGCCACAGCCCACCATTCCTCAAGCATCCATGTCATCCAAATGTCTCTTAAGTATTGGAAGTGAAACCAATCCACCACCTTAGCTGGCATTTTGTTCCACACTTGCAACACCCTTTGAATGAAGAGGCTTCCCCTCAGGTTCCCCTTAAATATTTCACCTTTCACTCTTAACCTATGACCTCTAGTTTTAGTTTGATCCAACCTCTGTGGAAAAAGACTGTTTACCTCATGTAACCAACGTGCCACTTTTGTGAGGAGGATGCCTTCGTGCAACTCCAGATAAAAGAAATATTTAAAACTAGGTTGACAACAATCTTATTGTTAGAAGTAGCTGCCATGTCTGCAACAAGGCCCCTCTCATAATTTATAGGCTCATATGTGTTAGTTGCAGAATCAGAATCAGGTTTAAGTAACTGGCATATGTCATGAAATTTGTTGTTTTGTAGCAGCACTACATTGCAATACATAATAATAAAAACTGTAAATTTCAGTGTATATATATTTGCACACACACACACACACACACACACACACACACACACACACACTTAAAAAGTTAAGTTAAATAAGTCGTGAAAAAAGGGGAGAAAAAAAAGCAGTGAGGTAGTATACACGGGTTCTGTGTCCATTCAGAAATCTGATGGCAGTGAGGTAGTATACACGGGTTCTGTGTCCATTCAGAAATCTGATGGCAGTGAGGTAGTATACACGGGTTCTGTGTCCATTCAGAAATCTGATGGCAGTGAGGTAGTATACACGGGTTCTGTGTCCATTCAGAAATCTGATAGTGGTGAGGTAGTATACACGGGTTCTGTGTCCATTCAGAAATCTGATAGTGGTGAGGTAGTATACACGGGTTCTGTGTCCATTCAGAAATCTGATGGCAGTGAGGTAGTATACATGGGTCTGTGTCCATTCAGAAATCTGATAGTGGTGAGGTAGTATACACGGGTTCTGTGTCCATTCAGAAATCTGATAGTGGTGAGGTAGTATACACGGGTTCTGTGTCCATTCAGAAATCTGATAGTGGTGAGGTAGTATACATGGGTTCTGTGTCCATTCAGAAATCTGATGGCGGTGAGGTAGTATACACGGGTTCTGTGTCCATTCAGAAATCTGATGGCAGAGGGGAAGAAGCTGTTCCTGAATTGTTGAGTGTGTGCCTTCCCCCCAACCCCATGGCAGCAATGAGAAGGTACATCTTTGTGAATTTTATGGATCATCAAGAGCGTAAAGAACTCAATGGGCCATTTAGTATCTATGGAGGGAAATGGGAGGTTGCCGATTTGAATCAAGACCCTTCATCTGGTCTGACCAGATGAAGGATTTCAATCCAAAGCATCAACTGTCTGTTTGTTGCCTGACTTGTTGACTTCCTCTAGTGCTTTGGGAATTGATCAATATGCCAGTACCTGCAGTCTCTTGTATCTAAACTTAGAAACACAGAAAACCGACAGCGCAATACAGGCCCTTTGGCCCACAATGCTGTGCCAAATGTACTTATTTTAGAAATTACCTCAGGTTACCCATAGCCCTCTATTTTTCTAACCTCTACATACCTATCCAAGAGTGTCTTAAAAGACCCTATTGTATCCGCCTCCACCACTGTCACTGGCAGTCCATTCCACACACTCACCACTCTCTGTGATCTATATGAAAAACTTACCCCTGACATCTCCTCTGTACCTACCTCCAAGCACCTTAAACCTGTGAAGATGTACAAAAAAGCTGGATGAACAAACAGTCCAAGTGTGGTCTGACCAATGCTGACCAAACAGTCCTTCCAGGTGAGGCAACACTTCACTTGTGAGTCTGTTGGGGTAATCTATTGCATCCAGTGCTCCTGGTGCAGCCTCCTCTACATCGGCGAGACCCGACACAGATTGGGCGACTGCTTCGTCGAGCAGCTACACTCCGTCCGCCACAACAGACAGGATCTCCCGGTTGCCACTCACTTCAACTCTCCTTCACATTCCCATTCGAATATGTCCATACATGGCCTCCTCTACTGCCATGATAAGGCCAAACTTCGGTTGGAGGAACAACATCTCGTATACCGTCTGGGTAGTCTCCAGCCCCTTGGTATGAACATCAAATTCTCCAACTTCCAGTAATTCCCTCCCTCTCCCTTCCCCCATCCCACCTTCACTCTGTCTCCTCTTCTAGCTGCCTATCACCTCTCATGACTCTGCCTTCTTCTACTAACCATAGTACTTTCCCCTCAGATTCCTTCTTCACCTTTCCTGCCTATCCCCTCCCTGCTTCCCCTCCCCCACCCCTTGATCTTTCTTCTGATTGGTTTTCCACCCTCCCCCACCTTCTTTATAGGGCCCCTGCCCCCTCCTTCTTTAGTCCTGAAGAAGGGTCTCGACCCGAAACGTTGACTGCTTCTTTCAACGGATGCTGCCCGACCTGCTGAGTTCATTCAGCTTGTTTGTACGTCTTGATCTGACCACAGCATCTGCAGTGTACTTTGTGTTTACCTTAAACCTGTGCCCTCTCGTGCCAGCCATCTCAGCCGTGGGAAAAAGCCTCTGACGATCCACACAATCAATGCCTCTCGTCATCTATCTACTTAAAACATGTAACCATTTAAACCCAATAATGGTAAAAGTGGTCCTATATTCCCTGAGCCTATCTTTTATTAGGGAGAGAGTGGTGAATCAGTGGAATTCATTGCCGCGGATGGCTGTGGAGGTCAAGTCATTTAAAGCAGAGATTGACAGGTTCTTGATTACTCAGAATGTCAAAGGTTATGGGAAGGTTACTACTTCCAGTATTTCTTGTTCTTTTTTTGCACTACCTATTTCATTTTAAAATATATTTTTTTTGTAGTTTATAGTATTATGTACTACTGCCGTAAAACAACATGCATTCAGTGGGCACTTTATTAGGGACACTTTTACACCTGCTCTTTAATGCAACTATCAATCAGCCAATCATATGGCTGCAAGCTTGCAGATATGGTCAAGAGTTTCATTTGTTGTTCAGAACAAACATCAGAATGGGGAAGATATGTGATCTAAGTGACGTTGACCGTTGGTGCCAGATGGGGTGGTTTGAGTATCTTCAAAACTGCTGATCGCCTGGGATTTTCATGCAGAACAGTCTCTCGAGTTTACAGGATGGTGTGAAAAAGAAAAAAAATCCAATGAGTGGCAATTCTATGGGGGGATATGCCTTGTTAATGAAAGAGCTCAGAGGAGAATGGCCAGGCTGGTTCAAGCGAACAATAACTCAAACAACCATGTGTTACAACAGTTGTGACTAGATGAGCTTCTGTGAGCACACAACATATCAAACCTTGACCCTTGAGGTGGATGGGCTACAGAAGCAGAAGACCATAAACATACACTTAGTGGCAACTTCATTAGGTACAGGGGATACCTAATATAATGGCAACTGAGCGTATGTCAGTGATAATAAACCTGATTCTGACTCTGGTTCTGTGTGCAGCTTTAAGCCGACAGAGGAAAGAAATAACTTCACTGCTCTGATTGTACATTCTAACAATTTTGGCTAATCAGACTGATCTCAGCACTTTCTGATATAATTCCAGCAAGATTCTTCACAACTGCCATTTCCTCTAACAACTGAACAAATACAAGCTGTTCCAATTTAACTTTTGAAGTCTTCTAGGTTTAGATTACCAAGGTAACATGGTTCTTATTAGAAGTGTCAAAGCCTTAAAGATTAAATGCAGACTCTACAGGGGAGCTAACACCAGGCCTGTCAGAAAGGTGATTATAATATTGTAATAGCAATATGCTCATGATGATGACCTTTCGGGTATCTCATCACTGGAGCCAGTACATAAACAGTTAGTGAGTGTGAACAGTCTGAATTAAAAAGCTCAATCAAAGTGACATTGTGGCTGACCTGTCCTGGGGCTAAGGACTACCTATTCCAAAGCCCTAGGGTACCACAGGAAATCTTATCTCTGCAGGAAAATTTGACTCTACTAAAGATATTTATACCTCCCCCCCCCCCCCACCACAGACACCTCCAAAATGTTTTCACTGCTATGCAAAAGATTTCTGTGATCCAAGTTATCGTCAAGGTGTTTGAGCGGACCATCCTTTTACTTAATTAAATATCCAAATGAATATCACTGAACCTTTGTCTTCACTGACTTCTGATCCTGGAGGCTTTCTTGAGGTCTGTGCTACTGTTATTCCACCTTCCCATCTCAGTCACTCACTGTGTACTTTTCCTGTACAAATATCCCAATTCATATCTTGCTCTTTAAAAGATAGAGATGGTTTTTTTAAAGATTAGCTTTATTTGTCACATGTACATCAAAACATAATGAAGAGTGTCATTTGCATCAAAGACTATCACAGTCTGAGGACATGCTAGGAGTAGCCCAGAAATGATGCCATGACTTTGTCGCCAAAATAGTATGCCCACAACATGGCCACAATCCTAACTCTATTGTATGTCTTTGGAATGTAGCGGGAAACTGGAGCATCCGCAGGTAACCCACACGGTCATGGGGGAAGCATACAAAACTCCTTTCAGATAGTGATGGGATTGTACCTCAATCTTACAGCTGGTGCAGTAAAGCATTACATGTATCACTGCACTAGTTGTTACTTCTCTGCTTTAACAATGGATTTTAATGTATCCACTAGTTACTATTTCATTTCAACTCCCAAAATTGTTTTGTAATTTAACTCTCCAAGCATCAACAGTTCATCTTTTTCACTTAAACGTACAACAGCTCTTAGCTACGAAACACTGAGTAGCATGGTCATATGAAAAAGTTATTGTGCACCTATTCTACCAACATTGCTATAGAAGGATATTCTTTCAGCTTCCATTACCTATAGAACATGGAACACTATAGCACAGGACAGGCTCTTCGGCTCAATATGTTACACCGACCTTTTAACCTACTCTAACATCAATCTAACCCATCTTTCCCATATTGTCATTCATTTTTCTATCATCCATTTGCCTATCAACGAGATTTTTCAACTTCCCTAATGTATCTGCCTCTACCCCATTGCTGTTCCATTCGCACATCACTCTTTGTGTAACAACCCTTCCTATATTTTCACACAATTGCTTTAAAATAAGATTTCTATTTATTTTAGAAACATAGCAAACCTACAGCACAATACAGGCCCTTCAGCCCACAAAGCTGTGACAAACATGTCCTTACCTTAGAACTATCTAGGCTTACCCACAGCCCTCTATTTTTCAAAGCTCCATGTGTCCATCCAGGAGTCTCTTAAAAGACCCTATCGTTTCCACCTCCACCACCATCGCCAGCACCCATTCCACACACTCACCACTCTCTGCATAAAAAACATACTCCTGACATCTCCCCTGTACTTACTTCCAAGCACCTTAAACTCAGCCCTGGGAAAAAGCCTCTGACTATCCACACAATCAATGCCTCTCATTATCTCATACACCTCTATCAGGTCACCTCTCATCCTCCACCGCTCCAAGGAACAAAGGCCAAGTTCACTCAACCTGTTCCCGTAAGGCATGCTCCCCAATCCAGGCGACAACACTGTAAATCTCCTCTGCACCCTTTCTATGGTTTCCATGTCCTTCCTGGAGTGAGGCAACTAGTATTGAGCACAGTACTCCAAGTGGGGTCTGAATCAGGGTCCTAAATAGCTGCAACATTACCTCTCGGTCCCTAAACTCAATCCCACGGTTGATAAAGGCCAATACACTGTATGCCTTCTTAACTACAGAGTCAACCTGCACAGCAGCTTTGAGTGTCCTATGAACTTGGACCCCAAGATCCCTCTGATCCTCCACACTGCCAAGAGCCTTGCCATTAATGCTGTATTCTGCCATCATATTTGACCTACCAAAATGAACCACATCACACTTATCTGGGTTGAACTCCATCTGCCACTTCTCAGCCCAGTTTTCCATCCTATCAATGTCCTGCTGTAACCTCTGACAGCTCTCCACACTATCCACAACATCCCCAATCTTTGTGTCATCAGCAAATTCATTAACCTAACCCTTCACTTCCTCATCCAGGTCATTTATAAAAATCACAAAGAGTAGGGGTCCCAGAACAAACCCCTAAGGCACACCGCTGGTCACCAGACTCCATGCAGAATATGACCCCTCTACAACCACTCTTTGCCTTCTGTGGGCAAGCCAGTTCTGGATCCACAAAGCAATATCCCCTTGGATCCCATGCCTCCTTACTTTCTCAATAAGTCTTGCATAGGCTACCTTAACAAATGTCTTGCTAAAATCCATATACACTACATCAATGGCTCTACCTTCCTGGGCTATCCCTACTCCTTTTCTTGAAAAAAGGGAACAACATCTGCAATCCTCCAATCTTCCAGGACCTCTCCCGTCCTCATTAATGATGCAAAGATCATCGCCAGAGGCTCAGCAATCACCTCCTTTGCTTCCCACAGTAGCCTGGGGTACATCCCATCTGGTCCCGGTGACTTATTCAACTTGATGCTATCCAAAAGCTCCAGCACATCCTTTTCCTTAATATCTACATGCTCAAGCTTTTCAGTCCGCTGTAAGTCATCCCTACAGTCGCCAAGATCTTTTTCCTCAGTGAATACTGAAGCAAAGTACTCATTAAGTACCTCTGCCATCTCCGCCGGTTCCATACACATTTTTCCACTGTCACACTTGATGGGTCCTATTCTCACATGTCTTATCCTCTTGCTCTTCACATACTTGTAGAATGCCTTGGGGTTTTCCTTAATCCTGTCTGCCAAGGCCTTCTCATGGCCTCTTCTGGCTCTCCTAACTTCATTCTTAAGCTCCTTCCTATTAGCTTTAAAATCTTCTAGATCTCTATCATTACCTAGTTTTTTGAATCTTTCGTAAGCTCTTCTTATATTCTTAACTAGATTTACAACAGCCTTTGTACACCATGGTTCCTGTACTCTACCATCCTTTCCCTGTCTCATTGGAATGTATCTACACAGAACCCCATGCAAAAATCCCCTGAACATTTGTCATATTTCTCCTGTACGTTTCCCTGAGAACATCTGTTTGCAATTTATGCTTCCAAGTTCCTGCTTGATATCCTCATATTTCCCCTTACTTCAATTAAATGTTTCCCTAACTTGTCTGTTCCTATCCCTCTCCAATGCTATGGTAAAGGAGATGGAATTGTGATCACTACCTCCAAAATGCTCTCCCACTGAGAGACCTGACACGTGACCAGGTTCAATTCCCAATACCAGATCAAGTACAGCCTCACACACAAAATGCTGGTGGAATGCAGCAGGCCAGGCAGCATCTATAGGAAGAAGCAGTGTCGACATTTCAGGCCGAGACCCTTTGTCAGGACTGAAGAGTTTATTTGTCTTATACACTGGGAAAGCACTAGATCCTTTTTACCATGTGTCTTTGGAGTGTGGGAGGAAATTGGAGACCTTGGAAGAAAGCCACAATTCCCATGGGGAGGATGTACAGATTCCTTACAGAGGACACTGGGATTGAACTCTAAACTCCGATCCCAAAGCTGTAATGGTACGCGATAACTGTTCAGCTACCATTATGCTCCCTGGTATTAGCCATTCCCACCCTGGGAGAATGTTTCTGGCTATGCATTTGATTTCTGCCTCTTATCATCTTGTATACCTCTATCATGTGGTCATTCATCCTCCTTTGAAACGCCGAAGCTCATTCAACCTATCTTCATTAGCATTCATTTTGAGAAGATTAGACTGTAAAAGCAAGGATGTAATACTGAGGCTTTGTAAGGCATTGGTCAGACCACACTTGGAGTACTGAGAACAGTTTTGGGCTCCTTATCTGAGAAAGGATGTGCTGGTATTGCAGAGGGTTCAGAGGCGGTTCAGCAGAATAATTTCAGGAATGAAAGGATTAACATATGAGGTGCTTTTGATGGCTCTGGGCCGGCCTGTACTTACTAAATGTACCAAATATGGAAAGCAATAGACAGTGGGCTTACAGAGGATATTTCTTGCAGGATCAAGAATATTTCTTCCAGGATCAGAGGGTACAGCCTCAGAATAGGAAGACTTTCCTTTAGAACAAATATGAGGAGGAATTTCTTAAGCCAAAGGTTGGTGAATCTGTGGAAATCATTGCCACAGACAGCTGTGGAGGCAAAGTCATTGGGAATATTTTAAGTGGAGGTTGATATGTTCTTGATTAATAAGAGCATTAAAAGTTACAGGAAGAAGGCAGGAGAATGGAGTTGAGAGGGATAATAAATCAGCCATGATGAGATGGCAGAGCAGACTCAATGGGCAGAATGGCCTAATTCTGCTCCTATGCTTTACTGTCTTCTGGACGTATCAGATAGGGCAGAACTGCATACAGTTAACTTCAGTGCACATGGAAATGTAGATTGTACAAGGGTACTAAATGGAACATGGAAAGCTTTTATTTCTGGATGGCTTCAGCCACATGACAGGTAACACATCTGTTCTGAGCCCTTATGTAGCTACTTAGAGCAAAAATTCCATTATGCTTTAACAACTGCAAAAGTCTATCAAGTGGGAAAATGCTGTCATTCTGTTCATCTGTACATCACAAACTTATTGATTAGTGAAAGGAAACAATTTCTCAGTGTGTGTTTCTGATGTGCAAGTGCAATATGGCCATAATTTCACTGATGCAAAACCTTCTTTGAGGGTGAGAGTGCTTTTCGATCTTCCAGAGCTTTCATCAACCCTGGTACTTGATGTGAACCTAAGTACCACAGAGCCTGAGCACTGTCAGAAGAAGATAAAGTAATCATAGTTGATTAAGAGTCCTCTGTGTCACTGAAGTGGCAGAAATGTGTTCAAGGACTTCCTGACAGATGAAAAGCACCAGAATAATGTACACTCATTTTATCAGCATGGGTAAGGAGGGGAGGGGGGGTGTTAATATTGTTCAAACAGGCAGCATGTTTAGCGCAACGCTTTACAGCACCAGCTGTAAGATCAGGGAGTCAATTCCTGCCGCTGTCTGTAAGGAGTTTGTACTTCTCCCCATGTTTGCATGGGTTTTCACTGGGTGCTCCGGTTTCCTCCCAGTTTTCAAAGACTGAAAGGTTAGGGTTAGCGAATCGTGGGTTTGCTATGCTGGCGCTAGAAGTGTGGAGGCGCTCGTGGGTTGCTCAGCACTTTCCACACTGATCTCATTTGTCACAGAACAACACTTTGCACTGCGCTATTTTTTTAAGGACAGATTGTTAAATCTAATCTTAAAAAAATCCAAAGATATTAGAGTCATAATTTTGAACAATTAATTTCTTAGTTTACCTTTTAGGCTCTGAATCTAACCTTTAGAACTTTAAATCTAATCTTTAAAGAAATCCAAAAGAAATTGAAGTTATTATCTTTTGCAGATAATTTCTTAGTTTACCTTTTAGGCTTTCAGTAAGATTACTTCTCATTAAGGAAGGCTTTGGCATGTTAATCTTTCTTCCTTTCTAAAGCTGTTGCCTTTATATTGGGATGGCCCAACAGTCTATGCAGCATCCACGCCAGGATCATTAGATTCAAAAACAGTCATTTCATCCAAGCCATCAGGGTGATCCAACACCTCCAGCCACTAGCCCACCGCACCAATCCCCACTACCTAGCATCGCCTCATGTACATACAATCAGTCTATGTATAGAACAGTTAATTGCACAGTGTTTTATAGGATTACTTTTATATTTATTTATTGGACATTTTTGTGTTTTTAAATGCTGCATCAGATCCAGATTAGCAATCACTTGGTCCTCCTTTGCACTGGTTTAGTAAAGAATGACAATAAACAACCTTGAATCCTGAATTCACACTTCGGTAGGTCTGGAGTAATGTATGAACCAGACCAGGTTAAGGTGGCAGATTTCCTTCTCCGAAGATCATTTGTGAACATTAGTTTTCAACCAATAGTCTCTACCTGGTTGTTAACTCTATTTATTCCAGATTTTAACGTTTAGAGTAATTTGATTTTAAGTTCCCAAGCCAGTTTGAACCAGCCCAGCAACTCCACCCACACACCAGCACTCTCTGGTTGTTGGCTACACTTGAAAAGTATGGTAGTCCACTGGGCAGACATCATAACTTGCCCTGACCCCTTTTTTGTCCCAGTATGTGTCCAGAATATTGCAATTAGGAAGAAGAAACACAAATGATTTTTCTTAGAGTCCTAGAACAACTTGACTTTTAAACAGTTATTTGCCTGAGCTTTCAGGCTGAACAGCACCTCCACCTATTAACCTACCACACCAACGCCCCCCCCCCCCCCAACAACACTACATACACCAGCCACTACTCTCCACAGCCTCTCTGCACCCTTATACCTCCCGGCAGTGGACACTTTGCTCTTATATTGTACATAAGCTAATCTTATGCATACAAGACCACGCTCAGTTACTCGTACATTGTATTTGATAGGGCTGCTTTTATAAGACCAAAAGTCATAAAAGCAGTAGAGGGCCATTCAGCCCACCAAGTCTGTTCTGCCAATCATCATCGTTTAATTCGTCAGTTACTCCGTTATGCTGCGTATTTGTCTCATGACTCAGTTTTGTTTTAAAGTGGAGTTTTACTTTCTATTGTAAGGTACAGAATCGTTGTGCTGGCAGTTTTGCCAATTGCTGCCAGTTTTGTTTGATGAATCCTTGATTTAATTTCAAAATCTAAGTATTGGAGAGTGAAGACTTTACCAAAGTACGGGAACCCGAAGTATCAAGTAAAGTTGGTGTCGTTTGGAAGTAAAATACAGAATCAACCTTATTGAATCTTCGTTCAGAAAATAGTGACCTGCATCTGAGATAACCCCTGCCTGTAAGAGCAGAAAGGGTTGTGCAGTGTTATTCGCCAAGAAAAAGGTCAGTTCCTTTAAGCCATTTTTATTTCATTCGTTGTGAAACCTTTGGACAAGGCATATTTCAGCTGGGATTAGCAACAACGTCCCGTCATCGAGGAATTCGTTACTTCAGGAAAGTCTCTCCTAATTGACTGTATAAATCACTTGGACTTTTGCATTTGCCCCTTTTAAGACCGTGTTCGCATTTACCACTTTAAGAACTATTCCAGAGTTGCCATATAGCAGTTAACTTCCGGTTAAGTTAGTCGTTTGTTTACTTTTCTTCTTTTTTGAGCAGAGTTTAATAAATGTTTATTTGTTTATAAAACCTGACTCAATTCTATATTCATTGTTGCCAGACATGTAACCCTTCATTTCACTGGGTGTGTTTTTTATGGTGGATTGAATACAGAGTTACAACCATCTCACTCTTCTTCACAGCAGTGCACTGAAGAATGACAATAAGCAATCTTGAATTTTGAAATTTAAATACAGTGGATTCCAGCTATTGGGACACATTGGGACCAATACATTTTGGCCCGATGAAACTACCACAATTACCCAAAGTTTCACAGTAACAGTAAAAAAAGGTATAAAAAGACAAACTGAGCAACAAATTATGTATTTAAATATTTAAATGAATACAGAACAAATTAGAACACTACCAATATCACAATACTATAAAACTGTGTATTAGTTCCTAATAGTTATTGACAGAGTCAATTCCTCTGTCAACAACTATTCTTCATTTTCACTGTAACATTCAAGATGATTGGCAATACCGTCAAATTCTTTGTAGTTCCTAACTTGTTGATGTAGTGCAATCATTTCATTTTCACTCCCGGACACTTGTGGCAACTCCAAGCCTGAATGCTTGAAACTACAGTGAGCCAAACAGTTCAGAATTGCCTTACTGGTTATTTCTTGCCAACAATCTGAGACAAAAGTCACTGCTTCTTGAACAAGTGACACTATTTAAAACCAGTTCGCTCTAGGCATGGGATAATGGCTGCAACAGAGTGCACAACTTATGCTAGTGAGAACCTGTTCAGCAACAGTCTCCCTGCCCCAATTAAGGGGCATAGTGTCCCAAATAAGCAAAGGGAGTCCTGGCAATTTTCTTGATTAGTTTTGTTCTTGAAGTGTTGTCCCAAATAAGCGAGCGCTCCAATTAACCGATGGCCCAATTAACAGAAATCCACTGTATTTGAAAGCAGCCCATTGGGCTACAATCATGTGCAGAGCACCCTGGTGAGAGAACTCCACTCTTTGGAAAAACGCCACTCTTCAGTGGCAACAATATTCTTGAGGCACCACGAAAGACTGACTTACACCTTTCATAATGACACAAACACTTAAGCTCGTGATCAGAGCAACAGCTGGAGCCAACTCCAAAGAAACAAAATCTTTGTGTACACAGGGATCAGTGTGGGTGGTTTCTATGTTGCAGCTGCTGTCTTTTGGACCACTGGGAATATGGTTACCCAAACCGCTGCTTTAAAAATACTATCAACAATATGTCAAGGCATTTCCAAACTTCCACCAGTGAAGTTAAAGTAGTGCAAACACCGAGATTTCTGAAATTCTCACGCAAGGTACTATTATTTTGTTAGAGGTTTCTCTCCAGGGAACTTTAGTGATAACAGGAAACTGCCTTCCCTCAATCAGCAAACTGCTACGATCTTCAGCAATATCCATTGATCAGTATTTAAGGCAATTCTCATGGGTTACAATTAGACCACGCTTACCGACATGAATGCATCAATTTTTTTGGAGGAGGAAAACAGTTACTTTCCCCAAGCAGTAAGGCTGATAAACACCTCCACCCACTAACCCACCACTCCACACATGCCCCACTACCAATACTCTATCATTTCCTGTCAGTTGCCTTAGGTACAGACACTCCTGTGCCTAGTGTTGCTTTATGGACATACAGTCAATCTATGTACAAACGTATATATAAGCTATCTTATATACATATTTATTTTGCTTTATTATATTATGTTCTTTATCTTATTGTGCCTTTCTTTTGAGCTGCATCAGATCCGAAGTAAAAATTATTTTGTTCTCCCTTACACTTCTGTGCTGGGAATGATATTAAACAATATTGAATCTTTAATCTTTTGTTTTGTTATTTTAGAGATACAGCATGGTAGCAGGTCCTTCTGGTCCAATGAGCCTGCGCCACCAAATTGCATCCAGATCACCAATTGACCTACCAATCCGTATGTCTCTGGAGCACCAGAAGGAAACCTGTGCAGTCAAACTCTTTACAGACAGGGGAGGGAATTGAACTCTGATCGCTGATGCTGTAATAGTGTTATGGTAACCGCTATGCTACTGCCTCCCTCAATGTAGCGAGGCATTAAAACAGCACAGAAAAGAGATGTAAATAATCAGGTTAATGCTTAAAATAGATTAAAGTACAATTTTAATAATCCTCCAAACAGATTTGACACAGATAAGCTTCCAGTGGACACAAATTAATAAAATATCAATCTTGCACGGAGATTTTTTACTTATTAAGGAGATCCAAAGAATATGTAGAATCAGAACTTCAGAGAGATCATAAGACCAAAAACACAGGAGCAGAATCAGGCCATTCAGCCCCTCAAGTCTCCTCTGCCATTCCATCATGGCTGATTTATTATCCCTCTCAACCCCATTCCCCTGCCTTCTCCCTGTAACTTTTGATGCCCTTACTAATCAAGAGTTATTTAACCTCCACTTTAAGTATACCCAGTGACTAGGCTTCCACAGCCACCTGTGGTAATGAATTCCACAGCTTCATCGCTATCTAGCTAAATTAATTCTCTTCTTCATCTCTCTTCTAAAAGGCAGGAGAATTGGGTTGAGAGGGTTAAGAAAGCAGCCTTTATCAAATGGCACAGCAGACTTGATGGACCGAGTAGCCTAATTCTGCTCCTGTCTTACTTACTTATATCCCCTATTTCCATTTTTCATTAAACATCTTGGAAATACATAAATATCAGTGCACACAAGTTTGAATTCTAGCAGGCAGGGTTGCAGGCGTCTCTTGGCAGCAGCAACGTGCAGCCTTCAGGAACGCGATGCAGCTCTTCTATCAGCCCCATCACTGTACTGCACAGTAAACATTTTAAACCATTTTTAAAAATACTTCTTACATTGTAAATGCATTATGTTTATGCATATATACATGTTTTATTCCATATCAGTAATTCTTATGTAATTTTTGCACAAACCCTTTTTCTCATAAGTGCTGAAAGGTGTTTTTTTTTGTACACACCACAGCAACTTCCTGATACATCTATATTGCAGGTAAAGTCCTTAAGCTTGTTATAGCTGGGGCTAGGAATGGCCTCAAACTCCTGCTACCTATTAAATGCTCCCCATGGTGCGCGCCTCAAATAGCCTCTGACAACCAAGTCTTTACATGCGGCTTAGCTACTAAGCCCAGTGGAACCGTTTCTACTGACAGGAAATGGGGCAAAGGCGAGTTACTGGTGCCTTAAAACCAAACGCTTCGGGCAGATGGGGCTTGTCAGCCATAGTCAACAGCTCACCTAGAAGGAAGACTCTGATTTTAAACCTCCGTTGCCTTGCAGCTACACCCACTTGTGGGAAAGGCTTTGGGACTAAACCCCAAGAGAAAAAGCCGGAGCTGGAATCCTTAAGGCAGTCCTACATGGACTGGCAATTTCTGTGATGCTGCTGGTGCCAAAGTGCGTGAGTCTCCGTTGTTCCTACGGATTCATCAGTTGCTTGAAGAGGTGGAGCTTACTACGAGGACAACAGCTTGCTCCTCATATCGTACTGCTCAGGCTTGCTTATCTGGACAGCTAGGATGCAACATTCATGGTTGGCCCAGACCAAAGGAGGCCTGAGTTAATGAGCCTTGGTATTTTGGGACTAGAATTAGGAAGTTGCCTTAATCATCCTCCATTAGCTTCAGTGTCCATCTTCTATGAACAAGTGCATCTTGCGTCAATAAAACACAAACAATACTTATATATCTGCTGTAGTAAACCCTGGGAGGTGGTGGTTGCAAGAACAGGTTGAGAGGTTTTATTTCGGTGCTGTCAATGCTACTTACAGTGCTTAACTTGCTGCAGGTGATGAGAACTCGCCGCTCATACAGCATACTGGCATAAAGATGGAGCATGTTGTTAACATCCACTGCAACAAAATACTCTGTCAGGTTTCTCTGAAAAAGAAAACCATTACCAAAATTTAAAGAAGAGTGGACAAGCATCATGGATAAAAGTGTCACATTGTTTATATACATTGACATTGAACCCTGATAATAATCTGTCATAACATTTCCAAAATAATATCTTCTACAAAACAAGAAAACATTCTTCATCTGTCTCTCCTCTTACCCTTTTCCTTCTCCTCGCCTACCCATCAACTGCCTTAACTCCCTCTACTGCCCTTCCTCCTTCCCTTTCTCCCATGATGCACTCTCCTATCAGTTTCCTTCTCCTCCAGCTCTTTATCTTTTCCAGCCACCACATCCCAGCTTCTTACTTCATCCTCCTCTTCCACCCGCCTGGCTTCACCTATCACCTGCTAGCTTGTCCTCCTTCCCCTCCCTCACTTATTCTGGCACCATCCCCCTTCCATTCCTGACTCGATGAAGGGTCTCCACTCAAAATGTTGACTCTTTATTCACTTGCATAGAATATGTCTGACCTCCTGCATTTTGTGAGCATTATTCTGGAATTCCAGCATTTCCAGAATCACTTGTGTTTATAAAATATTTATTGAGGTTTGATTCGAAATATTAAGAATTCCTTCACACTACCCCTCCCTTCACAGATGTTACTCGACGGACTGGGTTCCTCCAACAGATCGCTGATGCAATCTATTCACTGTAACAGATCAGTCCACTCTCTCCACCTCCTCCAACTATCAGCCCACTTTGTTGATTTCTTCAAGTTATTTGAGAATGCAGCTAAAAGAAAATACAGTTTAATATCATTTAATGTGTATTATCTACACTTAGTGGCTACTTCATTAGGTACACCTGTACATCTGCTCGTAACACAAATATCTAAATCAGCCGATCACGTGTAGCAATTCAATGCATGAAAGCACGCAGACATGGTCAAGAGGTTCAGTTATTGTTCAGACCAAACATCAGAATGGGAAGGAAATGTGATCTAAGTGACTTTGACTGTGGAACGATTGCTGGTGCCAGACAGGGTGGTTTGAGTATCTCAGAAACTGCTGATCTCCTGGGATTTTCATGCACAACAGTCTCTAAAATTTATAGAGAATGGTGTGAAAAAGAAGAAAAGACATCCAGTGAGTGGCAGTTCTGTGGGTGGAAATGCCTTGTTGATGAGAGAGGTCAGAGGAGAATGGCCAGACTGGTTCAAGCTGACAGGAAGGTGACAGTAACTCAAATAACCAAGTGTTACAACAGTGGTGTGCAGAAGAGCATCTCTAACCGCACAACACATCAAACCATGAAGTGGATGGGCTACAGCAGCAGAAGACCATGAACATAGAGAACATACAGAAATACACTCAGTGACCACTTTATCAGACACAGGAGATACCTAATAAAGTGGCCAATGAATGTGTGACTGGAATAAATCATGAGTTGTTGCTCCTCAAACCTGAGAGTGGCCTCATTATATCAATGGTGAAAGCCACTGACCAACATATTCGAATGGGAATGGGAAGTGGATTGAAAAAAAGAGGGTCACTGGAAAATCCAGCATTTTGTGGTGGACTGATTGGGGGATTGCTTCGATAGTCTGTTAGGGCTCCCAGTGAGGCCTCCTCTACATTGATGAGGCCCTACATAGACTGGTAGACCCCTTCATCGAGGACCTTCACTCAGTCCGCCAGAAAAGACTGGATTTCGTAGCGGCCACCTATTTTAATTCTACTTCTTATTCCCACTTCATGTCAGTCCATGACCAGTTTATTACCTTTCAAAGTGCATCATCTATTACTGGAACAAATTACAAACCTCATCTCACAATTTTTTTGCAAATGGTTTCCTGTCATTTTTTTCTTTTATAAATGGAAACACTGAATGCTCTAAATGGGCACACGGTGTGGTAGGTGTGGGCCACTCTGGAACATGCATCATTGGCTGTAAAATAGGGAAATTGGGAGCCGTATCAGTTTCTACACCTGAACCATGGAACGACCAGTGTTCTAGCAACTCACTCAACCAGGTAGCAGGAAGTTTTAAGTGAACTAGTGGCAGATGGAGATTTGGGGTGGGAGGGTATAGGATCATGGTTGCAAAGATGGGCAAATCTGAAGAGCAATGGAACAATGCAAAGGGTACTGAGAGGAAAAGCATAAACAAGAAGCAATAGAGTGTATAAGTCTAAGAATTAAACCTGGGATTACAAAAACAATAAAAAGTCAAAAAAAATCCCAAGGCTCTGCATTGGAAGGCATATAACATTCAAAACAGTTAAACAATGAGAACAAATAGTCATTCAGAAACAAGGGGAGAGTGCAGAAAAATGGGATTGAAAGGGTTAATGAATCAGCCATGATGTAATGGCAGAGCAGGCTCGATGGGCTGAATGGCCTAATTCTGCTCCTGTGTCTTACTTGCAGAACAATGTGGTACCTGGACCCAGTACTGTTGCATACATGATACTTAGGAAGCACATTTTAGGAAATTGCTGTTAAAGGAATTACAACAAGGCACTTGAAAAAATCCTGCAACATAGTCAGGAAAGTCAGCATGGTTTTGTGAAAGGAAAGCACGTATGGTGAAATGACTCAGGTACCAATCGAGGAACAGCTGACAACAGTGCCAACACTGGTAGTCAAACTCTGAGTACACGTCTCAATGCCAGTAATAATTGCTGCCTATTTTTGCAATGTTTGATGCTGCTGGCTTTATCTCATTACAAACTGCCAGCACAATTCTTCATGACAAAATCCTCTGAATATATCTACAAAGCTATTACTTTACTCTCCAATGTATTGACCATAGTTGTCATTCAAATTCACACACTTTAAGAATGATTTCAGAATAGATTTGCCCCCAAAATGTTTTAATTTGTCTGCAATAGTTTATTAACAGTAAATTAAGCATTACTAACTTCCTGTTATCACGTTGATAAGGCAGGTTTTTTAATATATGTATACCAATGCTGCTACATGCCACAGCTAACAGACCTGCCACTTGCAGCTCCAGAGACCCGAGTTCAATCCTGACCATAAGACATAGGAGCAGAATTAGGCCATTCAGTTTATCCAATCAGCTCTGCCATTTGATCACAGCTGATCTATATTCCCTCTCAGCTCCAAACTCCTGCCTTTTCCCATAACCTTTGACACCCTGAATAATGAAGAGCCTATGAACCCACACTTTAAATATACCCAATGAGCTGGCTTCCACAGCTGTCTGTGGCAAAGAATTCCACAGATTCATCACCATCTGGATAACGGAATTCTTTCTTGTCTTTATTCTATCTGGTCCTATACTCCCCCACTACAGGAAACATTTTCTCAACAACTTTTCTACCTAGGCCTTTCAATATTCAGTAAATTCTGTAAATTCAATAAATATTCCAGCAAGTACAGGCTCAGAGCCGTCAAACGTTCTTCATTCTTCATTCCCAAGATAATTCTCAAGAACCTCCACCGGACCCTCTCCAAGAGCAGCACATTATTTCATAGATTAGTGGCCCAAAACTACTTACAATAACTAACCACCAATGTTGTCTTCATGGGGTTCATACGTTCACCCTCTAACCATGCGTATTTCCTGGTGGTGCTCGGATTTCCTCCCACAATAACATAGGCACATGGGTTAGTAGGTTAAGTGACGTTCCCCCAGAGTGAAGTGATTCTGAGGGGAGTTGACAGGAATGCTGTGAGAACGGAAAATCAGTGAGGGAATGGAATTGTTCTGTGTGCCTTCACAGATGAGCCCTACATAGCCACCTTTGAAGTCATTGGAATACTTGGATATATATTGCAAATCAAGAATGTTGCAGATATTATCAGCAATCAGCTTAACATCACAAGTGTAAAAACAGTAAATATGAAGCATGCATTAAAGCTTAAAAAAGATAAAATAATCAAAACTCTACAAACTGGTATTTGAATCCAGTATGGTCACCAATATAGGGCTATTCATTCTGTGAATGGCTGGTATCTGACAGATATTGTATAGTCCGGCTGCACTGAGATTTCCTAGTTCAGGCACTGTTCAAGTTGAAATATTCTTCCTCCACCCTAACCATATCTTTCATTCTCCTGTGGCTGAGGGCTTGATAAGACAATGCACATTTGTTACTGTCACTACCCGCATGTGTTCCCATTAAAGACCCAAATCTTGCTAGAAAAGGCCCTTCCAGCCCAGCAAGCAGCATCGCCAGCAGCCCACCAATTTAACCCCAGCCTAATAACAGGACAATTTGCAATGATCAATTAACCTACAAACCGGTACGTCTTTGGACTGGGGGAGGAAAATGGAGCACCCAGAGGAAACCCATGTCTTCTACAGGGAGGACATACAGGCTCCTTGCAGACAGTGCCAGAATTGAACTCAAATCATCAGAACACCCCAAGTTATAATAGCATTGCACTAACTGCTACGCCACCATGGAACCACCTTAGCAGATAACAATGACTGAAATCTACAATAGAGTAACTTCCAGTGGAGAATGACAGAAATAGGAAGCTGATTTATCTGTAAATATCCCAATGAAGGGTCTCAGTCCCAAACTTTGACTGTTTATTCCTCTACATAGATGCTCTCTGACCTGCTGAGTCCCTCCAGCATTTTGTGTGTGTTGTACTGGATTTCCAGCATCTGCAGAATCTCCTGTGTTTATGATAGGGCTGCAGCCAGGAAACATTAATTCAGTATTCTGCAGGACCAAAAGTGCCTCCAAGCAGAGATGGAGAAGGGTGGAATAGATGATACAAGAAGGAACTGGGAGCAATGGGACAAAGGGGATGAGGAGGTGAGAAGAGGTGTTGCTAGGAGCAGAGATATTTGGAAGAAATAGGTGAACAGGAAAAGAGGTAGGATTGAGACCATAAGAACACAAGAACATAGGAGCAGAATTAGCCCAGATTTTTCAGTTATTAAGGAGATATAGTGACTTTATAGCATCATAAGCATGTTCAGAGTATAAAACAGAGGCAGAATTAGGCCATTCAGCCCATCAGGTCTGCTCTGCCATTCCATCATGGCTTATTATCCCTTTCAATCCCATTTTCCTGCCTTCTCCCTGTAGCCTTTTATGCCCTTACTAATCAACAACCATCAATTTCTGCTTTAAGTAATACCCAATAACTTGGCTACACAGCCATCTGCGACAATGAATTCCACAGTTTCACCACCTTCTAGCTACAGAAGTACCACTTGGTCTCTGTTCTAAAGGGGTATCCTTCTATTCTGAGGTTGTGCCCTTTGGTCCTAGACTCCCCACTATTGGAAACAACCACTCCATGTCCACTTTACCTAGGCCATCAGGTAGCAATGAGACACCTTACCCTCCTCATTCTTCTAAACTCCAGTGAGTGTTAACACATTCATTACCAGGGTCATTCTCATGACCCTCCTCTGGACTCTCTCCAATGCCAGCACAACTTTTCTATGATAAGGGACCCAAGTGCAGTCTGACCAATTCCTTATAAAGCCTCAGCATTGCATTCTTGCTTTTAATAGAAAGAACGTGGACAGGGAATGCTTGGAAGTTGGGGGGGGGGGGGGGGATGTGGTGGTGGAAGAGAAAGGGGAATGATAAGAGGGGCACGGGGGGGGGGGGGGGGCGATATGGACATGAGAAAAAATCTCATTGGGCAGACCAGCTCCCAAAATCCATTACTTGCCCAGTCTGCATGCTTCATGATCCATTACAAATGGATGTTCTAATATCATTTTACCCATTGAGTAATATATACACTTACATTTTCTGGTATGCTAGGAAGTTCCTGGTTATTAGGTGGAGTAAAGTACAAATGCTGCCAAAAGAAAAAAAAGATTTTAGTCCCATTTTCATAACATCAATATTGTGTATTTAATATTTCAGTAATATTTGAGTAATATTGTAAATATATTGTTCAATTAAGCATTGTTGTTTACATAATTCTCTACAATTTATATGTAAAAGTACTTTTACATGAATGGCACACATCATTACGCCACATGATCCTAAGTGCATGACTCACTGAAAGTAAAACTAAGCAGACACATTATTCCCAACTCTCGTGTTTTTCTTTTCATCAGTTTTTGGAGTTGCAAAACATAAACGTTCACAGAATGTGTTTAAGGGTCATCTGCTTTAATATAATTGGTACTTGAGCCATACCAAGGAGTCAAAATTAAAATGAAAGCTTGCAGAGCTTTACTGGTCATTTAGTTAAATTAACAGAACTGACTGTGTGGAACCACTGACAGTAGTTCCTGAGACCCAATGTATAAAGCCACAGATTATGTGCATTGCAATGTACAGGAACCACTGCTGAATTTCATAAATGTTGCCCACATACACCTGAGGCATGGACGTCATTATTCTGACATCTGCTGTTGTCAAGGGGCAGTTCAAAGGGAGCCCTGCATCTCATAATTATGATATCATAGCCAACCAGATAGTATACTAGCTAAATAAAAATTGTTTCTTACACAAGAGCAAGGAAGAAGATAAAATAATAAAAATGTTAAAAAAGGGGGCCACTGGGAAATCCAGCCTTTTGTGTTAGACTGATTGGGGGATTGCTTTGACAAGCATTATTTTTCTACAGGGAGGGAACTTGATCTGCAGTGATTAAGTTCACTGGCCATTATAAAATAAACACTTTCAATGCAACATCGCATTATGTTTTTAGATTTCTCTTTTACAGTAAGACCTTTTCATTTCTCCTCCCTCACCTATCTGGTATAGGACTTACAATGCTGCTGAACCAGTCAGCTTGTCGAGGGATGAACCACTGACAGTAACTACAGGATTTCGTCATTAAACTCTGCATATGAAAAATCTCAACATTACAGCTGTTCCCACGGTATAATGATAGCGCTGTCAGTGAAAATACAAGCTTGGGTGAATATATAAAAATATAATGCACTATATTACATCTGCTAGGCTTCAGTTGCAGCCAAAATTTGCTACTTCAAACAAAGTTGTACAAATGTAAAACCATATTTCCATCAGGGTGCCTTTCAGTTTAATGCTATCAACTACAATTGGCCTGGATCTTCTGCTTGAAAGGCACCAGATTTGGCATCTCCGCAAACTGAATTGCAAAGGTTCTTCATCATTTTTTGGATCCTCAGAAATACCATCTCCTGATTTGGATTCAATCCCAAGCTTGAACAAACAATGCTTCAAAAATGTTAAACTGCTTTTTTTTCATCTCTTTCCATTTCAACTGCCTGGCTGCTCAGTTTGAATGCTCCCACAGCAACTGAACAGCTAAAGGAAAGAAAGACGTCCGTAAGCTGTTCTTTGATATGCTTTCCTGCTTCATCGCCCATGAAATGTGTAAGCAGAGGGCAGACCAGAAGCATTCTTTTTGAATGAGATGGCTGAAGTGAGCTGAGCTATCCCTTCGGACCACAGTGCCTCCAAGACAAATTGCTCTTTAGGCCAGACAGGAGCGCCAAGTCTATAAAGCTCGGCTTGGTGAGCTGGGTCATCTCCAAGACTAGCCAATGACCCGGGCAAGGACAAGCAAGCACTACCTGTCGATTAACTTTGGAGCAGGAACTGCTCAACATCAACTGCACAGTTATCGCTGCGCAGGAATATAATGGATGATATAGGATGTTTAGATTCATGTCAGTCTGTGCAGAGAGTATGTCACAGGTGGTGAACTGTCTAAAAGTTCTAAATGGGAAAATTTTTACATTAAGTAATGTAGGTTTTTGTGAAGCAAGGTCATTACCACATTTTATAATTATTTCTTATTTTACAAGTGAATAAATAATTATGAAACCCATGGTTTTTTCTAACACATAACTCTATTCAATGACATGTAAGAAGGAACTGGTTCCATAGGGTTGTCATAGCCAGGTGGGGAGGGTTTATGGGGATAAACTCCCATTACCTATTAAATGCTATCCATGGGGTGTGTCTCAAATAACCTCTGACAACCAAGTCCAGCGCCCGGCCTTCATGTGTGGCTTAGCTGCTAAGCCCAGCAGAATCGTTTCTACTGACAGGAGAAGGGACAAAGGTGATTACTGGTGTCTAAAAACCAGTCGCTTCAGGCAGATAAGGCCTGTTAGCTGTGGTTGGCAGTTCATCTAGGAGAAGGAAAATTCTGATCTCAAACTTCCACTGCCTTGTGGCTATACCCGCTCACAGGGACGGCTTCAGGAACAAAACCCAAGGAAAAAACTGGAGCTGGAGTCCCGAAGGCAATCCCGCATTAAGTTCAATACTGACTGGCAACTCCTGCAATGCAGCTGGTGCCAAACTATACCGGTCTCTGCCATTCCTTTGGGTTCATCAGCTGCTTGGGCAACAGCTTGCTCTCCATATCTTACTGCCCTGTCTTGCGTACTAGCTTGTGTATTGACTCCACCATGGTCGACCCCGACCGCATGCATGTATAGAAAGCAAATCCTATTCTGTTAGTATATGAATTACACAAGGTAGAACATAGATGAATAGTATGTTAAAATACACAAGAGCCCAAAATTCTGCATCAAGTCTCAGACTCTAATAAATTGAGGCTTCATCTTCCAGCATCCTGTCCTGTATGGATCTCCCTTCATTCCTTTCCATACAATAATCCCACCATCTGTAAGTGGCATCTAAAATGCTGAGACCTACCTACTAGGGCAGTGCGAAGAGTGTTTCGACATGAAGGTTCAGAACTAACTTGACAGCAGAAGACTCCACTTACCACACCTAACTGCACGGCAGTACCTGGCTGCGGAGGGACAATGCAGTACAATAAATGCAGTAAATTCTTCCACTGGCAGTCCTGAAACAATCCACAAGCACAAAACAAACCATTACTTTTTAACGAAGACTCATTTTTGTATGAAAAATTCGATAAATGATATTTCTGTAAGATTGAACCACAGGAAAAATGGCTGTCTGGCATCAAGTTAAATTGCTTCTCAAAGTTCAAAGTAAATTTACTATGAAAGTACATATATGTTACCATATACAACCCTGAGATTCATTTTCATGCAAGCATTCACAGTAAGCACAAAGAAACAAATACAATCATTGAAAAGCAGCAGAGAACAAGACAGACAAACAACCAATGTACAAAAGACAACAAAATGAGCAAATATAAGAGAAAAACAAAATCAAAATGATAAAAATAAATAAATGAGCAAGGATTACAGAGAACATGAGATCAAGAATCCCTGAAAGCAAGTCCAAAGGATGTGGAAACAGTTCTCAGTTACTTAATAGGGAAGTAACAGAAGGAAAACACTAGCACAAGAAAGACTTCATTTTTGGGCCCTGTGGTCTGGTGGTAAATTATCACTTACATGTACATTTGAGAAAAAGCTTCCTTTTGCTTTTATTTATTTGTATATGCAATAGCTTATTAAATTATTAATCAGTAAAATGAAAGGTATTAACCAAACTTTATACCAATGACTGAATTACTTTGTAGCAAAAATATGCAAAAGTGGATTCTGAATTATACAAAAATTTCTTTCTTATTACAATATTGATTTTGAAATTGTATTTTCAAACTTGACATGAAAATCACTATAGTTACAATACAATCTGCAATTCTTACAGATAAAATCAAGACGTACAATAAAGCTGGATGAACTCAGCAGGTCGGGCAGCATCTGTTGAAATGAGGAGTCAAGGTTGGTTGACTGCTCATTTCAACGGATGCTGCCCGACCTGCTGAGTTCATCCAGCTTTGTACGTCTTGATTTGACCACAGCATCTGCAGTGTACTTTGTGCTTACAGATAAAAGCTTGAGAAGAAGCAATTAATTGTGATTAGTTTTAGAAATACAAGAATCAGAATCAGGGTTAATTTCACTGGCGTATGGCGTGAAATTGGTTAACTTTGCGGCAGCAGTACAATGCAATTCATGATAAATAAACAAAAAAAACCCGAATTACAGTAAAGATGAGTGTGTGTGTGTGTGTGTGTGTGTGTGTGTGTGTGTGTGTGTGTGTGTGTGTGAGAGAGAGAGAGAGAGAGAATTTTTTTTAATGGTTAAATTAAGAAGTGCAAAACACAGAAATTTTTAAGAAGGTAGTGAGATAGTGTTCAGGGGTTCAATGTCCTAAATATCCCATGAGCTACATTTTTAATAAATACAAGGATCAGCTTTATTCACCATATACATTGATATATAGTAGGAATTTGCTGTGGTGTGTTGGTTAGGTACAACATGCAACAAAAACATCAACATTCAATAATTATAAAGAATATAGAATTATATGAAAACGAAGTTAGAAGTACGGATATTGAATAAAATGTGCATAAATAGATAAATACCTGCATGTACTTACAATATAAGCAGCATTATAAACAGTGGTTTAAAGTGTTTACAGTGCAGTGCAGTGATGGGGGTTATAGATAGAGGGGTGTGGGGGGGGGCTAGAATGGTTAATCAGATTAACCATCTAGGGGAAGAAACTTTTAAGATGGCGTGAAATTTTTGTTTTACTAGCTCTATAATACTTTCCAGAAGCTATTATACCAACAAAATTACCATTATTGTTTTTAATAAATGTAGGCTAAAATACAATACCTGGCCTTTGGCAGTGTATTCTGCTAAGATGTTCAGAAGCTTGTAGAAAACCTCAAACCAAGGTAAATAGCTGAAAATAAACACACAGTCAGCTTTACTTCTAGAACCACCTTACCAATAAGAGCAGCTTCAGTTTTGTTAACTTTAGAGAATGTTGAGTCAACCAGTTCTGATAGACATTTTCAAACTTTCAGCATTTCTGTCATAAAAATATCTGTGCTGAGCATAGAACACTACAGCACAGTACAGGCCCTTCAGCTTTTAATGTTATGTAAACTTTTTAACCTGCTCTGAGATTAAATCTAACCCTTCCCTCCTTCCCACATAGCCCTTCATTATTCTTTCACTCTTGTGCCTATCTAAGAGTTTCTTAAATGTCCTTAATGTATCTGCCACTACCACCATGCTAGTTGTGCACCCTTGTAATAGCCATTTCCACCCTGGGAAAAAGTCTGGCTATCCACTAAATATATGCCCCTTCTCACTTTGAATACCTCTATCAAATCACCTCCCATCCCCCTTTGCTCCAAAGTGAAAAGCCTTAGTTTGTTCAACCTAACCCAATCTAGGCAGAGCCTGGTGAATCTCCTCTGAAGATTTCTACATCCTTACTGTAATAAGGCAACCAGAACTGAACACAATACTCGAAGTGTCGTCTAACCAGTGCTTAATACAGCTGCAACATTAACTCACAGCTTTTGAACTCAATCCCCAACTAATGAAGGCCAACACACCATATGCCTCTTAACAATTATATTAACTTGCATGGTATCGAGATCATATTAACTTGTGAAGCCTAGAATATGGAAATACTATAAAAAAGCACCATAAAAGTGATCTATTCTGGAAGGCAATCATAAAAGTTAATATAAAAACAGAGCTTAAGAGTTAAAAATTTTAGTCTGTCAGCAACTAGGTAAGCTCCTTCCAAAACTATGAGACTGAATAATAGCCTTTCAGCATATGATTGGAAAACATGTTGAATAATCATTTTACACTGACAAACATAATGTGTTGCATATGATAGATAATAGACTGCTAAAACATACACTCAGTAGTCACTTTATTAGATACACCTGTACATCTGTTTGTTAATGCAAATATTAATCAGCCAATCATGTGGCAACATCTCAATGCATAACAGCATGCAGACATGGTCAAGAACTTCAGTTGTTGTTCAGTCCCAACATCAGATTGGGGAAGAAATGTGATCTAAGTAACTTCAGAACATAGAACATAGAATAGTACAGCACAGTACTGGACCTTCGGCCCACAATGTTGTGCCGACCCTTAAACCCTGCCTCCCAAATTACCCCCCACCTTAAATCCTTCCATATACCTGTTTAGTAGTCTCTTAAATTCACTGGTGTATCTGCCTCCACCACTGACTCAGGCAGTGCATTCCACGCACCAACCACTCTCTGAGTAAAAAACCTTCCTCTAATATCCCCCTTGAACTTTCCTCCTCTTACCTTAAAGCCATGCTCTCTTGTATTGAGCAGTGGTGCCCTGGGGAAGAGGCACTGGCTGTCCACTCTATCTATTCCTCTTATCGGGGAATGATTGTTGGTGCCAGACAGGGTGGTTTGAGTATCTTAGAAACTGCTGATTTCCTCAGATTTTCACACACAACAGTCTCTAGAGTTCACAGAGAATGGTATGAAGAACAAAAAAAAACTCAAATGAGCGGCAATTTTGTGGATGAAAATGCCTTGTTAATGAGAGGGGTCAGAGTAGAACGGCCAGACTGGTTCAAGCTGACAGGAAGGTGACAGTAACTCAAATAACCATGTGTTACAACAGTGGTGTGCAGAAGATCATCTCTGAATGCACAACATGTTGAACCTTGATGTGGACGGGCTACAGCAGCAGAAAACCACATACATACAATCACTGGCCACTTCATTATTAATTTCCCACTCGGGATCAATAAAGTACTTATTACTATTATTATTATTATTATTACTACTATTAATAAATTGTCCAAGAGTGTATTTTGCAAAGTCTGAGCTGTAATTGATCTGAACAGTTGGCAGAACTTTACTTCAATACAAATACAATTACCATACTAACCAATGAAAACAATGGTAAATTTAACCAACATAGTGAAATGTGTTCTGTTCAAGGTACAGTGAGCAGTAATAAGCATTCATTACTGCTGTGAATAATAGGTATTCCTTATTAAACGCAATACCATGTTCCCTTCTTAAAATATTTAAGGCTGAAGATAAAATGAAAACTATTAACCCCAAGAAAAATCCTGTTACAGAAGTTAGTTTTTCTTCACAGCAAAACCTATTCATCAAATACATATTTCAGAATAAATATCTTTTATTGCAAAAAGATTTGGCCTTTTTGAGTTGTTCCTTTAGTGAGTCTTCTCAAAGGATTTCTCGGCCAAGAAATCAGACAATCAAACTGTTCCCAGAGTGCTGGCACTGCAAGCTTAGAGTTGGGCTTGAAAAGGTATCTAGCAGCATCCCAGAGTGACTTGGCCTTCACATTCTGAGCGCACAGCCAAGACTGAGAACTGAAGCGCTCAATGGAAATCACGGGCCTCCAGTACGTTTTACATCCTACAGAGCAGAACCAGCAGAACTTTACTGCAACCACAAACTAAGGCTATTGTTAAAGTCAGAAGCAAAAACATAAAAATGAAATTGTTCTTATTTGTGACATATACATTCAAACAAATGCTTTGCATCAAATTAAATCAAATCAGCGAGGATTTACTGGACAACCCTCAAGTGTCACTATGCTTCAGACGCTAACATACCATGTCCACAAAGTGACCGAAAAGGAAGAGATTTAATGATACTGTACATCTGAAATAAAAACAGAAAATGCTGGATGTACTCAGTACTTAGTGCAGGCATAGAGTGAGGAAAATCAACTGATATTTCAAGTTGGTCCCTGGTCGTCATTTCTGATGGAAGTGCATCAATCTATCTGCTCCTTTCTCTGTAGAAACCCTAACCGACTGAGTATTTCCCACATTTATTAAAAATAGCAAGGTGGATTTGAAGCTATTTTATTTTTGAAACTCAGCACGGAACGGGCTCTTCTGACCAAATGAACTGCACCACCAGATAACCTCAGGGTTGTATGTGTATGTGGTGACAGGTAGATACTCTGATAATAAATTTTACTTTGAAATTCGAACATTCCACCTACTTAACCTGAGCCTAAACACTGGTCAAGTTAGAATGATCAATTAACCTACTATGTCTTTTGGACCATAAGACACAGGAACAGAATTAGACTATTCAGCCCACTGAGCCTGCTCTACCGTTCCATCAAGGCAAATCTATTATCCCTCTTAATTTCACCCTCCTGCCTTCTCCCCATAATCTTTGAACCTATGAACCTCTGCTTTAAATATACTGTACTCAATGATTTGGCCTTCACAACCATCTGTGGCATTGTATTCCACTGATTCACTACCCTCTGGCTAAAGAAATTCCTCCTCATCTCAGTTCTAAATATATGTCCTTCTAGTTTGAAGCTGTGCCCTCTAGTCCATAGGTTGTTTGACTATGGGAGGAAACCAGAGGAACCAGAGGAAATCCATGTGGTCACAGGGAGGTCATACAAACTCCTTACCAGTGGCACCACAACTGAACTCTAAATGCCAATGCCTTGAGCTATAATAGCATTGCCTTAACTGTGATACCAAGGCTCCCCAACTAGTGCCAAAACAACCAAAAATGTTAGCAATGCTCATTAGTAAAAGGGTAGGACATTCAGTCTTAATGGAACAGCTCAAAGGGAAAAAAGCAGATACTTTCATGACATATCAATGTTGCTGAACACCAGCTGGATAAATTTTCAAATTAATTAAATCAAATGTTTAAAACACTGTTGATCCAAGTGCTCATTCAGAATTCTTTTTTTCTGAACTCAATCCACACAGTTTTGATGAATTCAGCAATTTAAGTAGAATACAAGCAAAGCAAGTAGCTTGGGAGACATAGGAACATGAAGTAATCATCAGATTCAAATTCCAGGGAGCAAGATCCTGTCAAACACTCAGACAAAAACCAAAACTAATTCTCACATGAAATATTGCGAGCAGTTTTGGACCCTACTATTTAAGAAAACATGCTTGCATTGGAGAGGGTCTAGAGGAGATTCACGAGAATGATTCTGGGATTGAAAGGGTAAACATACGAGGAGCATTTCATGGTTCTGAGCCTGTACTCACTGTAGTTTATAAGAATGAGAAAGATCTCATTGAAACCTATCGAATATCGAAAGGCCGAGATAGAGTCGACATGGAGAGAATGTTTCCTATATTGGGGAGTCTAGAACCAGAGGGCACATCTTCAGAATACAAGGGAATCCCTTTAGAACAAAGATGAGGAGGAATTTCTGTAACCAAGGGGTGGTAAATTGTGAAATTCATTGCTATAAACAGTGTGGATGCCAAGTCATTGGGTATATTTGAGTGGAGGTTGATAATTTCTTGATTTCTCAAAGTGTCAAAGGTTACTGGGAGAAGGCAGAAGAATGGGGTTGAGAGGAATAATAAATCAGCCTTGATGGAATGCTGGAGCAGATCTGATGGACCAAATGGCCTAGTTCTGCTCCTATGTCTTATGGTCTTAACGGGCAAGTTTTGAAGAGCGCAGTTGTGTTAAGTGCTCTTACCCTTATGGTTCAGATTATATTCACAAAGACAACATCCTTTTCTCTGTCACATTATTCAAGCAGCTGTTACACTGAGTAATAAATGTGTTCAGCACTCCACAGATTAACCTCCAATGTAAAACAGAATTCGATTTGAAAAACTATAATCTACAAGTACCACTTAGCAGGACAGCTCCATATAAACAAGCAGAAAGAACTTTGCAACCGACCCACGATTACTTTGGCTGTTTAAACAAACACAATCAAATCTATTCAATTATGAAGCTATCTGAACATTATCTAAATTCTGGAAAGTTTCTCAAATGAAGCAGAAATGCCCCTGTACTTGTCACACTTCCGCAGCATGCTAGTCCTCCCACTCGTCCAATCTGCTACACACTCCCTAACATCTTCCAACACTTGAAAGCTATTACAGGAGGAAAAAAATGAGAAGTAACAGTTGAGATCAGTAAAAAGAATATTAAGTACATCTCTGCAGAGAGAATAGTCAAAAACAATAGTATGTCTAGTCATTCTAACCACTGGTAAAAGACTGACACCATGAAATAAATACTAAATTTAATAGACTCACTTAATGCAAGTCTATTGCCCAATACTGATACATCACTTTGCATGATTACAGCATTCCTATTACAACCAATAACTTAGCGTGAGCAATGCCACGGGAGATGAAACACATATGCCGTGTCACTTCCCTGCAACAGCCTGCTGTTAGACATTATGTGCAGATTTCTTGTACTCGTTACTTGGGGTTTTGTGGAGCAGTCTGGCTGATGTTCAAACCTTACAAATTAATTTATTTAAGCTCTAAGCAAATATTTTTGCCATGTGATTGCTAAGCACCTTTATTAAATGGGATTAATCAGTACCTGTTTAGGAAGGTGACACCAATCCAAAAGGAACCTAACCAAAGAAGAAATTGAATCTAGCTGATTTGTCTGCTGCAGCTAGAATTCCCAGTGTTTCTAATATCAATAATACTAGAACTCACTTTAAATATTAATTTATATCTGGATCTTCTAATTCCTGAAGTTTTTACATCAAAGCTTCTAGCTCACTTAATAGCTTTGATTCTTAGTCCTAAAGATTCTCGGCCCAAAAAAACTGTTTATTCCTCTCCATATATGGTGCTTAACCTGTGAAATCCTCCAGTCTTGTGTGTGTGTGCTACACACTCTTTCCCTCCCACCCATGATCTACTAGATTCTTCTTCAGCCCTTACCTCTTCCATCTATCACCTCCCAGCTTCTCTCCCTCCCCTACCTTCCTATTCCAGCTTTTGTCCACTCCCTTTCCAGCCCTGATGAAGGGTCTCAGCCCGAAATGTTGACTACTTATTCACTTCCATAGATGCTGCCTGACCCGCTGAGTTCCTCTAGCATTTTGTGTGGCTTGCTCTGGATTTCCAGCATCTGAAGAACTTCCTGTGTTTATAATTCTTGGTTGCTGTTTACTTCACTGTTTCTAACTTGCTGCTTACCACATCTCAAGGAACTACAGTAAAAATCAGAACAATTCTCTCAATCTGCAATGTATAAACTCTCCCCATGTGTAAGGAGAATTGATTATCCTTACACTTGTGAATTACTTCACACTCAGTTAGAGAATGAAGTCTAGTACCATAAAGACTTGCTTTGTCACATGTACTATACATCACAACATACAGTGAAATCCGTCATTTGCATCATATCAGAGAGTGAGGATTGTGCTGAGTGCAGCTCACAAGTGTCATCATGCCCCCATCGCCAACACAGAATGCCCAAAACTTACTCACCCTAACCCATGTACAAGACCATATGACATAGGAGCAGAATTAGGCCATTCAGCCCAGTGAGTCTGCTCTGCCATTCATGGCTGATCCTGGATCCTCATACCCTTGTAAGACCTATATCTTGGAATGTGGGAGGAAACCAGAGCACCCAGAGGAAGTGGTCACAAGGAGAACTCAGAAACTCTTTACAGACAATGGCAGGAATCAAACCTTGATCTTTTAGCTGGTGCTCTAAAGTGTTACGCTAAGTGCTACAGAGTAATGCCACACGTTCCACTCCAACCAGTTTCAAACACTTCAGCTTACTTGAGACGGAAAGCCTACATCAGCACCAGCTGCTCACAAGACCCTTCCTTTAGAACAGGGATTCTCAACCTGGGATCCACGGGCCTCGTGTTTAAAGGTAAGGGTCTATGCCATAAAAAAGTTGCGAACCCCTGCTTTAGAGTAAAGCGTTAAATTATTGGAGCATTGTTCTGGGAAAACCTGATTACTTAATTCATTTTGTTTCAGGACTTCGGTCTGAGATAATGTATGAGAAGTGTTTGATGGTTCTGTGCCTATACTGCTGGAGTTTGGAGTTTAGAAAAATGAGAGGAGATCTCATCTCAAATACTGAAAGGCCTAGTGGATGTGGAGATGCTTCCAACAGTGGGAGAGTCTAGCACCAGAGGGCACTGTCTCAGAATAGAAGGATATCTATTTCTCTGTTTAGAACAGAGTTGAGGAGACACTTCTTTAGCAAGAGGGTGGTGAATCTGTGGAATTGAGTAGATTTAAAGTGGAGGTTGATAGGTATTTAATTAGTGAGGGTGTCGGAGACATGGCAGGAGAATGGAGCTAAGAGGGGTAATCAGCTATGACTCAATGGACTGAATGGCCTAATTCTGTTCTTATGTCTTATGGTCTATTTATAAATTGCCCCAAATTACCAGAGTGCCAGGAATAAGGTACGATGTTGTTCCAAATGATAAGCAACATATTTTTCTTGAACTTTTATAAGTATTAATCAATGGTCATCAATATTAGTCTTAAGTCTTTCAACTTCTTGTAATAAAAAGAGATCAACAATAGATTGACATCCAATTGGCTTTGAAATTTTCAAACAAACCAGCTGCTGTTTACACAAAGTTTATTGAGCTGCAGCTGCCAAGGGAAATCTAATTAATATATTGCGAATCTATGCTATTTTAGCAACATCCTTTCAATGTCCACTTCTTATAAAATGTGGAGTGAATGCTGGAATTCTCCCTCCGGACAGGCACCACATTAACGATTTAGTACAATTTGCTTCCTGGCCAACAATTCAAACCCTAGACTGCACACAGGAGTGGGTTGCGTAAATACTGCTCTGTGATCAAGCCACCTTATGAGAAACATGGCTTCACCAATTAACGCTCAGCAATTGCAGTGTGGTTCAGGAAGTTGGTGCTGTTGCTTTCCGCAGGACATCAAGGGACCGTGTAACTGGATCCGCCACCACTTAAATGGATCCAATCACCACTTTAGAAGGCCACGGGTTCTTTCAACACATACTCATCCTAGCCTTACCCCCGCAGAGCTGGGAAACATCTGAAACTTAACCACAAAAAGCTTTCAAATCTTTGCCCTCCAGCTAGTTTGCAAATCATTTGGGGCAGGTGGGGGGCTGATAAGAAGGAAACTCCGAAATCCCAAAACAGCATGTGGAAAAGATTACGGTTACAGCTGTACTGATAGACTCTCACTACTGCTTGCTTTCAAATGCAGCCAATCCAACTGCAAATACCTCATAATTACAGGCACAAGTGCAATTAGCAAATTACTGACAAGAGGTCATCGACCTGAAACCTTCACTCTGATTTTCCTCCACAGATGCTGCCTGGCCTGCTGAGTGTTTCCAGCAGCTTCTGACTCTTGCTTCACAGATTTTCATAATCCACTGTAAAATCAGTAAATTTCTCAGTGAAGATTGAAAGTGTACAAAGAAAATTTATAACAATGTTGCCGGGACTCAAGGACCTGAGTTACACAAAAAGATTGATTAGGTTAGCACTTTATTCCCTAGAACGTAGAAATTGTGAGTAGATTTGATAGAGCTATACAGAATTATGAGGAGTACAGATAAGGTAAATGCAAGCAGGCTTTTTTCACTGAGGTTGGGTGAGACTACAAATTGAGGTCATGCGTTAAGGGTAAAAGGTGAAATATTTAAAGAGAACATGAGGAGGACTTCTTCACTCAGAGAGTGGTGAGAATATGGAACAAACTGCCATCCAGTTCTCATTTTCTACTTTATTCAATGAAGAAACACTAACTTCAAAAAATCATCCTAAATCATTAACTAATTCTATTCACCATTGGAGTGATTACAATAATAAAAATGGTGACTTTGTAAATCCCGAGTCACAATATTGATGTTCAAGGCAATATGAAATACAGAAAATGAGAAATAATGATCATTTGCAGGAAGAATTCAGAAGTTTCCAATACTACAATCACAGTCATATTTTATAATAGAACATTATTGATATGAATGGCATCTGGAAGGTGAGGTCCGATTGCTGAAGGCCTGTGTCTGCTAATCTCTGCGAGTCCACTGGGTAAGTTGAAGGCCCAAAGCCTGCAAGCACACATCCACTGTTACTGAAAGCTGAAGACAGCCTGTCCTGGGGTTGGAGGACTGGGTGTGTAGGTGGATGGGTGGGAGGAACGGGTATTAGTTTGCTTTTGTTGTTTTGTTGCTTGTTGTGTTCTGTGCTGCTCTGCTGCAGAGCACGGTGGGTATGCTACGTTGACACCGGGATGGCTGGCAACACTTGCCTGTTAAGGCAAATGATGCATTTCACTGTATGTTTCAATGTACATGTGATAAATAAATCTGAATCTGAATGTCCCAAAGAAAACGTTGACTATTTATTCCTTTCCATAGATACTGCCTAACCTGCTGAGTTCCTCCAGCATTTTATGCATGTTGCTTTCGATTTCCAGCACCCGCAGAATCTTACGTTCCTGAATCGGAATTTTTACTTGACGTTACATGACAAGAAAGTTCTCATTAAAGTACAGCAACATGTTAAACAAAGCGGCTTTCTTCCGTTATGATCATCTGGATTTCAGCAGTGGTGTCTTTTATTTCCCTGTCATTTTGTTTTCTTGTGTGTCGTTTACTGCTCTGAGTGACTAGATACCAAACGTCGCAATGCTGTGGCCTATAAACCAACCTCAGTCCGCACGTCACTTTAAAAATCAACCATTTCCTCTATAGGGAGACCAGATTTCACAGCTGAACTTTACTCTGCCAGGAGAGTTCCCTGTAGTGGTCTATTAAGTAAAAGCTATTAAGACCTGAATCAACCTTTAAACCTCATTGCAATGTAACTCGTCCAGTCATGAGGTAAAAATATGGCACTTAGTAAATATACACTCAGTCACCATTTTATTAGATACACCTGCTCGTTAATGCAAATATATAATCAGCCAATCATGTGGAACAAAAACATTCAGATATGGTTAAGAAGTTTAGTTGTTGTTCAGACCAAACATCAGAATGGGGAACAAGTGTGATCTAAGTGATTCTGACTGTGAAATGATTGTTGGTGCCAGACAGGGTGGCTGGAGCACCTCAGAAACTGCTGATCTCCAGGGATTTTCATGCACAACATCTCTAGGGTGTATACAGAATAGTGCAAAAAAACAAAAAACATCCAGTGAGTGGCAGTTCTGTGGGCAAAATAGCCTTGTTAATGAGAGCAGTCAGAGGAGAAAGGCTAGACTGGTTCAAGCTGACAGAAAGGCAGCAGTAACTCAAGTAACCGGGTGTTACAAGAGAGGTGCGCAAAAGAGCATTTTTGAATGCACAGTCGAATCTTGGAGTGGATGGGCTACAGCGTCCTAAGACCACCAACATACACAGAGGCTGCTTTACTAGTACAGGAGGTACCTAATAAAGTGGCCATTACATGTACAAGCAACAGAAAATGAAAGAGAAATCCAAGTGTTCAATTGATTTCATTCAAAATGCATCAGATGGATGTGTCAAGATCAACAAAAAAAGTTATAACCTGGGAAGTGCTTTTCAACACCAGTAACTTTAATATAGAGATTTAAATCTCTCAGGGGCCTAGCATAGGCCATCAAACAGAAGTTTAGCCACGGTCTAATATTACATGTGTCACTTCTGTCAGAGTGCAGAACACCACAAAAAAACAGGAAAATTGATAATTAGAAATAGTGTAAATCAATTTTTAAAACACACAGGAGTGTACTTTAAGACGCCTTCAGGTGCAAATGAGTTTTTGAGCATCTTAACACCAGCACTTTTATTATACAATGTACTTTGCAAACCTCTTCTTCCTCACACATTAAATTCTTTGCTATTTTCATTCAGGAACCATTCCTGTGTGCTTTTATAAACACAAGAGATTCTGCAGATGCTGAAAATCCAGAGCAATACACACAAAATGCTGGGGGAACTCAGCATGTCAGGCAGCATCTGTCAAACCAAGACACTTCATCAGGATTTGGTGCCTCGGTTCGACTAAAATTTCCTGTGTGTTTTTACAAGTTATAAGTATTTAATAGTGTAATTACTGCAAAGTGGACTTCTTACCGCATAAGTAACTATGATTATAAAAATGAATGTAAAACTACATATACACGTAATATCTCTATATACACATGACTGTGTGGCTAGGCATAGCTCAAATACCATCTATAAATTTGCTGATGATGCAATCATTGTTGGTAGAATCTCAGGTGGTGAGGAGAGGGCGTACAGGAGTGAGATATGCCAACTAGTGGAATGGTGCCGCAGCAACAACCTGGCACTCAACGTCAGTAAGACAAAAGAGCTGGTTGTGGACTTCAGGAAGGGTAAGATGAAGGAACACATACCAATCCTCATAGAGGGATCAGAAGTGGAGAGAGTGAGCAGTTTCAAGTTCCTGGGTGTCAAGATCTCTGAGGATCTAACCTGATCCCAACATATTGATGTAGTTATAAAGAAGGCAAGAGAGCAGCTATACTTTATTAGGAGTTTGACGAGATTTAGCATGTCAACAAATACACTCAAAAACTTCTACAGCTGTACCATGGAGAGCATTCTGACAGGCTGCATCACTGTCTGGTATGGAGGGCTACTGCACAGGAGCAAAAGAAGCTGCAGAAGGTTGTAAATCTAGTCAGCTCAATCTTAGGTACTAGTCTACAAAGTACCCAGGACATCTTCAAGGAGCAATGTCTCAGAAAGGCAGCGTCCATTATGAAGGACCTCCAGCACCCAGGGGCATGCCCTTTTCTCACAGTTACCATCTGTTAGGAGTTTCAGAAGCCTGAAGGCACACACTCAGCTATTCAGGAACAGCTTCTTCCCCTCTGTCATCTGATTCCTACAAGGACTTTGAATCTTTGGACACTCCCTCACTTTTTTTTAATATACAGTATTTCTGTTTTTGCACATTTTAAAAATCTATTCAATATACGTAATTGGTTTTCTTGTTTATATATTATTACTATTTATTATTTTATTTATTTCTCTCTCTGCTAGATTATCTATTACATTGAACTGCTGCTGCTAAGTTAACAAATTTCACGACACATGCCGGTGATAATAAACCTGATTCTGATTCTGATTCTGAAATGGTTTTAAATGTTCCACTTTGAAAATCACAATTCTTAGTAAACAGCAATCTGCTACTATTGAGAAAGTAAGTAAATGCATTGGGACTTCAGTTTAGCGAAGCTGGTAGTATTAAACCTCTACATCATAGTAGCCGTATACATAGCACGTGAGGTCAGGAAGGTTCGTTGTTCTAAAGATGTTTGGCTGCATTTGGTGCTCAAGTAATTCCAGAAAACATTACAAAAGGGTTTCACTTTCATTTCAACAATAGCAGTTTCGGTGATTAGTTCACTGGTCACTAAGAAGATTGTAAGTGGCAAAGACTCTGTCTGTCGTCATATGTATTGGGAAGTCTAGGATGTCCACACAGATTCTCACTGTGTATCACCATTAGACAACAGGAGCTTGCTGAATTCACCGGATCTTATAGTTGACATAACCATAAGAGTATAAGAAGATAGGAATAAATATATTTATTTTATATTGGTTGCGCTGTATTTCTTAAATGATTTAAGTTAGTTTTCATGTTATTTATTTTTAATAATATAACAATAATATGTCTTATTTTACTCATTGTTGAATGATTCTGGGAAGAAGCATTGAAAAACTTGATAACTTTCACAGCAGTCCAGCTGAAGGATGTCTGACTATATGCTTTCAAGGAAATGTCTTGTTCAAGGCTAGTGTCAATCAGCAAGATCACCCCTCTGGTCGCACACAAGAAAACATAAGGTGGTTTCAGTAGTGTAACAGAACACGTGAATGAACTTTTACAGATGTATTGTTGAACGTATCCTGACTGGTTGTATCAGAGTCTAGTATTACAATGTACTGCAGTGCTTCAGGGAGTTGTGGACCTAATCAATACAGATTCCTCTGCTCCATCAGTGGTATCTATAGGAGGTGCTACCTCAAGAAGGCAACATCTATCATCAAAAGATCCCCACCACTCAAGCGATGCCATCTTCTCACTGCTACCACTGGGCAGCAGTATAGAAGTCTGAAGTCCTACACCACTAGGTTCAAGAACAGCTACATCTTTTCAACCATTCAGTTTTTGAACCAACCAGCACAACCCTAATCACTACCACAGTGTGACCACCATGACCACTTAGATCACTTTTCACGAAAATGGACATTTTTTTTATTCTGTGTCATTAGGCACATTTAAAGCAGAGATAGATAGGTTCTTGATTAGCCAAATTGATTAGGATGTCAAAAGTTATGGGGAGAAGGCAAGAGAATGGGGTTGAGAAGGATAATAATCAGCCATAATGGAATGGCAGAGCAGATTCAGTGGGCCAAATCGACTAATTCTGCTCTGCCATTCCATTATGTCTCATGGACAATAAACTTAACTTCAACTTTGGATAACAATACACACAAAATGCTGGTGGAACACAGCAGGCCAGGCAGCATCTATAGTGAGAAGCATAGGTCAACGTAATTGAGAAAAAAATCTAATGGCAAGCCCTGCTTAGCAAACTCCACACCTTTGCATGAGGTAAGCAGTGTAGGGTGGCACTACTGAGGATAACTGACAATTTACTGGCAGATCCCAAAACAAGAAATACAACTAAATACTTTATTATTAACACATTTTCTGTAAAAAAAAAATTATGATAATCAATCACCACAAACACTGCAGAGGTGAGCAAGGGTGAGACTGACTGAGGATCGCTGCATGTGGGCGCAATAGAAAGATTTGACCTAGGTCAAGGTATGTTCAGGAGTAGTCCAGGTGGGGTCAGGACATCTTCAAGATGAAGTCAGGGCACACAAACCTGTGAAAAGTCAGAGTAGAGGAATTTCAGATCCCATCCACCTAAACTGAGAGTGAGGTCTAAGCACCAAGTTTATCTGGAAAGGGTCTGGTACAGGCCAAAACGTGCTGCTGCAGTCCTGGCCCAGAGTGCAGTGATGCAACAAGGCCTAGGTCTTAGAGCAAGGAATGACCTGATGTCTGGACAATTTAAACTACAGATGGATTGGAAAGGTAGGGTCTCGGTACCGCAGGTGAAGGTCAGTCCGGTTCTGCCCGCTGCTCCACAATGTTTTGTTCTGCTCTTTGCTGCACGGAGGCTGAGGCTAAGGGCTGGGCTTCATGTGTATGGACTCACTTTCATTCTAAGTGCTGTTTGCTTGTTTTTATTGTTTGCACAATTTGAACTATACATGCCCAGTGACATTTGTAATAAGAATCAACAAACTGCAAACACTCAACATTGTGAAATATTAGTAAAATAATGAAAAACAAAAGTATTGCAGAAGTCTGAAACTTGAGAATGGTGAAAATGTTGTAAATATTTGGGCAGGTTAGGCAGCGTATGTGGAGGAAAGAAGAGAGAGTTGTCATTTCTCTTTCATCGGATATGGAGAAAGAAACTAAACAAGTACAAAATCAGGGAAAGGGAGGGGGAGAGGAAAGGAAGGAAAAGAAGCTAAGGCCTGAAATTGAGTGGAAAGCATAAGTTACGTGATAAAAGGCGCAATGATACAAAGTCCTCCATTTACCTATTACAACCAGGAAGACAGCCATTTGGTCCATGCAGTCCCCAGCACAACAATCCCTTAAGTTCCATTACTCTCTGCTTACTTCCCTGAAGCCGTGCAATGTATTTTCTCACACGCACATGCATTCTTTATGGCACCTGTTTACAACAAATATATTTAACCTGCTGACATATCTTTCGTCTATGGGAGTAAACCAAAGCATCTGGAAGAAACCCAGAGGAAGCACATGCAAACTTCACACAAGCAGCACCCAAGACCAGGATCAAACGGGTGTCCCTGAAGCAGAGAGGCTGAAGTGCAAACTGAGGCCAAAGGTAAGAGGAATGGAGGAAGGGTGAGCAACATTTAATGACTTGAAAAGTTCTAGAGTGATGGAAAACAGCAAAAAGAAACAATCACTGCATTAGATCTTGGAACAGACATTGTTGTAGATAGGTGACACTTTAGGTACATAGTCCTGAAGTACAGCTAGGTTCACACTCAAAAGGGCATCACTTGTAATTATTCTTCAGCCCTGAAGGAGGGTCAATGGTCTGAAACGTCAACTGTTTATTCATTTCTGTAGATGCTTTCTGACCTGCTGAGTTCTTCCAGCATTTTGTGTGTGTTAACTTGTAATTAAAGCAAGAATTTGAGTCGAATGAATCACAACAACCAAAACATTTAATAAAACTTTGACAAAACTTCCTTCTACATCTACAAAGACAAACATGAGAGAATTTAAATTCTTTGAGAGTAAAAAGAAAGTTAGAATTTTCTGGTGTGGAAGATGAGAGAAAAATATCCTGCTAATGAGAAGTGCAAAACGAGGATATTGAAACAAGAATCTTAAATACTAAAGACCAGATCACCTGAAATGCCTACTATCCACATTTCTTGAAGAGATAAACTTTAGTTAGCACCCCCATCCCATCCCTGCACTTTAAACTAATTTCTATGACGCTGTTCACATTGTAAATGCATTTTGGTATTTATGTATTTATGCACATTTTATTCCATATTGTATTTTAACCTTGAACTTTACATTTTATATAATTATTTATTCTTTATAATTGTTGAATGTTGTTACTTTTTGTTGCATGCTGTGCCCTGACAGCACACCACAGCAAATTCTTAATACAAAGATTCTATATGGTAAATAAAGTTGACTCTGGATCCTCTACATTTCTGTCACACTATTTATTTATATTTGTACCTTAGTAATTTTATATGTCTTATACAACGTTGCTGCTGCAAAATAACAAATTCCATTACATAATTTTGGCAAATTTTCAAGATGTCATTCAAACAACTGATGAATTATGGACATAAAAGAGGCAGCTATGTGAATAGCTTCTGGAGCATTTGCTGGTAATTCAATGTATAAATGACGTCAACACTTTGAAAGGGATCAGAAAATCTTATATTATCAAATATCTGTAAGGGAATTTTTTAAATGATATCTCTCTTTATCTCTAATACTTGAGATTGAGTCTAATTTGATGCAAATCAGCAAAATACACATGAAGAATAATAAACAACCCACATTTATATAGCAATTTATGGAATTATTTGGATAAAATAAGTTATTGTCAAATACAGAAAGTGAGTTTTCATTCAACAGCAGTTGAAATGTGCAGTTTTGCACATTAGTTGTTTACGTCTTTGCTCGTATAGTTTTTTGGAAATTCTATGGCGTTTCTTTACTTTCCTTTAAATACCTGCAAAAAAAATAATCTCAAGGTTGTATATGGTGACATATCCAGTACTGTGCAAAAGTCTTAGGTGGTATATATATATATATGTGTGTGTGTGTGTGTGTGTGTGTGTGTGTGTGTGTGTGTGTGTGTGTGTGTGTGTGTGTGTGTGTGTGTATGTGTGTGTATATGTGTATATATATATATATATATATATATATATATATATATATAGCTACGGTGCCTTGGACTTTCGCATGGTACTGTAGTAATTTTATGTATTGTACTGTACTGCTGCCACAAAAAAAAACAAATTTTATGACATATGTGAGTGATGATAAACTTGATTCTGATATGGGTCTCTATTGTGGACTGAGAGTAGGAAGGGAGCAGAGAGAAGAGATTCCTGTTTGGGAAAAGAGGAAGGGAGAAGGGAGGAAATGAGAAGCTCCAGAGTGACATTTTGCATTGATCAATAAACCAATTGTTTGGAATCAAATGATCTTGCCTGCTGTTTGCAGGGCTGGGTGTGTCTGCTCTTGCACTATCCCCCACCACTGGCACTCCGTCTCTGCCACCTGTTCCACAGCCCTCCCGTGGTGCTCCTCCCTAACTATTCCCAACATTCTTTGCTCCTGCCTGGTTTACAATCTCACTCTCTGTTCCACTTTGACAAATACACTACTACCTTAGGCACCCTAGCTATATATATGTGCCTAAGACTTTTACCGTACTTTTGCATAGTAGGGTACAATAATAAATTTACTTTGAACGAGTACCAAGTGAACTATGCTTGATTCTTTCAAAGATTTTTTCTGGAAGCCACAACTAAAATAGTATATTCTTTATCCAGGGAACCCCAATTGTCTATTCTGGAACAATAACTCACAATTATTATATTAAGTATCAGTCATTATAGAATCTGAAATCCACCCCTTGAAATATTCTAAGCATGCTGTTTCAACCAAGTAATTGGGAATTTAAATGAATTCTGCTTTGACAGTCTGATTTGGTCCTGATGGAAATGTTATTCGGTTTCACCACACTGTAGCAGAACACTCATTTTTTCTGTTCCAATCAATTTCTGCACAACTGCCTCGTCGTTTGACTTTGGATAAGGTCTGTATGGAGTAGAAAACTTCCCACCATGCCTCTATTTTGCTGGAAGCACAAGCAGGCTAATGGCAATGCACAAATACTGAATCTTTAATTGTTCACTGCTCCCAGACTCTTACCTGCAACATGGTTTTTGACACTAATTTAGAGTCAAATTCCTTCAAATCACTTTTTACAGAATTCAAAATCGACTATTTGCCTTCAAAACTAACATGATGGTACAAAGGGAGCAACTCCCAATTGGGAGCTAAATCTCATTTCACTTTGCTAATCTCCGCCTGCTTCTTCCAATTGAACCCTTTTGTAACTTGAGCCTGCCAAACCTGGTTAAGGCACTTTAAATTTACTTCGGGAAACACTTGTGCAGACAACATGGTGCGGGTCATACTTAACTATAGGAAGCTCAAAGAACATACACTGGGTTTCAAATTTATAACCAAACAGCCTTCACCACATGCAGTTTAAGTAGCATTACTGGTAGCACTACACTAAATTTATGGCCAATGACACACACACATTTAATTTGTAACCAAACACTTCCCCTTCCTCTAAGCTCCCTTTAGAACTTTTGATTAACTCATATTTTTTGGGGAGGTTGGAGGTTAAATAAAGGAAGAGAAGAGTTCTATGCTGAAACAGCCCAGAGCAGCACCCAGAAAAAGGGCTAATGCCATGGACACTAAAGCAATAAAGGACGAGGCAATGACTTTTAAGTTCAGGAGTTCAAAAAGCAAGATTAGGCATAAAACTACCAATAAATACAGTATAATGAAAAGGAGGAAAAGGTCAAAATGTAATGTGTCACCATATTTTGTACATCTTTTTGAGCTTAATTGCGATGAGTGCACTAGTCACTTAACAGTATAAAATGTCCCTTTCAAAATCCGAGGTGACAATTTTACAACGATATAGGTCATAAACAGTCAAATGTAAGGCTAAGACACCATAATATGGCTGGTTGCTTTTTTGCCGAGTGGGTTTTGTTTATTATACCATCAGTATATCATTATCTACCACATCAGTTCCTTGATACAGGATCTCAGTGCATCTCAGCACCTCGATTACTATCTGTTTATTCAATCAGTACAAAGGACTAGCTATTCCACATTAATGAATCAAGCCTGCAGAATAATTGTTTGTTTTTCAACCAAAAAAAGGGACTTAAATATTATTTTGGGTATGAATACTGATTCACCCCAAATGCCTTGCCCAATGCTAGCTTTTTGATGAAAATGATCACAGCAACATCACAGCAGTCCAAAAGAAGTGACCAGTTGCATGCTGTTATTGGAGACATTTCAATGATGTGACAAGGCACCAAACAAGCTCTTCCTGCATAGCATAGAAAGAGGCGAGAGGAAATAGAACATACACAAAACATTAAGAACCCAAGCAGGTTGGAGAATTTTTTTATACCTGTACAATAAAAAAAACAAAGAATTCCTTCACTATGTACCTCTTGCCTATACAAGTACTGAAATAGAAAATTAGTAGTTTAAACTCAGTTCAGTGATGTACTGTATAAGAAAATGGGCCAGTCTTTTTCTGACTGCAATTTAAATGTTTTCCATCACAACAGGCTACAACACAAAAACGCGAGTTGCATGTTGCTAAAGCTACAATAAGACCATTGATACAGTTTCTAAATTAAGATCCAAAATAAACTAGACTTTATGTTATAAAAACATGCAAACCATAATTACACAACATTAGTGAAAAAAGACTAGTTTAGTACTAAGATTTCCTACCCTTCTAAATGGCACAGCAAGACTAATGGTGTAGCCAGAACATAAATGTGTCAGCAACGCTTTTAATTGGCTTTTCATGAATGACTTTACTGTACTTAAAAGTCTACTACTCTCTGATGTTTTGATGTGCTGTGGACTTTATTGTCTTCACTGCATAAGAAACAGATTTCAATCTACCCGTCTTGGTTCCTGAGCAAAATGCGGTGATTATTTTTCAAAAACGTAAATGATTTTGCATAAAATTTTGAGGGAAAAAGCATAACCTTGCCATGAAAATTTGGTTAATAAAATATAACTCTCTATTTGAGTCCATAATAGTTAGCAGAACTCATTATTAAAATTTCACACCTCTCATCTGAGCAAAATGCACTGAATTAGCAATTCATCAATAGCCTTTTGCAAACATTCTGCCATCCATTTAGCAACATTGTCACACAAGGTTTCATAAATATTTTAAAATTAATTCTGTATTCAGTTCATCAGCCACAGATATGAGACAAACAATATACGACAGTCAACTATGGAATGTGTGACCTTACACAAGATTATTAATAAACTGAGTAATAAAATTTAAATGTCACCTCGGGGGATTCGTTGCTTTGTCAGTAGTATTTAAAACATCTGACGTGACCTTAACCAGATGTACAATATACCGTAGATGTGAAAGGGTTAAAGAAAATCTATGAAGTGATGGCAGCAAAAGTTACAGATACGCTTCCGCTGCTGGTTCCGAATCATACTGGTTAGAGGCAGACAAAGGAAGCCCTTGAAGCGAACACAGCTTTTGAGTCCCTCTTGTCAAAGTTTACAGAAAGCTTAATTGGGAAGTTATAAATTGAGATGGAGAGCAGAGCCAGACAGAGAGCAGCTCTGCTGTCAACCATAGTGGGACTCTTTGTGGAGACCAGCAACTTTAACTCCAAAATATTGTAGCTGGGAAATATTGAGAGGAATTTCAGAGGCATATTTAAAATCTGGTGATCTCCAAACAGTATTAAATATAACAAAAAATGTAATTTTTTATATCAAAGTATACAATTGCTAAATCAATATGGGCACCATGGTAGCAAAGTGGTTCACTGGACACTATTACAGATCAGGCCATCGGAATTCAGAGTTCAATTCCAATGTCATCTGTAAGAAGTCTGTACACCCCCTCCCCACGAACATGTGGGTTTTCTTCTGGTGCTCCAGTTTCCTCCTAAAATCCAAGGACGTACCAGTTAATTGGTCATTATAAATTGTCCCATAATTAGGCTAGGGTTAAATCGGTAGTTGCTGGGCCGTGCAGCTCGAAGGGTTGCACTGTATCTCAGTAAATAAAGAAATAAGGAAGTCCAAAATTTAAAACATCCACAGTTTTATTTGACTACAAATGAATTCAAGTTGCTTCAGAATCAGATTTATTATCACAGTCTACCTCAGTGTGATCTGGCACTTTCCGATTCCCTGCACTGCACTTTCTCTGTGCTCTAACAGTGTACTTTATTCCATTGTTGGTTTACCTTGTTCTCTCTCAATTCACTGGTGCAATGAATTGAGATCTGTATGAACAATATGCAAGACAAGTTTGTCACTTAGTACATGTGACAACAATAAATCTATTTACCATGTTTGACATATAGGAATACAAGATATATGGCAATATCCACAGTCAGGTGATGAATGTGATTTTTTTAATATTCAAGATGAAGTTGGATGAGAGATGTGAAAAATGAACTCCACTGAACCACCCAGAAGCCCCATTCTGGTCAAACAGACATCATTACTAACCAAAATTATAAAAATCAGTACTGGCAGAAAAACATCATAACTACTTGGAGAAAGATCCTTGGACAAAGTTCCTTTAAAAAGTTTGAAGAAAGTTTTTTTTTAAAAATCACAAGAACAAAAGCAGACAAGTCACGGCTCTGTAATCTCTTGCCCATTCTTCCTTCCAAGCTAAACATGAACAGCAGTTATCTCATCCAAAGTTTATATTGTGTTTTAATTAAGAAGCATAAATGTCTCATCATTCCAATCCATCAGTCTAGTGGTAGCTATGCAAGACTTCCAAAGAACAATACATTTACAAAGAAATTCAACAACTGTGATGATGATAAAAATGCATCTCAACTCCGTATGTGATTCTGCAGATTCTGGAAATCTTCACCACACAAACAAGCTGCTGGAGGAACTCAGCAATTAACTTGTAGGTGGACTGTTTTCCAAAAAAGCATTTACATTTTTTGGTAGATCCATGCTAGAATACAAAGAAGTCCCTTTAGAACAGAGAGGGCAGAGATGAAGAAGAATGTCATTAGCCAGAAGGTGGTGAATCAACGGAATTTATTGCCACAGACGGCTGTTGAGGCCAAGTCATTGGGTATATTTAAAGTAGAGATTGGTACGTTTTTTGATTAGTAAGGGCACCAAAGATTACAGAAGAATGATGTTGAGAGGGAAAATACCTCAGCCATGATTAAATAGCGAGCTAACTCAATGGGCAAATAGCCTAATTCTGCTCCTATGTCTTATGTTCTTATAAATACCAATTGCTGCAAGATCCAAAGACAGGTCAGCCTATAACAAATAGATGCCATTTATTCTGCACCCCCTCAAGCCAGGAGCCACTGAGATCAGGGCGGGTTGTGCACTATCAGAATACACCACTGAGTGGCAGAACACCTGTGCAGAATTCTTCTTGGGAATCACCTCCCATCTCGAACTTCCATTTGGGGAGGTAGGAGTGAAAATTCCTTTGAGGAGAAGGAAAGAATGAAGAGGCTGATTCAATTTGCTAAGCACCAGCTAAATGTTACTCTAACACCAGTGGTAAATTTCAGAGTACCTATTGTGTAGCCCTGCAGGGCCTGAATAAAAACTTTGGGTGCAACATCACACAATTCATCCAATTTTTTTTTATCTTTTAATTAAACCCTAATTTTATGCTTGTTCAAATTAAGATAAATTTTTAAAAAAATTGAAAGTCCATCATGTTTCCAAATCTACACAAAGACATCCCCACAAGATGATCATAAGGAGCCAATTCCATTAACTGGAATCATTCAGAATGGGTTTGAGAGAGAAAATAAATCAACCATGATTGACTGGCAGAGCAGACTCAATAAGCTGAATGGTCTAATTCTGCTCTTATGGTCACATGAAAAATTAGTAAATTGTATCCCTTGTAGTCATCAAGGACGTATATACAGAAAGATGCCAGAGAAGGGCCAGTAACATCATGAAGGATTCCACCCAGCCTGCTCATGGACTGTTTGTCCCACTCCTTTCAAGAAGGACCTCCAAAAGGATCAGAACCTCATCATGGTTTGGAGGCTTGTGTGTCTCAGTGACCCGGAGAGCTATTTTGGCTGGAGTCAGAGCTTTATGCTTTGGCTCTTGGTAGGGTCACCCTGCCAAACAGGTCAAAGATTAGAGGACAGACCAAGAGTGGTCCACCAGTTCTTCAGGTTCGGGGGTTCAGCTCAGGGCCAACAACCCTGACTGGTAAAACAAAATTGTTACAGAAAACAGCAATGAAGAATCCTTCATCATCCTGAGTTTGATGGTATTCCTGAATCTCCACCCAGGACTTACATGAGTGCCAGTAGTGAAAACTGAGAGGAAGCTACTAACACGAAGGAAGCCCTGAACACTGCCAGAGATGGAGGACTTCCATTGCCGCTCTAAAAGCCAGTGGCATAACAGGCAGTACGTAAGAAGTTGCAGGAAGGAAGTTACGTAGCATCACACCAAGACCACCAGACTCAAGAAACAAGCTGATCAACACCTCCACCCACTAAACCAATTCTCCTCAGCCCAATCACAGTCATTTCCAGTCAAACACTTTATGTACAGATACTCCTGTGCCCAGCGTCACTTTATAAACATACAGTACAAACTATGTATACAATTATCCTGGGTATTTATATTTATTGTTTTTATATTATTTTGTTTTTTATCTTAATGTGCTGCACAAGATCTGGAGTAATAATTATATTGTTCTCCTTTACACTCGTGTGCTGGAAATGGCATTAAACAATCTTGAATCTGAAAGGGCTTTACAGATCAATGGTTTAGAGTCTGTAACTTCCAAATTTACTCTGCATCCGTCTTTGGTGGGCATTGTCGTCAGATGGAAAATGTCAAACAAAAAGAATGAACTGAATCAGACTGCGACAGCCCAGTGCCAAGCTGCCCCATGCTAACTACTAACAGATTTGCAGGCAGGTCTAGTTGTTATGACCGACTGGGGTTCTGGTATATCCTCTACCCCATGTAAAAGCAGGACAACAGAGGCCAGCTGAGCACAGCTTTGGTGCTCAGACTGTGCAGTGCTTACTGCTCGAATGCTCCTCCAGATAAGAGCGTGAATCCAGCAGTCCATTGTAAACAACTACTGGTATTTCCTGCCTGATATTGTACTGTATTTTGGGTGCTAAATATTTCAAGAATGGTGCATTTTAATTGTGGAAAAATAAAATCTAAACTCAGCAACAATTTAAGAGTGAAATGTTTAAACACAGAACATCTAAATGAGAGAAAGTTCAGAAATCAGGGGTGCAAATGGACTTGGGAGTCCACATGCAAGATGCCCTAATGGTTAATTTGCAGGTTGAGCTGGTAGTAAGGAAGGCAAATGTAATATTAGCATTCATTTTGAGACTAGAATATAAAAGCAAGGACATAATGCTGAAGTTTTATAAGGCACTGGTCAGGCTACACTTGGAGTATTATGAGCAGTTTTGGCCCCTCATCTAAGAAAGGATGTGCTGGCATTGGAGAGGGTCCAGAGGAGGGTCACAAGAATGATTCTGGGAATGAAAGGGTTAGAGTATGATGAGTATTTGATAGCTCTGAGCCTGTACATACTTGAGTTTAGAAGAATGAGAAGGTATCTCATTGAAACCTATAAAATATTGAAAGGCCTAGAAGGAGTGGAAGGAGAGTATGTTTCCTATAGTGGGAGAGTCTAGGACCAGAGGGGACAGCCTCAGAATAGAGGGATGTCCATTTAAGATGGGACTGAGGGGGGATTTCTTTAACCAGAGGGTAGTGAATTGGTGGCACTCATTGCCACAGGCGGCTGTGGAGGCCAAGTCATTGGGTGTATTTCAGACATAGGTTGACAGGTTCTTGATTAGTCAGGACATTAAAGGATGCGAGGAGAAGGCAGGAGAATTAGGTTGAAAGGGAAAATGGATCAGCCATGATGAAAGAATGGAGCAGACTTTATGGGCCAGAAGGTTTAATTCTGCATCTATGTCTCATGATCTAACATTATAGCACAGTGCAGGCCCTTTGGCCCATAATGCTGTGCCCTCTGGTCCTAGACTCTCCCATTAAAGGAAACATAGTCTCCATCCACTCCATTCTTATAGCTTATTCTATCATCAACCTAACCTTTCCCTCTTACATAATCCTCCATTTTTCCAACATCCATATGCTTATCTAACATTTTCTTATTTCCCTTATTGCATCTGTTTCTACTACCATCTCTGGGAAGGAAGTCCACACACTCATAACTGTAAAAATCTACTTCTGGCATCCCCTCTATAATTTCCTCTAAGCACCTTAAAATTATGCCCATTTTTAAATTTACGTCAAAATTGTTCAATGCACAACTTTTAATGCTGCTAAAATAAATTAATTGAAAAACTAATTCTACAAGGAATACTAAATGCAATTAAAATGACAAAACCTAATTTCAAATTGAATCAACTCACACCACTACAAACTTTGTACTTTAAGTATTACTCCAGTAAGAAAAGACTAAGTTAGAAATTATAGTTTCCTGACAGTGGCTGAATAATGCTAATCTACAGTTCATGCAAAACAGGACAACTCCTTGTAAATTTAACACAATATTTGCAATTAAGTTCATTTTTTTTTGGCAAGGTACTTCCTCTCTACTGATATTATAACTATCCCAGGATGCGGAGACAGGCCATGGAAGATCCTCCAACCAAAAACGAGATACTAATTACTATGCTAAATTGATTAGTTGTCATGCCACTGACTAAATAATTAGTTACACTTAAAATAAATGGGATTCCTTTTGTGCGGATTCCCTGAAGACTCTGATTTCTCTCATTTTAAGGCCGTCTCACCTTTAGACACCACAGAAGATGAACAGGTCCTGATTTTCCATAGCCCCTTCCAGAATCGAGTAAATTGAACAATACTGTATTAATTGTATCTGGTGCTCCTGGTGTGGACCCTCTACATTGATGAGGCCTGATGTGGTCTGGGGGACCGCTTTGTTGAGCAACCACTCCATCCTCAAAAAGCAGCATCTCCCAGTGGCTATTTAAATTCCAGTTTCCAATCCCATTCCCACATATTGGTCCATTGCCTCCTCTATTGCCATGATGAGGCCATTCTCAGGTTGGAGGATTGTAGCCATGAACATCAATTTCTCTAAATTAAAGTAATTCTTCTCTCTCCCCCTTTCCTCTTTTTCCATTCCCTACTCTGGTTCGGCTCTTACTTCTCCACTTTTTCTCACCTGCCTACCACCACTCTCTGCTGCCCCTACTCCTTCCTTTTCACCATGGTCCACTCTCCCTTCCTATCAGATTCCTTCTTCTCTGGCTCCTTAACCTTTTCCACCTATCACTTCCCAGCTTCTTACTTCCACCTCACCTTCCTGGTTTCATCTATCACTTCCTAGCTTGTACTCCTTCCCCTCTACACACCTTCTTATTCCGGCAACCCTTTTCAGTCCTGATGAAGGGTCTTTTCCATTGATGCTGAGTTCCTCCAGCATTTGGTGTGTTTCTCTCTGTTAAGCATCTCTTTTCTTAGTGGCTCACACACCTTAAGATTAAGTTCAAAGACATTAAGACTTGCTGCGCTCTGCTAAAGTTGTTACATTGAAGCAGGCACACCCCTGTGAATGCCCTGGTGTTACTTCAACTGGAATATTGGTGACAGAAGCTTAAATCGGACCAGTGTATCACCAGTCCTCGAGTGGCAGACTTATCCCACAACTTGCTGCAAGACAAAAAGATCACCAGGGAGATGGGGGAGAAGTGCAGCCATTGCGATGAGGTGGTTGAGCGGATGGGCAGAAACAAGTACAAAACTCATTTACAGAACAGAGATTTGCCTGAAGGTCTTGATTTTATACATGTCTGGTTGCTTCATTAGTTGTGATTTCCCCCCCCCCCCCATGCTCACCCCCATTGAGGCACACTTGCTGAAGTAGTCTGCAATCCCAGTGGTATTTCTGATTTACTACCAGGGATTTTAATAAGGTGTAAATGGGCACATTGTGATCACTAACGACCCACACACACACACAACACTAGGATTAATGATCTGAATGACATTTAAAAATAGTCACATTTGGATGACAGTTTAAGGACAGGATCTGCCAAACTTCTCTTGCCAGACAGATCACATCAGTGTTATTTCATGCTCTCTACCAGTGACTAACAGACATACATAGAACATGGAACAGCATAGCACCAGGACCGGCTCTTCGCCCCTCCCTGTTTGTTTGTTTATTTACTGAGATACAGCAAAGAACGGGCCCTTCCTGCCCTTCAAGCCTCACCACCCTCGATTTAATCCCGCACCTAATCACAGGGCAATTTACAATGACCAATTAACCTGGTTAACTGGTACACTTTTGGATTCTGGGAGGAAACCAGAGCACACGGAGCAAACCCACATATTCCGCAGGGAGGATGTATAGACTCTTTACAGATGACATTGGAATTGAACTCTGAATTCCGATGCCCTAGGTTTTAATAGCATTGCGCTAACCACTACATTACCGTTTAACTCTATCTAATGTTGTACCTAGCTGTCTGTAATCCCATGTTGAGTTTAACTAACTAAACCAATGACTTCTAATTAATGTAATCCTTCTAACACCCACATTGACCTTATCCCTTCCTTCTCTGCATATTAAGACTAAGAGACATAGAATCAGGCTATTAAGCCCATTGATTCTGCTCCGGTATTCCAACATGTTTGATTTATTGTCTCTCCTAATCCATCATCTGCCTTCTCCCTGTAACCTTTGACGTTCTGACTAATCAAGGACCTATCAACCTCCATTTTAAATATATCCAATGACTTGGCATTCCCCATCATCTGTGGCAATAAATTCCACAAATTCACTACTCTGTGGCTACAGAAATTCCTCCTCATCTCTGTTCTAAATGGACATTCTTCCATTCTGAAGTTGTGACATGTGGTCCTAGATTACCCCACTGTCAGAAACATCCCCTTTACATCATCTAGGCTTCCAATATTTGATAGGTTTCAATGAGATCTACCCTATTTCACATATAAAGGTCTTTTAACACACACAAAATGCTGGAGGAATTTTGCAGGTCAGACAGTATCTATGGAAAGGAATAAGAAACATCAACAGTTTATTCCTCTGCAGAGATGTTGCCTAATCTGCTGAGTTCCTCCAGAATTTTGTGTGTGTTACTCTGGATTTCAGCATCTGCACAATTTCATATTTATGATTTACTTCTCTACATGTTTATGTGCCTAAGAGGCTCTTAAGTGTTCCTGTACACACACTACTCCAGGCAGTGCATTCCAAGCACCCACCAGTCTCTGCGTAAAAACACTTGCCCCACACACCTCCTTGTACCTTCCCCTACACACCCTCTAGTACTGAACACTTGCATCTTGGGAAAGAGATAATGGTTGTCTACTCTATGTTTAAGATTTTATTTATTTAAAGATTAGGAGTGGAACAGGCCCTTCCTACCCAGCAATCCACCAATTTAATCCTAGCCTAATCACAGGACAGTTTACAATGACCAATTAACCTACTAATCAGTACATTTTTGCACTGTGGGAGCAAACTGGAGCACCCAGAGGAAACCCACTTGTTCCTTACAGAGGACACTGAATTGAACTCTGGCACCCAAGCTGTAACAGTGTTGTGCTAACCGCTATGCAACCATTGCATTCAATGCCTCACTTAATGCTCACAGGGTTTCATAAACTTCTATCAAATCTCCCCTCAGCCTCCGATACTCTAGAGCAGAGATTCCCAACATTTTTTTTATATGCCATGGACCAATACCATTAGGCAAGGGGTCCATGGACTCCAGGTTGGAAATCCTTGTTCTAGAAAAAACAGCCCAGCTCATCCAATCGCTCCTCACAGCAAACATTCTCCAAACCAGACAGCATCATGGTAAACCTCCTTCATATCTTCTCTGGCCTCCATACTATTCCTATAATAAGGTGATGAGAATTGAATGCAATAGTCTAATTAGTAAATTGGTTTATTATTGTCACATGTACCAAGGGACAGTGAAAAACACATCTTGTATGCCGTTCATACAAATCAAATCTTTACAATAGTCCATTGAGGTAGTACAAGGAAAACAAATAATATAGTGCAGAATAGTGTTACAGAGGAAGTGCAGTGCAGGTAGAAAATAAAGTGCAAGGTCAAAGCAAAGTAGACCGAGGTCAGGAGCCCATTTTATCATAGTAGGAGACAGTTCAATAGTTTATAACAGAGGGATAGAAGCTGTCCTTGATCATGGCGGTACGTGCTTTCAGGCTTTTGTATCTGTCTGATGGGAGAGGGGTGAGCAGAGGATGTCTGAAATGGATGGAGTCTTCGATTATGTTGTCTGCTTTACTGAGGCAGCGAGAAACAATGACAATGTCTGTGAAAGGGAGGCTTCTCCCTGTGATGTGCTGAGCAGTGTCCACAACTCTCGGCAGTTTCCTCCAGTTACAGGCAAAGTGGTTGCCGCCTGGAAAGGATGCTTGCTGTTGTGCACTGAAGGTCAAAGAGAGCATGCTAAATTTCTTGAGTCTTCTGAGGAAGTAGAGGCACTGGTGAACTTTCCTGGCCATGATGTCAATATTTTGGACCAAAGCAGACTATTGGTGATGTTCACTCCAAGGAAGGAAGCTTAAATGGGATTTAACCAGAGTTTAATGAACTGAAATAGAACCTCCTAGCTCTTGAACTCACTCGCCCAACTAATGAAGGTAAGCATGCCATTCACCTTCATTACCACCCAACAACCCGTGTGCTTATTTTTAAGGAGCAATTTACCTGGACCCTAAGATCTCTCTATTTATTGATGCATTAACTGCATACCCTCCCTTACTTTGGATCTCCTAAAGTGTAGCGTCTCGCACATGTCAAAATTAAACTCAGGGTCATAATGGTTGCATCTTAACATCTAATGAAGACAGCAAGTTCTCATTAAACTCAAAAAACATTTCTTGTTCCTGCATTTAAGTCACAGAGCACTCCAGCACAGAAACCGGCCCTTCAGCCTACCTAGACCATCCCAAGTTACTGATCTGTTTAGTCCCATTAACCTGCACCCAGTCCATAGACCACTCCCATCCACATGCCTAACCAAATTTCTCTTAAATGTTGAAATCAAACTTAAATACCATTTAAATACCAAATTTCACTCAAACCATTGAGCAAAGACAATTACAATGGCTGTAATTCAACAAACTCAAACGTGCCTATCGCAAAGGTTAGACAATTACTTAGTCAGATCTGGCAAGTGTTCTGATTCACAACATACCACCCCAGGAAATTTTGTAAAGGCAGGATTCACTCCAACCATTATTTTCTGACAGTTCTGCACAAGAGGAATGGCAGCTGCTAAAGTTTCACCGAATTATATTTTGTGCTGGAAAGTGGAGAAAGTGTCTGATGATATAAACCCAGGTAAAACTGTGAGGAAGGAGAAAGATGTAGTGAGGCTTCAAGAGGACATGAGTAAGAACACAGCAGATAACAATGAAAAAAAGGAAGTAATACAATTTTATCAGCGACTTAATGAGCCTCATCTCTTGCTTTCAATTTTTATTTCCTTACCTCAAAAAAGATGTACTTGCTATAGTGGGAATGTGGCAAAAATTCAGAGACAATGGGTTTGCTATATGAGGGGAGCTGGAACAGATTAGCCTACTGTTCTCCAGAGAACAGCTGATTGAGGAGATCTCACTGAAGCTTACAAATTCTTACTGAGCTTTGAGACTGGATGCAGGGAGGATGTTCCATTGCTGAAGTGTCCAGACCTAGGAATTACAGTCTCCAATCCAGGGGAAGACAGTTTAGCACTGAGATAAGGGGAAATTTCTTCATTAAGAGAATAGTGAGTCTTTGGAATTCTCACACCAGTTGGTTACAGAGGCTCAAACATTGAGTTTGATTTAAAAGACAGCATTTGATTGCTGGAAATGAAAGGAATCAAGCGGTAAGCATAGTGCCAGAAATGGCACTGAGGTAGTACTCAATCATGATCTTTCTGGATAAATGATAGAACTAGACCAAAGAGTCAAATGGCCTTCTACTGTTTCTCTGCCTTATCTTGGCTTAAGTGCAAGTTTTTTTAAAACCATTTTCTTAGTTAACAACAGAAAGGAGCTTGTCAAAATTTCAAGCTTTGTATTACTAAAATTTGTAGATCAACAGATTTACCCAATGATTAACTTCTGGATGTATCATAACATTTCAGCAGATGAAGGCCACTCAGGGAGGCACCGTGGTAATCCGCTGCCTTACAGCTCCAGAGAGCTTGATTTGGTCGATAGCGTCGTTAAGACGGTGTGCGGTTTGTTGACCATCATTAGTCGGGAGATTGCGTTCAAGAGCTACAGGGTAATGTTGCAGCTCCACTTAGACCACTCTTGGAATATTGTGTTCAGCTCTGGTCACCTCATTATAGGAAGGACGTGGAAGCTTTCGTGAGGGTGCAGAGGAGATTTACCAGGATGCTGCCTGGATTAGGCAGCAAGTCTGATGAGGAAGCTAGGGTTCTTTCTCGAAGGAGAATAAGAAGTGACTTGCTGGAGATGGGCAAGATGATAAAAGTACAGACCAAGTGAATAGCCAGAGACCTTTTCTCAGGGTGGAAACCGCTACTAAGAGAAAGCATTATTGTAAAGTGTTTGAAAAGTATAAGGGGGATGTCAGAGGCAGATTAGTTTACACAGAGTGGTGGGACCATGGAACATGGTGCCAGGGTGGTGGTACAGGCAGTATATTAGGGACACTTAAAAACTCTTAGATAGGGACATAGATGAAAGAAAAATGGAGGGCTATGCGGGAGGGAAGGGTGCAGAGATGCATTTTTGAGGTTAAACCAGGGCAGAACACATATTCAGTGGCCAATAAACAGGTACCTCCTGTACCTAATAAAGTGACCACTGAGGGTATGTTTCGTGTCTTCTGCTTCTGTAGCCTATCCCTTTCAAGGTTCAATGTGTTGTGCCCACAGAGATGTGTTTGTACATGCTGTCACATTCTTGTCAGCTTCAAAGTTCAAAAGTTCAAAGTAATTTTATTATCAAACTCCATATATGTCACCATATACAAGCCTGAGATTTACTTTCTTGTGGTCATACTCAATAAATCCAATAACCATGAAAGACTGCATCCAACATGGCAGACAACTCACTGCAAAAGACCACGGACTGTAAATTCAAAAAGGAGAAAAGTAAATAAATAAATATCCAGAACATAAGATGAAAAGTCCTTGGAAGTGGTGGGAACAGTTCAGTACTGGAGTGAGTGAGCTTGTTCCAAGTATTCACCATTCCTTGAGGAAAATGCAGGTTTCTTCTGCATTTTGGATTTTGACTTTGGACTAAAGACTCTATTTCAGTCTTAGTTTTTATATTCTATGTATTTTGCCCAATCTTCTTTCTCTTGCGTGTGGGGAAGGGGTTTTGGAGGTTGACGTGCCTGATCTGTTTTGTGCGTTTTTGTTTGTGCAGGATGAGGGACTTGGGAATCAAGGTGCCTGATCCATTTTGTTCTTTTTTTTTGAACGGAAGGAGGGATTTGGGAAGTCGATGTGTCTGCTCCAGTTTCCTCATCTTTTGTGCAGGAAACGGATTTGAGGGTCGATGATCGTGCTGCCTTTCTTTTCTTTCTTGTTTTCATGGCTACCGGGAAAAATGAAGGATTTCAGACTAGTATACTTTGATAATAAATGAGAATTGAATTGAATTGAATCCATATCTGCTACCTTTTTGTAATATTTTCAGTTCTAAGATCCAAATCAAATCAACCAATCATGTGGCAGCAACTCAATGCATGACCACATGCAGATATGGTCAAGATGTTGTTTTTCAGACCAAACGTCAGAATGGAGAAGAAATGGGAGTCACAACACCAGGTTCAGGAACAACTATTAAGCTCTTGAACCAAAGAGGATAATTTCTCTTGCCCCGTTATTGAAATGTTCCCACAGCCTATGGACTCACCTTCAAGGACTCCTCATCTCATGTTCTCAATATTTATTGCTTATTATTTATTATTATAATTCCATTCAGTTTGTTGTCTTTTGCACACTGGTTGAGCACACAAAATGGTGCGGTCTTTCATTGATTCTATTATGGATTTAAGACCATGGACCATAATTCACAGGAGTAGAATTAGGCCATCTGGCCCTTTGAGTCTGCTCCGCCATTCAATCATGGCTGATCCTTTTTTTTCTATCTCTTCCTCAACCCCCATTTCTGGCCTTCTTCCTGGAACCTTTGAAACCATGTCCAATCAAGAACCTATCAATCTCTGCTTATAAACACCCAACAACCTGGCCTCCACAGCTGCATGTTGCAACAAATTCACCACCCTTTGGCTAAAGAAATTTCTCTGTTTTGAAAGGGCTTCCCTCTATCCTGAGGCTCTGCCCTCTTGTCCTAGACTCCCCCAACATGGGAAACATCTTTTCCACATCTACTCTGTCTAGGCTTTTCAACATTCGAAAAGTTTCAATGAGATCCCCCCTCATCCTTCTGAATTCCAGCAAGTACAGACCCACAGCTATCAAACATTCCTTGTATGATAACCCTTTCATTCCTGGAATCATCCTTGTGAACCTCCTCTGGACCCTCTCCTGAGTATACCTGCAAGAAAATGATTCTCAAGCTTGTATATGGTGACATATACAGAGTTGAGGAAGAGCTTCTTCTCCCAGAGAGTTGTGGAGGTGTGGAATGCACTACCTCGGAAGACGGTGGAGGCCAATTCTCTGGATGCTTTCAAGAAGGAGCTGGATAGATACCTGATGGATAGGGGAATCAAGGGATATGGGGACAAGGCAGGGACTGGGTATTGATAGTGAATGATCAGCCATGATCTCAGAATGGCGGTGCAGACTCGAGGGGCCGAATGGTCTACTTCTGTACCTATTGTCTATTGTCTATTGACATATATGTACTCTGATAATAAATTTACTTTGAACTTTAATGAGTAGGTGTATGGGTGTATCTAATAAAGTGGCCACTGAGTGTACATAGTGAATGACAGGTCCTTTGAGAGTGTTGTGGAACAGAATGACCCGGAAGAACTCAAAGTAAGTAGTTCCCTGAAAGTGTTTACCCAGGTAAACAAGGGGATGGTGCACTGAGTACAAGTGTTAAATCGTGTTATAGCTCTACATGATGTTAATGAGGCATCAGCTGGAATATTCAGGTTGCCATACTATGGGAAGAATGTGCTTAAGCTTGAGAAGGTACAGAAATGTTTCACAGGGATGTTGCCACTAGTGAGGGTTCGAGTACAGAGTGAGAAGATAGGTAGGAACTGATTTTCCTGGAGTGTAGAAATCATGAGAGACATAGATAAAAATCACTGCTACAAAAAGCAACATGCATCATCAAAACCCCCCACCATCCAGAGCCTTGCTCTATTCTCAGTGCTACCATTGGGAGAGGAGATACACCACCAGGTTCAGGAAAAGTTATTACCCTAAAACCATAAGACTCCTAAACTAGCCTGCATAACCGGGATCAGACAAGATGTACTCCAGGCTTCTGTGGAAGGCAAGGGAGGAAATTGCTGAGCCTCTGGCAATGATTTTTGCATCATCAATAGGGATGGGAGAGGTTCCGGGTGATTGTAGGGTTGTGGATATTGTTCCATTATTCAAGAAAGGGAGTAGAGGTAGCCCAGGAAATTATAGACCAGTGAGTCTTACTTCAGTTGTTGGTAAGTCGATGGAGAAGATCCTGAGAGGCAGGATTTATGAACATTTGGAGAGGCGTAATTTGCCTTACGAGCCTGATTGAATTTTTTGAGGATGTGACCAAACATGTTAATGATGGTAGAGCAGTAGATGGTGTGTATATGGATTTCAGCAAGGCATTTGACAAGGTACCCATGCAAGGCTTATTGAGAAAATAAGGAGGGGAAATTGCTTGGTGGATCCAGAACTGGCTTGCCCACAGAAAGCAAAGAGTGGTTGTAGACGGGTCATATTCTGCATGGAGGTCGGTGACCAGTGGTGTGCCTCAGGGATCTGTCTGGGACCCCCACTCTTCATGAATTTTATATGTGACCTGGATGAAGAAGTGGGGGGATGGGTTAATAATTTTACTGATGACACAAAGGTTGGAGGTGTTGTGGATAGTGTGAAGGGCTGTCAGAGGTTACAGCAGGACATCGATAGGATGCAAAACTGGGCTGAGAAGTGGCAGATGAAGTTCAACCCAGATAAGTGTGAAGTGGTTCACTTTAGTAGGTCAAATATGATGACAGAATTTAGTATTAATGGTAAGATTCTTGGCAGTGTGGAGGATCAGAGGGATCTTGGGGTCTGAGTCCACAGGGCGCTCAAGGCTGCTGCGCAGGTTGACTTTGTGTTTCAGAAAGCAGATGGTGCATTGGCCTTCATCAATTGTGGGATTGAGTTTAGGAGCTGAGAGGTAATGTTGTAGTGATATAGGACCCTAGTCAGACCTCAAAGTCAGTTCTGGTTGCCTTACTACAGAAAGGATGTGGAAACCATAGAAAGGGTGCAGAGGAGATTTACAAGAATGCTGCCTGGATTGGGGAGCATGCCTTATGAGAACAGGTTGAGTGAACTTGGGCTTTTTTCCTTGGAGCGATGGAGGATGAGAGGTGACTTGATGAGAAGCATTGATTGTGTGGATAGTCAGAGGCTTTTTCCCTTGGCTGAAATGGCTAGCATGAGAGGGCACAGTTTTAAGGTGCTTGGAAGTAGATTCAGAGGAGATATCAGAGGTAAGGTGTTTACACAGAGAGCGGTGAGTGTGTGGAATGGGCTGCCGATGACAGTGGTGGGAGGCGGATATGATAGGATCTTTTAAGAGACTCCTTTTCAGGTATATGGAGCTCAGAAAAATAGAGTGCTATGGGTAACCCTAGGTAATTTCTCAGGTAAGGGCATGTTTGGTACAGCTTTGTGGGCTGAAGGGCCTGTATTGTGCTGTAGGTTTTCTATGTTCTATGCTCTAACTTCACTCATCTCAGTGTTGAACACAACCCATGGACTCACTTTCTATGACTCTACTATTCTTGTCCTCAGCATTATCTATCTATCTATTTATTTATTCATTCGTAGGGTGGCTCTTTTGTATTTGCATAGCTTGTTTTCTTTTGTACATTGGTTATTTGTCTGTCTTTGTGCGTGGCTTTTCATTGATGCTATTGGATGCCTGCAAGGAAATGAATCTCAAGGTAGTATATGGCAACATTTACGTCCTTCAATAATAAACTTGCTTTGAACATCCAACTTAGAAGATGAATGGTGACAGTCATTTTTCCAAGGTCAGGGAGGCCTTGGAGATAGGTTAAAGGTGTGAGGGTATCCTTTTCCCCTCGGAGTGGCGAATACATGGAACGAGCTGCTAGAGGAAGTGATAGAGGTTTAATCTCTATAGATACTGGGTTGTTTGCAATTGGGGTGGTGATCAACAGGAAGGATAAACCAGAGAAGCTGGGTTTCTCTGTAGAACAGAGAGCAGTGGAATATGACCGGGTAGAACAGGTCAACAAGGAAAAAATGTTCAAATCCATTAAAGGGCCATGGGTGCAAAGACCAAGATTTGAGGTGACTAGCAGGACAAGGACTCACATGAGGAATACTTTTCCACACAGTGTTATGCTGATCAGGAATTCACTGCCTGCAAGGGTGGTACAAGTGGATTTCAGAAAGGATTTACGCAAGGAATTCAAAAGGAAAAAACATTGCAGGGCTTCAAGGAAAGAGCAAGGCAATGAGATCAACTGAATTTCTCTGCAAAGTGCTGGCTTGACCTTTGTGGGCAGAATGGCTTTCCAATAAAACCAGTGCTCAGTGTTAATACAGCTTGCTGAATCCCATGATGTAGCACAACTCCAAATTCCATCACTTGATATCATTTTCAAAATTCAATCCAGATTTTGAAAAGGCTATATTTGCAACAATTTATATCCTGAACAAATCATTACCTTCATAATGATGAATAACAAATTATAGTAACTATTTTCTAACTGTTGAGTGTTTTCAATGTTTAAATATTATGTATTGAAGGGCAGTTCCTCTATGAAATAAAACATAAATTATGTCCCTCTGCTCCCTGTAAGGAGTTTGTATGCTCTCCCTGTCACTGTATGGGAGTCCAAAGATATACCGGTTGGTAGGTTAAGCTGTCCTGTGTTTAGGCTGGGGTTAAATTAGGGATTGCTGGGCAGCAAGTCTTGAAGGGCTGGAGGGGCCTATTCTGCGCTCTAGACAGATAGACAGACAGAGAGGCAAACAGGTAGATAAAAGTCACGCTGGTTTCAATATTTCTTTCATTTGCTCAGCTCTAGAACTGAATGTTAACCACTATGATGTTCTTGGAAATCATTAACGACGTTCAAGCATTTACAGTGCAAAGACATTTCATACAGCATATACTAACCATCAACATTTTGCTAATACCCAATTAAAATTCAAATCCATAATTAGTTCATAATGCAGATTTGTAACTTGCATGAGTATCATAATGATAACTTAAGAGATGCAGCTATCATTCAGCAAAGTAATGATATGCATACAGAGAGCACACAAAACCACTTTGAGTCAATTGACAGAATGCAATAATTACTATGCAGTTATATTCTAATTGGTAAAAACAATAACTGCTTCAGAATTTCTGGTAAGTTCCATTTAACTTGAAGCATTTCAAAATCTATCAAACCATTAATTAATTCAAGCTTTTTAAAAAAAAATGCTGCATCTAGCTTCATACATTTCCTTCCGAATCATTAGTATGCTCTGATTAGTCTGAAGCATTTCAAAATCTGATAAAGGGTCCTGATGAAGGGGTCCCAGTCCAAGGCATCAACTTTTTCATAGATCTTTTCTGAAGGTGCTGTCTGGCCTGCTGAGTTCCTCCAGCATGTTGTGTGTTGCTTTGGATTTCCAGCACCTGCAGATTTTCTCATGTTTGTGAATTCAAAATCAACTTAACCATTAATTAATTCGTTTTTTTTTAAACATTGCACCTAGCTTCATACACTTGCTTCAGAATTTTTGGTATGTTCTGTATACTTTGAAGTATTTCAATATCTATTTAACCATTAATTAATTCAAGTCTTTTTAAACACTGGTTCCAGCTTCCTACAATTCTTTTCATCTTTAATCCTTTGAATCAAACCAAGGTATGGTATCGTAAAAATCTGTTTTTTTCTCCATCTCCCTTCAGTAAAACTCTCAATAAATCAGGTCAGAATCAGGTTTATTATCAGTGACATATGTCGTGAAATTTGTTGTCTTGAGGCAGCAGTATAGTGCAATACATAAAATATACTATGTTATAAAAAGAAATGAATAAAAATAATGTAGTAGCAGAAAAAAAGAGGGAAAAATTATGAGGGAGTGTTCATGGGTTCACTGATTTTAACAGAGTAATTTCATTTTCTTACATGTGACCAGAAATCGCTTGCATTGTGCCAGTTTAAAAGGGGAGGAGTGAGTGCAACTATGGCGAAGAGTTAATATTGTGCTGTCTATATGCAAACACTGCCCTGGGTCCCTAAAGGGCCTTGTTGTCCCCACACTGCACTGATTTGCCAGTTGGCATTCCTAAGCCAGGAAACTGTCAATTTCAATTGAGCTTACGGCTACATACTCCCATTAAAGAAGTCTTGCTGGTTAAGGGGCAGCCTCTGTTTCCAAAGCATGGGAACGAGAGCTCTGCATTCCTTAGATTCGAGCTGGCAACTTGCACTGACTAGAATTTTCAAGGAGCAATGAATGAGCTTAACAAAGGCGTTCTGTGGCCGGTTTCTGGCTGTCATCCATGTCAACAGTTTCTTGGGTCAGAGGTCACACTAACTACATTTATTCCCAGCAGACCTTGTTCCAAACAGACCACAATAAGTACAAATTCAGAATTTTTCAGTAATCCCCAGAGATATCCCTGATCTTCCACATGTTTCTGCTCAATTAAAACAAAATCTCACTCTGCACTGCCGGTGCTTGGGGAAGGAGACCCAATGGAAAAGGAAACACTGGATAACACACAGTCAAAATCAAAAAGAGCATTCCAAATATAGAAAGAGGCACTAAGTGTAACATATTCTGCTAAACAGATTAACTCTTCCTCTGAATACTGTACATCAGATGTGTCACAGATGGAGATAGCTACTGTGGTTACACCTTTTCCAGAACAATTCTGTCTACCATCATCCAAAAATAGAGAATCTTTCTCAAATTTTGACAGCAGTTACCTGTAGTAGTAAGTGAACTGCTTAAGGGAATTCAGTGCCATTTAAATTTAGTGAGGGGAAAAGCGAACTAACAGATAAAATTTATTCTCAATTATCAGAGCCAACCTTTGGTAATCTTTTTCATTCAGTTTTTTTTTACATACACTTCCCCTTAGAGTGGAAAGCCAATGACTGCGTGCTTATTAATTGTAAACTATCTCAAAATACCAGATGCTTAAATCACAGCGCTGGCAAGAGCACGCTGAATGGTGATAAATGCTATTTAAAGAAGTCCAAACTCCCAACCTGTTAATATAAACGATCCACATACAAATGCAAAGCCAACAGCACAGCCCTCTAATCGGTGTCTTAGAAGATTATTTTAAATTCCAGAACTTTGGACAGTGCAGTGACAGAATTTTACTTAATATAAAAATGGCAATGGTATTCTATATTTAAAACTAACTGAAATCTAAATTCATGAAGCATTATACATTAATAACTTATTTTCTGAAAATACAATACCAAGCTAATGTGTATATTGACCATATGGCAAAAGATCAGAATTAGGCCATTCGGCCCATCAACTCTGATCTGCTATTCGATCACAGCTGACTTATTACACTGGACAGCAATTTTTTTTTTGTAAGTTTTGCTTCCTTAGAATTTCTTGTATGTTCGTCTGCTTGAAGCTAAACAAACTACAAATTCAATCTACTTGCATCACATAGAAGCTTAACTTTAATTGAATGCAATGCACTTAATTGCATAGTGGTGCTGGCGCTTTACAACAGTTCAACTAAGCTAAAAATGTTTTGTTGATGAAACTTCTCGTTTAAATATTCAACAATAATCAGCCAGAAATGATGGATTCCAATTGCCTTAAATCATTCTCCTGCCTTCTCTCTGTAACCTTTGATGCCATGACTAATCAAGAAACTATCAACCTTCACTTTAAATATATCCAATGACTTGGCCTCCACAGCCATCTATGGCAATGAATTCCACAGATTCACTATCCTTGGGCTCAAGAAACTCCTTTTTTCTGTTCTAAGTGGACATCCCTCTAATTCTGAGGTTCTACCCTCTGGTCCTAGACTCGCTCACTTTTGGAAACATCCTCTCCACATCTATTCTATCTTGGCCTTTCAATATTTGATAGGTTTCTAAACTTCATTGAGTATAGGCCCAAAGTCATTAAATGCTCCTCATATATTAACACTTCCGTTCCCAGGATCATTCTCATGACTCTCCTCTGGAGCCTCTGGAATGCCAGCACATCCTTCTTTAAATAAGGGGCCCAAAACAGCTCACAGTACTCCAAATGCAGTCTGACCAATGTCTTATGAAGGCTTGAAAAGATGCAAAAGGTTAAATTGAACCCAATCTTCAATCAATGCAAAGTAAATGAGAAAGCAAATTCAAGGATGTAAATAACTAAACACCATGTTGCTATATAAATAAAGCACTTTTTTAAAGTTGCTTTCATTAAAAAATTAACTCAGCCATAGTTCAGTTTGGAACATACAGAAACATGAATTTGATCATGAAAACATGTTTAGTAGGAAACACTTTACCTTAACCCAATCAATTCAATATCACTTAAGTATAAACTCAGTGGCCACGTTACTAGTTACTTTATTTATCCCTGGTAGTTCCTATACCTAATAAAGTGGCCACTGCACGTATATCTGTGGTCTTCTGCTGCTGTAGCCATCCATTTCAAGGTTTGTCATGATGTGCATTCAAAGATGCTCTTCTGCAAACCACGGTTGCAAAACGTGGTTATCTGAGTGCCTTCCTGTCAGCTTGAACACCTGTCTGGCAATTCTCTGACCTCCCAGGCATTTTTGCTTACAGAACTGCCACTCACTGGATTTTTTTTTTGTTTTTTGTACCATTCTCTGTGAACTCTTAGAAACTGCTGTGCATGAACATACTAGGGATCATCATTTTCTGAGATACTCAAACCACCCCGTCTGATACCAACAATAATTCCACAGTCAAAGTCACTTAAATTATATTTCTTCCCCATTCTGATGTTTGGTCTGAACAACTGATCTTCCTGACCATGTCTGCATGCTTTTATGTACTGAGTTGCTGCCACACAATTTGTTGGATAGATATTTGCATTAACCAGCAGGTATACAGATGTCACTGAGTGTATGAGGGGGAGATCCAATATACATTGAATGCAGCCTGTGAGCTGAAAACAGTGCAGGGCTAGGCAAGAAATGCAAACTGGGGGAAATGTGAGAAGGGCATGGAACAGGAAACAGGGAAATAAACAAGCGCCGCTTTAAATAACAACACAGTAAATTACCACACACAGATCAATGGATAGGGCCAAGCAGCACAGCATCCGCAGGGGCAAAGAGCACAGTAAAGGAAGAAGTGAGTGCCAGTAAGTAGATCACTGATGGGGACAGGAAGAAGGGGCATGTCAAAGGTCAGAAAATACAGCAAGGTGCATCTCATAAGTGCCAGACCAAGAAATCCTCGAAAGCAAGCTCACGAAGCAAAGGGCCACTGAGGTGGGCAGGAAACCTAGCACCACAAGGAAGAGATCAATTCTTGGGTCACTTCTTTGGTTGGTACAGAACAGCTTAAAAGATTTTTAAAAATCCAGATTTTACTCACTTAAATTATGTTCAATTTAATAAGTTTACAAGTTCAAGTCTATTGTCATTCACTGTACACATGCATACAGCTAAACAAAACAATGTTCCTCAGGAACCAAGTTACAAAACACAGTACATGTATCACATGCAGCACATAAAATAATATTAACAGATAATAAGAGTATTCAGTAGATGTACAAGTGACACAAAATGATTTACAATAAATAGTTAAGAGTATTACTGTTACTGGTGTTGTCATAAATAACATGTATGGGATGATAGCTGGGTGTTCAGAAGTCTCACAGCCTCGGGGAAGAAGCTGTTACACAGCTGGACGTTCCCTGTCCTTGTGTGAGATTGTGGGATGGATGGGAAGGTCCTTGACCATGCCAAGGGCTCTGTGTGTGCAGCAGGCCTGGTGTATGTCCTGAATGTGGGGGTGTGGTGGAAGAAAGACCCTGATGATTCTGAGCAATCCTCAACTCGTTGCAGGATCGTGCAATTCCCATACGAGACAGTGATTGCGATCTGGTAAAATGTGAATAGAATGGGACTGAGGAGTCTTGCTCATCTCAAATTCCTCAGGATGTGGAGGCATTGCTGAGCTCCCTTGACTGGTGTTGATATACCAAGTGAGATCATTAAGGACCCCCATCACCCAGGACATATTACAAAATTTGTTGTTTTGTGACTGCAGTACATTGTAATACATAATTTTTAAAAACTACAAATTATAATAAGAATCACAAACAAGAGAAAATCTACAGATGCTGGACGTCTGAACAACACACACAAAATGCTGGAGGAACTCGAGCAGGCCATCTATGGAAAAAAGTACGGTCGATGTTTCAGGCCGAAACCCTTTGGCAAAAAGAATTTTTTTTTAAATTAATTAAACAAGTAGTCCAAAAAGAAAAGGAAAAAAGTGAAGTAATATTAAGGTAGTGCTCAGTGTCCATCCAGAAATCTGATAGCAGAGATGAAGAAGCTGTTCCTAAAACATTGAATGTGTGTCTTGAGGCTCCTGTACCCCTCCTTCAGGGTAGCAAAGAGAAAAGGGTATGTGCTGAGTGATGGATGACGGATGCCACCTTTTGAGACATCGCCTTTTGAAGATGTGCTCAGTGCGGGGGAGGCTGGTGCTCATGACGGACTGCCTGAGTAAAGAACTTTCTGCAGCTTTCCGATCCTGTGCAGTGCCCCCTATCCCCCATACCACACTGCGATGCAGTTAGAATGCTCTCTCCACTGTACATCTGCAAGTGCCGTACCAATTCTCCTCAAACTCCTAATGAATCTTACAGAAGAGTAAGAAAAGGGGTCAGGGAAATGAATGTGCCCACCCATACAAGTGCACAAGCTAAAGGCAATCTAATTTTCTCATGACACTGAAACCAGACAACTGATAACTTAAGGAGGGTTAACCATTAGAGTGGATGCCATTGACCCAACATCACACAAATGCATCAAAGGAAAAATGTATGATCAGCTACAGTATGCTGTAACTAATATTCAAAAAGCACCTAAAACAATTTGGAAAAAAGTACTTCACTACTGAATTCCATCTAGATATTAAAACTATAAGATCACAGGTGTAATACAGCTAAATGCCGCATGGAATTGCTATGTCATTATGTAGTTATGTAGGTGGCATGGTAGCATAGCAGTCAGTACTAATCTTTACAGTACCAGCCGCAAGCTTTGGGTCAATTCCTGCTGCTGTCTGTAAGGAGTTTATATGTTCCCCCGCGTGGGCTTCATCCAGGTTTTCCCGTTTCCTCCCACGTTCCAACAGCATACAGTCAGGCCTAGTGAGTTGTGACATGCTATTTTGGCACTGGAATCATGGCGACACTTGCAGGCTGCCCACCACAATCTTCGCTGATTTTATTTAACACAAACAACACGTTTCACTGTTTGCTTTGATATACTGAACATGTGACAAATAATGCTCATCTTCGATGTAGTTTTGCAAAACATAACCCAGCTCAATGAGAGGGACGGAAGTAACTCCCCCCTCGTTATCTAAAGTTACAGCCACATAGAAGGAGAACAACCAAAAGGTATAAAAATTTTTATAAAATAAATAATGGATTCAACAATTTATGAAACAGTAGGCCGGTTTATTATTGCCTCATAAGACGGACACTATGTTTAAATATTGTGGTTAAAAAAACTGACTTTTGGAGTAACCCACTGTAAGCCACACAGTTTGTAAGATTTGTAATAATCCAATTAGAATACCAGGTTTGGGACAGTAAAATAAGCTCAAAGCATCAATAATGAGAGCAGGACAGCTCTGCTGGTTAAACACAAGCTTTCTTCTCTGTAAGACTACACAGGATGGTGAGTCAGAGCAGAATATGGCAATTAAAAGTTTGAATCGCCAAAACATTCAGCAACATAGCAGAATTCAGTGACGGAGCACTTGACAAATAAACAGACAGCAGTACAAAGTTTTGGCTGTTTTGTGAAAATGGATGACAGTAGCATGGCGCATGGTTATCAATCAATAGGATTAATCTTGCCAACTGGAGTTAGTAGTTACTTAAACTGCTGGGGAATTTCAACACAGACTAGAACCCAGAACCTAATGGTTTTTATATGAGAGAGGTTGGTTGCAGATTCGAAGACAAAAGTAAAGGGAATTTATCCCTGTAAACACAAATGCTACACCTGTCCCCACACCTCCCCCCTTACCACCATTTCGGGCCTCAGACAGTCCTTCCAGGTGAGGCAACACTTCACCTGCGAGTCTGCTGGAGTTGTCTATTGTATCCAGTGCTCCCGGTGCGGCCTCCTCTACATTGGCGAGACCCGATGCAGATTGGGGGACCGCTTCGTTGAGCACCTCCTCTCCATCCATCACAATAGACAGGACCTCCTGGTTCCCACCCACTTCAACTCTGCCTCTCATTCCCATCTAGATATGTCCATACATGGCCTCCTCTACTGCCATAATGAGGCCAAACTCAGGTTGGAGGAGCAACACCTCATATACCATCTGGGTAGTCTCCAGCCTGGTGGTATGAACATTGAATTCTCCAATTTCCGGTAATTCCCTCCCCCTCCCCCTATCCTAGGTCCCTCTCTGCCTCTCTCCCCTTTCAACTTTCTGCTCCTTTACCTCTACAGTTCTTTCATGCATATCCCCTCCCCCCCTTTATCTGATTGGTTCTCCACCTGGCGCCTCTAGCCCTTCCCCCTCCCCTATCTCTATTACTGGGCTTCTGCCCTCTCTTCCCCCCCCCCCCCCATTCCTGATGAACGGTCTCGGCCCGAAACATTGGCTACTCTTTTCTCACGGATGCTGCCTGATCTGCTGAGTTCTTCCAGCGTCGTGTACGTATTCTTTGATCCACAGCATCTGCAGTTGTATTTTTAAGTATTTCCCTTAATTACTTATCTTCAGTTTAATTTTTTTTTATTAACTTTAAGTACTTAGTGTTTAATAATCTTTTTCCATTGCAAGATTCAAGATTGTTATTGTCATTCTTCAATACACAAGCATACAGAACAAAATCAGTAGTAATGATTTTGGATCCAACGCAGCATAAAAATACACAATTAATATAATTATAGAAACAATCCTATAAAACACAATGTACAAGTAACTGAGTGTGTCGGTATATACATGAGATTAACTTATATACATAGACTGATTGTATGTATTAGTACAAGGTAATGCTGAAACGTAGTGGTTAGCACAATACTTTAAAGTACCAGTGACCAAGGTTCAATTGCTGCCACTGCCTATAAGGAGTTGGTATGTTTGTAACTTCACGAGTTTCCTCCGGATGCTCCAGTTTCCTCCCACAGTCCAAAGACGTACCGGTTGATAGGTTAATTGGTAAATTGTCCTGGGATTAGGTTAGGATTACATTGGGGAATTGCTCATCAGCATGGCTGTATCTCTCTCTCTTATATATGAAACAAGGTGCAGGAGTATCTGTATATAAGGTGACTGACAGGAACTGACAAAACTGACAAAGTGACTCTTGGCAAGAGAAAATATTCTAGGTAGCAGCAGTTCTTTAATTAACTTCAATGTTACTTTTTAAATATCTCTGAATATCTGCTATGTTTATTTGAAAAGATGTTAAAATTGCAGCTTCAGTATCAGACGAAACCCCAGTTCTAGAGTAAAGAGTCCCTCCACGTCCCTGAGGCCCACACACTGTTTGAACCTTGCCATCTGAATTAAAGACGTGGTGGGCCACTAAGATCAGTTAACTGCATCCATCCTGCATAATGCAGACATGGAGGGACTGCAGATGGTAATTCCTGATCGTGGCCTTGGATCACCACACTGTCTGCTAAGTATTCGTAACTTTAGGAGTAAAACGTTCTGTAGGTTCTACAATCAGAGGACATAGCCTCAGACTAGAGGAACATCCATTAGAAGAAAGGAGAGGAGGAATTTCTTTAGCTAAAGAGTAGTGAATCTCTGGAATTCACTGGCACAGATAGCCGTGGAGGCCAAGTTATTGAGTATATTTAAAGTGGAAGTTGATAGGTTCTTGATTAGTCAGGGTGTCAAACATTGCACAGAGAAAGCAGGAGAATGGTGTTAAGAGCGAAAATAAATATGCCACAATGGAATAGCACAGCAGACACAATAAGCAGAAAAGCTTAGTTCTGCTCCTGTGTCTCATGATTTTATGGTCTAGGCTCTTGGATCAGATTTTTATATGGAAAAATTTGAATATGCCCAAAAAAGAAAGGCCCCATGGCACAAAGGTTAACATGGTGCTATACTGTGCCAGCAATCAGTGATCGGTGTTCAATTTCTGCTGCTGTATGTAAAGAGTTTGCACATTTCTCTGGAATGTTTCCTCCCACACTCCAAAGACACACAGGTTAAGGTTAGCAAGCTGTGGGCATACTATGTTGGCACTGGAAGAGTGATGACACTTGCAGGCTGCTCCCCACAGATCCATGGACTTTGTTGATCATTGATATAAAACGAGGCACTCCACTGTATGTTTCAATGTACACGTGACAAATAATATAATCTTTATATTGTAATTCCACATGGGTATAGCAAATGGATAAATGCAATGACATAGAGCACTGGACTGCAAAGTAGAATAATAAGATTTTTATGCTGCGGTGAATGGTCTGACAAAATAGGATTTAAAATTACCCTCAACTATAAATAGATCCAACATTGCTCTGCTCTACTCTTCAAAATAAAGCCTCAGATCATAAGCTTGTCAAATCAAAAGCACAGTATCGTTACTCATCAAATCCTCGATTCAATTGCAGGTGCCTTACTGTCCACCATGGTAACCACTGAGCAAAAAAAAACACAAAACAAGCAGTGAAATAAAAATCTGTGGGTTTCTTGAAAAACACTCAGGTTCAGATAATGGTGCAGAACTTGTGATGGCAACGACAGCAAAACTGTCAACATTCACTAGTGTTACCATGTAAAACTGACAAGCGGCACCCAGCATCCACGCACGTTCACTTAAACATAGAGGTTCCTGTCACCGGTGTCCTGCTCCTCCACCAGGTGTGCTGCTATGCAGATCGGCTGCAAACACCGAAATTCACATCAAAAATCACTCATTGAGTGCATGTGCCATTATTGCAACTGAGCATCCCGAGGAGAAGCCAATTCCCAATGGCAGGAATCTCCGTGCTTAGCTGGACGCCAATATTCCACTACTTCTGCGCAATAAAGGTGAGAAATGCTGTTTTGTTGTCATTACTCTGGACCGTTACATCAATTCAGTGTTGATCAAAGAGCACATTTGTTTCACTGATGAGTAGGCAATATGGAGGACAGCATAGGCAATTACACACCTACGAAAGAATCAGGAATAAAAATCATGAATGAAATTAATTAAACAAAAAATATCGCACTGTTTGATATTTAGTGGCCACTTTATTAGGTACACTGTACACCTGTTTGTTAAAGCAAATTCAGCCAATCATGTGGCAACATCTCCATGTACAATATAAAAACATGCAGACATGGTCAAAAGGTTCAGTTGCTGTTCCAACCAAACATCAGAATGGGGAAGAATTGTGATCTAAGTGACATTGACCATGGAATTGTTGATGCCAGACGGGAAGGTTTGAGTATCTGCTGATCGCCTGGGATTTTCAAGTACAACAGTCTCTAAACCAGGAGTTCCCAACCTTTTTTTTATGCCATTGACCAGTACCATTAAGCAAGGGATCCGTGGACTTCAGGTTGGGAACCCTTACTCTAGAGTTTAGAGAGAATAGTACGAAAAACAAAAAAAGCATCCATTGAGTGTCAGTTTTTGGGCAAAAAAACCTTGTAATGAGAGGCAGGAAGGCAACAGTAATTTAAATAACTGTGTTACAACAGAGACGTGCGGAAGGGCATCCCAGAACGCACAACATCGGACCTTGAAATGAACGGGCTACGGCAGTGTTAGACCACACCAGGATCCACTCCTCTGCCCAATAAAGTGACCACTGAGTGTACTTGACTAGATTTGTGAACTGACAGGCTTTGATATTTTTTACATTTATTCAAGGAAATCTGTTATTCATTTAATTTGTCCATCCACGGTTATTCTTGAGAAGGTGGTGGTGAGCTGCCTTCTTCAGCCGCTGCAGTCCTAGAACCATAGAACACTACAGCACAGTACAGGCCCTTCAGCCCTCCATGTTGTGCCGACCCAAATAATCCTTAAAAAAAAGTACCAAACCCACACTACCCCATAACCCTCCATTTTTCTTTCATTCATGTGCCTGTCCAAGAGGCCCTTAAATACCCCTAAAGTTTTAGCCTCCACCACCATCCCTGGCAAGTCATTCCAGGCACCCACAACCCTCTATGTAAAAAACTTATCCCTGATGTCTCCCCTAAACTTCCCTCCCTTAATTTTGTACATATGTCCTCTGGTGTTTGCTATTGGTGCCCTGGGAAACAGGTACTAACAATCCACCCTATCTATGCCTCTCATAATCTTGTAGACCTCTATCAAGTCCCCTCTCATTCTTCTACGCTGCAAAGAGAAAAGTCCCAGCTCTGCTAACCTTGCTTTATATGACTTGTTCTCCAAACCAGGCAACATCCTGGTAAATCTCCTCTGCACCCTCTCCATAGTTTCCTAGAGATGTGGATATAGCCGTAATGCTATCAGGAAGAGAGAATGCACCAGGTTTTGACCCAGTGACGGTGGAAGAGGCTGATATTATTTCAAATTAAAGTCAAAGTCAAAGTATATTTATTATTAAGATTGTTATAGCCAGGAGTGGTAATGGGGGACAAACTCCCAGTACCTAATAAATGCTCCCAATGGTGTTTGCCTCAAATAGCCTAAGTCCAGCTCCTGGCCTTCATATGTGGCTTAGCTATTAAGCCTGGCGGAATTATTTCTACTGACAGGAGAAAGGGCAAAGGTGGGTTACTGGTGTCTTAAAACCAGTCGCTTTGGGTTTCATCAGCCATGGTTGGTAGTTCATCTAGGAGAAGGAAAACTCTGATATCAAACCTCCACTGATTTGCGGCTATACTCCCTCATGGGGAAGGATCTGGGAGTAAACCATGAGGGAAAAATCCAGAACTGTAGCTCCTAAGGCAGTCCTACATTGGGTTCAATGGTGACTGGCAATTCCTGCGATGCTGCTGGTACCAAACTGTATCGGGCTTCGCCGTTTGTTTGAGTTCATCAAATACATGGAGAGCAGGAGCTTGCTCTTCATATCATACTGCCCAGGCTAGCTTATCTAAGCAGCTTGGAAGCACTGACTGGCGAAGGCCTCAACAACAACATGCACACGCCACCATATATTCTCTTGAGATTTATTTACATGCAGGGAGTATTGAAGGGCAACTTCCAGGGAGTGGACTTCCCCATGCTTTTGCTGTTCTTGTCCTTCTAGCTGGTAGAGATGGTGGGTTTGGAAGGGGCTGACTGAGGAGTCTTGGTGAGTTGCTACACTGCATCCTGTAGGTCAGGGGTTCCCAACCTGCTTAAAGGTGTTGGTCCATGGCATAGAAAGGTAGGGAACCTCAGCTGTCGATGGTACATGCTGCTGCTGCCACTGCTATATAGTGAGAGGTTTGATTTTGCAGAGTGACAGAGAGAAAAGCTGCAGGATCTATTTCTAGTTTAGGGCTGGCATGGTACCATAGTGGTTAGTGTAATGCTTTTACAGTATCAGCGAACCAGGTTCAATTACACTGCTGTTTGTAAGGAGAATGTATGTTCTCCCTGTGACCATGTGGATTTCCTCTGGGTGCTCCAGTTTTCTCCCACATTCCAAAGATATACGGGGTTAGTAGGTTAATTGGTCACATGGGTGTAATTGGGCAGTGCTGACTCACTGGAATGGAAGGGCCAGTTACCTTATTATACCTCTAAACTTAAAAAAGAGGGATTGTATCTACTATTTGGTATCAGACTATTAATTGTAGTTCAAAATAAAAATGAATATCAGTTTCAGAACTCCATACTGACCTGCAAAATGCCATATTTCAAGGGCTGTATGTGCTCACAATGGTTATATTCATTTGGAACTCAAGTTTGGAATTTAAACATTTTTCTTATTCCTGTCACAGACGGAATGTCACAACATATTGGTTCCCCTTCAAGCTGCACATCACTTTCACTGGAAAATATAGTACTGTTCCTTCCGCTCTGCTACACCTACATCTCAAAATTCTCAATCCCACAACACTCGTGTTGCCTTCAACAGAAGAGAATACAGCAGAACGAAATGGTACTCCAGCATCTCCTCAAGCAGCTGAAATGGGGAAATAAATACTGGTCTTCTTAGCAATTCATCAAATTAGACTAAGTAAATAAATGAATATCAGATTCAGAATTAGGTTTTTAACATCACTGTATGTTTTGTGGCAACAATACAGTGCAATACATACAACACTATAAATAACACTATAAGTTAGTGCAAAAAGAGAGCATAGACAGTGAGGTAGTGCCCATGGGTTCCGTATACATTCAGAAACAGATGGTGGAGGAAAGAAGCTGTTCCTAAAATGGTGAGTGTGTCTCCAGGCTCCTGTACCGCCTCTCTGATTATGATAATAAAAAGAGGGCACATCCTGGGTATTTGGGGAACTTACTGATGGATGCTGCCTTTTTTAAGTCTTCGTCTTCTAAAGATGTTCTGGATGCTAGAGAGGCTAGTGTCCATGATGGAGTTGGCTGAATTTGCAACATTCTGAAACTTTTTACAAACTTGTACATTGGCCTCTTAGTACTAGATGGTGATGCAACCAGTTAGAAGACTCTCGGTGGTAGTCTTTGGCGACGTACCAAATCTCCATAAATTCTGAATCAAATACAGCCATTGGCAAGCCTTCTTTGTAACTCAAAGAGTAAACCTTTTCACAAGCTGACTTAGACCCCGTCCTGACGAAGGGTCTCAGCCCGAAACGTCGACTGTGCTTCTTCCTATAGATGCTGCCTGGCCTGCTGTGTTCCACCAGCATTTTGTGTGCATTGTTAGAAAGACTGGTTACCTGAGTTAATTAGAATGGTCGAACAATTTCTCCATGTTAATAAAGTAGTATGGTAGCAAAGTAGTATGGTAACACTTTACAATGCCAGTTGTAAGATTGGACTTCAATTCCCAAAGAAGTTTGTACATTCCGTGAATCCATGGGTTTCCTCCAGGTGCTGCAATTTCCTCCCACAGTCCAAAGATGTAGAGTTAGGGTTAGTTGTGATCATGCAATGTTGGTGCTGGAATGCATTTCACTCTATGTTTCAAAGTACACTTATTTTAAGTTCTCTCTATCTCTTTAATAAACTCTTTAAATATAAATAAACACACAACCTTAATTACACTGTTAGGTAAAGATATGCACACAGTGGAAAACAATTGATTTTGATAAATTAGGTTCTGGGAATCACTTAAACTATTGTTATATACTTGGAATTAGAAGTGCATGTTCAAATTCAAATATATAACGGGCCTGCGCTAAGAACCCATTATTTATAAAAGGTACTGTTCAACATGTAAATAAGCCCTTGGGAAACTAAAAGGGATTTCAGATTCTGTTCAAGAACTATCATCCAAAATAATGAGGAACATGCCATTACATTAGGTTTATAAAACATCACGTCTAGTTTTAGTTTTCAGTGGTGATAACAAATTGACTATCTCCAGCTAGCAGAAAAAGCCAAAATTTTTCTGTTTAAACACTGTGCTAGCCAGACTATGTTTCTGTGAGTACCTTTTAATACAACTATGGTCACCCAATGATGCCCTTAGTATTGTCAATCAAGTACCAGCCCATCCATCCAACAATCCACCAAGTACACCTTAATATGGTGAAATTGTACAAGATGTTGGTGAGGCATCATTTGGAGCATTGTGTGCAGTTCTGGTCACCCACCTACAGAAAACATAAGATTGAAAAAATGAAGAGAAAATTTACAGGGATGTTGCCGTGACTTGAGGACCTGAGTTATGGGAAAGATTCATCTCCCCCTGAAGATTGGGGGGAGATTTAATACAGGTATACAAAATTATGAGGGTCATAGATAGGGTAAATGCAACAGACATTCTCCACTGAGATTGTGTGAAACTAGAACTAGAAGCCATGGGTTAAAAGTGGGAAAGGTGGAATGTTTAAGGGGAACATGAGGGGGACCTTTTCCCACTCAGAAGGTAGTGCACAACTGGTAGATGTGAGTTCAAATTCAACATTTAAGAGAAATTTGGGCAGGTACATGGATGAGGGGTGTACAGAGGGCTACGGTCAGGTGCAGGTAGATAGGATGAGGCAGATTAATAGTTTGGCATGGACTAGATAGGCCAAAGGGCCTGTTTCTGTGCTGTAGTGTTCTATCACTCTATCTGCTCATGGATACAAATTTCTATTCAGCCAATCATGAGGCAGGAAATCAATTCATAAAAGCACGCAGAGACGTTCAGGAGGTTCAGTTGTTGTTCAAGCACGAGGTACCCAATAAAGTGGCCACTGAGTGTGTAGCAACTGGGGAATTTTATTCAATTTTCACTTGTCACATCAGATAATGGCCCAGTTTCTTAATTCAGCAACATTTAATAATCACAAAATTATTGGTCACTGTACAATGATTGTTACAAGATCATTTACCAATTTGAAACCTAATGAAAGATCATATACTGTACTACCTTTCTGACATTAACCTTTCTTTTCTCCTCAACTACTTTAAAAATACTTTATACAATTCTGCAAATTAATATGCAGGCAAAAAATAGGTTGAAAAGATCCAACTGTTGTAGATTTAAGAATCTTACTTGACCTTTTGTTTGATCTTAAGCATATATTGTCATTTCTAGTGATTGGTTTGGTAAAATAAATTTAGCAGAAATATTTTACACTCATTTGTATTTGAAGCCAATTTTAAAGCTGAGTTTAATTCCCACTTTGGCTATATGATCCTATTAATTTTTTCATCACCACACAATCAGAGCTTTATTTATACACCATTTCAAAGGAATTTAATTTAATGTACCTACTTGCTTACATCTCTTTCACTGCCATTTCATTAATTCAATGCAATGCCACAATAAAAGATTATACTGTAAACCAAAATAGAGCTCTGAGCGCAATCCGGACATCCTAAACATTAATTCCAGCCTGCACAGATGTTAAACAAGCAAAATTCCACATAAATACAGGAAGAATACACAATAATATCTTTTTACATTTTAACTAAGTAAGCTTTGCAAAGTGTGATGCAGGATTAAACTGAAAGATTTCTTTTCTTCAATAGAATGCAGTTGCCCAATATAAATCTGAAACTACAACACACAAATAAACCTCATAATCAGAGGGTCTTTGTCCCCAAGACAATGCACTTAGGACTGACCCCTCAGTATAATGACCTGTTGGGAAAGGATATGAGAATCATGCCTGTCAGCTAAAACGTGGTATTTGTCACAAACCAGAGCCTAGTGCTGTGCTCTCTGGTTGGATATGCAGTTTGCTGTCTCACCTTAGGAAGCAGGAGCAAGTCTTAGCCCCAGAAGATAAGCGGCAAAATCCAAACCTCTGCTTGCTGTCAATGTCAGTGAGTACAAATGTGAAGTTCTGGCCAACTTGACTGACTGTAAGGCTGAAAGAGAGAACAAAGCAGAAGAATATTTTTAACTGACCGTAAGATAAAGTTGTCTAAGCAAATCATGTCACTGAACCAGCACAGCTGAACTCTAGGCCGGAATTCATTTTCAGGAAATAAATGGATACGTGCCACATTCCTTCTTATACAAGGCAACAGGTTGATCTAACGGAATCTACTATCCTCTTTCTCTTCCTTGTCTTTTTAATATTAAAAACAATCTTCCATGTTTCTTTTACAATTATTTCCCAATCTTTACACTTTCCTGTTGAACTTTCTGGTTATTAATATTATCTCTCCCTCAATGCACTTTCTTTCATTAGTTCTTAGCTCTGCCTGTAGCTAATCTCTGCACTCGCTGTACTCTAACGTTTTCTCTAATTAGTGCTCTGCATTTTCCCATCCTTTAACTCCAAATCATTACCACATCTAACTCTGCCTGTCAGCTTTCAGAATTTCTGAATTTGGGTCAGGCTGTCAATAACCATTGGATATTGCGTCCCAACTGTCCACGTGATACATAAGCCGGTACGCAAGTCAGGTCAGTACAATATGGACAGCAAGCACCCCCTCTCCATGCATCTGATGAATCCAAAGGAACAGCAGAGACCAATACAGATTTTCACCAGCAGTGCACTGGAGTTGCCAGTCAGCATTGAACTCAGCGTAAGAATGCCTTAGAGACTGCAGCTCAGGATTTTTCCTCGGGGTTTATTCCCAAAGCCTTTCCCATGAGTCAGTACAGCAACAAAGCAGTGGAGGCTTGAGATCAGAGTCTGCCTTCTCCTAGATGAGCTGCCAACCAGGGCTGACGAGCCCCATCTGCCTGAAGCCACTGGTTTTAAGGCGCCAGTAATCCATCTTTGCCCCTTCTCCTGTCAGTGGCAACGGTTCCACTGGGCTTAGTATCTAAGCCATATGTGAAGATCAGGAGCTGGACTTGGTTGTCACGGGGCTACTTGAGATACATGTCATTAAGAGCATTTAATAGGTAGTGGGAGCTTATCCCCGGCTATGACAACCTTAAGGGACCGACCGTCATCAAGGACACCATAAATCAGAGCTGCAAAGACTTAGGAATCTTCATTCAGAATACAACTTGTGGGTTGAATTGGTGATAAAGAAGGCAAATACAATGTTAGCATTCATTTTGGAAGTATGAAAACACAAAAGCGAAGATGAGCTGAGGCTTTATAAGGCACTGGTCAGCCTGCACTTGGAGTATCGTAAGTCGCTTTGTGCCCCTTATCTAAGAAAAGATGAGCTGGCACAGGAGAGGGTCCAGAAGAGATTCAGGAGAAAGATCCCAAGAATGAAATGGTTAACATGTGAGGAGTGTTTGATGGCTCTTGGCCTGTAATTACAAGAGTTTAGAAGAATGGGGGGGGGGGGAGATCTCATTGAAAGCTATCAAATATTTACAGACTGGACGTGGAGAGGATGTCTCCTTCAGACAGATGGTAGGGAATCTTTGGAATTCATTGACATAGATGGTCATGGAGGCCAAGTTATTGGGCATATTTATTTTGAACTTTATTGAACAAACACATATCTACAATAAAGCACTGGCAATCAGTCCACAGTTCATTACACAATGGTAAATACCTATATTAACAATACTGAGGTAGAAGAGTGTAGAAGCAAGAGAAAAAATAAACAAAGAGCACATACATACAATTACATACAAACACAAACTTACATGTGATCTACATCACCCCTCAATGTAGATTTCCATCTATTTTAAATAAAACCACAGTCCTCAGTAAATGAACTCAAGCCCTACATTTTACCAGGCCCCTGTATGGGCCTCTCACTGTGCCAGGGGTACACTTAAACAGAGCTCCATCTTTTCAAGTAAGAGCCCATTGAGTATATTTAAAGCAGAGGTTAGAACATAGAACTGTAGAGCACAAAACTCAAGGGACTGAGCTACAGGGAGGGGTTGGAGAGGCTAGAAGTTTATTCCTTGAATCGTAAGAGAATACGGGATTTCTTTTGCCAGAAGGCGGTGAATCTGTGGAATTCATTATCACGGATGGCTGTGGAGTCCAAGTCATTGGGTATATTTAAAGTGGAGGCTGATAGGTTTTTGATTAGTCAGGGTGTTACGAAGAGAAGGCAGGAAAATGATGCTGAGAGAGGAAATAAAATAGCCATGATAGAACAGTAGAGCAGACTCAATGGGCCAAATGGCCTGATACTTCTCCTATATCTTATGCTCATGTAGAACCAATCTGAATTAATCATCTTAATAAAATAAAAAGGGTTACATTTTTTACATGTTAACTCAGTTAATTTGAGTTTTTAAATATCACTGTTCCCAATTAATATTTGCCAACATTATATATCACAGGTAATGCAAATTGACTGATGTTGATGTCTGACATTACTCTTCTGTGGCCAGATATTAGCACAGTCTTTGCCTGTGTAACCACAGGAGTGATGAAAGCACAGCTTGACAGATTCTTTCAGTATTTCCATTGGATGCTTCACCATCCATTTATTTCATCTTTGGTCTCAGCCATTATTTTATGTTGTTGTCTGAGAAAAAAGAAACCTAGACTGTGAAGTTCTCCCAGTCTGTTAAAATATGTTTCGTTCTGACCAATTCAGTTCTGGTACATTTTGTAACACTTGCATCTCTCCTTGATCATCCATCACTCAAAAATTCCACCACCCACACAATGCCTGCTGCAGAACTAAAACAACTTCCACTGATATTAATCTTTAATATGGAAACAACCTTCCAGCAGATATATGTAACGACCAATACTGGGCCAAAGGAGAACATATTAGTGAGGGGCACACCACAATTTGAGTGGAGGGGGTGGTTTTAAGGGTATTCTTCAAGGGAATAGGCAGTGAACAGATGAATGGTAAAGGGAAAGGTGCACAAAAGACTAATCGGAGGAATGAAAATTTGAGGAGGATGGTGACAAATATCTGTTGCATTGGAGAAGCATATAGGGTGTTTGGGTTCACATCTACAGAGCCCTCAAAGTTGCCTCGAGTTAATAGAGTGGTTAAGGAGGAGAATGGTGCATTGGCCTTTGTTAGTTGAGAGTTTGAATTCAAGAGCCATGAGGCAATATTGCAGCTCCATAAAACTCTGGTTAGACCACACTTGCAGTATTGTGTTCAGTTCTGGTTACCTCATTAAAGGAAGGATGTGAAAGCTTAGAGAGATTGCAGAGGAGATTTACCAGGATATTGCTTGGATTTGACTGCGTATCTTATGAGGCTAGGATGATCTAGGGTCAACCTATTTTGGAGGAAGGGGGAATGAGAGGTGACTTGATAGAGCTGTACAAGAGCAAGAGGACAGCCAGTGACTTTATCCCAGAGCAGAAATGGCTATGAAAGGTGGCATAAATTTAAGTTGTTGGGAGGAAAGTATATGGGGTGATGGTCAGAGGTAGGTTTTTATACACAGGGGATGGTACATTCAAGGAATCCTCTACCAGGGGTGATGGTAGAGGCAGAGGCATTAGCTAGGCACACAGATGAAAGAGAAGAGTGAGAAGGAAGAATTAGATTGATCTTGGAGTAGATTAAAAGACTAGCACAACATCATGGTTGAAGGGCCTGTACTGTGCTGTAAGCTTCTATGTTCTAATGTAAGAGGTACAAATATGAGGATAAAAATGTTAAATTGAAGGTGTGAGGGGATTGGGAAGTTAAGGTCGCAGCTGGCTCAGTTCGGGAGTTCATTTTGGGGGATGGGGAAGAGTTCTGGCTCCTGGAAAATGGTCAGTTGTTGATTGATTTTGTTGTGCAGTGATATTGTGATCTTATCGTGATGATGTATTTCTGGACATTTGTGATTGTGAAGTAGGGTGTGAGATCTTGTGTTTTAGTTTTAGTGTAATTGTTCAGGCTTGTGGTAACAGTGCCCCCCTACACATTCCAAAGAATGGACTATCCCTTTTCTCCTAGAGTAAGGAAATCCTTACGTAAAGATTCATTTTGGTGAGGTGAAGGGAGCTAGTGGGTATTACTTCAGACTGATATTTTGGAGTTGTAGTCCTAAAGGTCTGATAGTAGATATCTACAATTTCTTTTTTGTCATTTTGGCTATTTTGCCATTTTTTGCGCTGTGAATATTTTTGCACCTTAAAAAAAGTTTCCCACCTCTGGCACCCTTGCTCTGAATGCCATTGAGGCTTACTGTCTGATTTTACAGTTCACACCTTTGTAAGGCCACGAAACCCTCACCAAAACCCAATGGTGTGACAGCCAGAATTTATTCACCACTTAATAAAATTATTGCTTAATTAAATGCTCACTTCTATTTAAATGTGCAAGTCTAACTTCATCTGGGGAGTTTATTGAATATATATTATATGGATATAACCATTTTTTATGGCCTAATGGAAATTCTAGGTGAGATATGCACTCAGCAGCCACTTTATTAGTTACTTCTTGTATCTCATAATGTGGCCACTGTGCATTTGAGGTATTCTGCTGCTGTAGCCCATCTACTTCAAGGTTCAGTGTGCTGTGCATTCAGAGATGCTCTTCTGCACTCCACTATTGTAACACATGGTTATTTGAGTTACTATCACCTTCTGGCCATTATCCTCTGACCTCTCCCATTAACAAGCTGTTCTGGCACGCAGAACTGCCCCTCACTGGATGTTTTTTTGTTTTCTGCACTATTCTCTGTAAACTCTTTTGCCATTAACACAGATAACCAAAAAGGCAGAATACTGTAACATGTAAATTGTATATTAAATATTGACATTGCCAGCAGGGGTTGGGCTGTTTACTATTCTATACTATCGGACCTTTAAAGCATTACACTTCTTTAAATATACAAAATACTGAAGATTAACTCATTTTGAACAGTCAGATTTGTTACATATTTAGGCTGCATGCAGAGTTAAAATCTGAAACCAAATATCTTTACCGTCACCTATAGCAGATTTTGTGAAATTCACCAAATGAAAACTCGTAGAGATTGTGAAATGAAAGGCACTTTATAACTGTGCAGATAAGATTAACATTTTTTTGGAGAAGTGAAGAAAGTAATTTTAAACTAATATCTGGTAGAGTTGGGATGAATCGCACAAAACAATAATTTTCCCCAATGTGATCTTACCGTGATGATGGGGAATTACGGGGCTGGTGGGGGGAGAAATTATTTCTGGCTGACCTGCTGTCACACTGGCACTCAAAGTTAGCTTTGTTTCTGATTTTAGTTACTGATGAGCGTTTTTTTTAATAACTGGGGAGAAGTATAAAGATTGTAATTGTGATTGTTTTCTTACAACTATCATCAGGCAGGGTGTACAGGAGCCTTACATCACACACCACCATGTTCAGGAAAAGTTATTCAAAGTTCAAAGTAAATTTATTATCAAAGTCTATATATGCCATCATATACAACAGTGAGATTCATTTTCTTGCAGGCATTCACAATAAATACAAAGACACAATCAAATCAATAACAAACTGCACACAAGACAACCAATGTGCAAAATACAACAAAGGGTGCAAAAACAAAAAAAGAACAAAATAATAATAAAAAAGCAATAAATATTAAGAACATGAGTTGAAGAGTCCTTGAAAATTAGTCCATAGGTTGTGGGAACAGTTCAGTGTCGGGGTGAGTATAATTGAGTGGTTATCTCCACTGGTTCAGGAGCCTGATGGTTGAGGGGTGATAACTGTTTCTGAACCTGGTGGTATGGGACCTGAGGCTCTGTACGTTCTTCCTGATGGCAACAGTGAGAAGAGAGTATGGCCTGGTAGGGGTCCTTGATGATGGATGCTGCTTCCGTGTGACACCGCTCCGTATAGATATGCTCAATGGGTTATTACTATCAACCACGAGGCTCTTGAAACTGTTGGATAAATTCACTCAGCTCAACTCTGGACTGATTCCACAAGCCACAGACTCATTTTCAAGGACCCTACAATCCATGCTGTCAGTATAAATTTTTTGTTTGAACAATTCATCTTGTACATTCACAACACGCTGGAGCGGGTTGTGTGTGTTGCTTTGACCACAGCATCTGCAGTGTATTTTGTGTCTTGTACATTGGTTGTTCATCTTTCACTGATTCTGTTACGTTTGTTATTCTATAGATCTGTTGAGTATGCTCACAACAAAATGAATCTCAGGATTGTATATGGTGACATACATGTACTTTGATAATAAAATTTACTTTGAATGTTGTTAGTATTCAGTTATGCATAGAATTTAATAAATACTATTGTATTTCTTTTCTCCTGTAAATGCCTGCAAAAATGAATCTCGAGGTAATATATGGCAAGATATTCATATTTTGATAATAAATTTATTTTGACTTTACCTTTCTTTTTTAATCTTTTTTCCAGCCCATTTTTTTATTCTTTATATAACAATGAATTACATTCACTGGCTGGAGGAATGGTACCTTATATTCCGTCGGGGTAGCCTCCAACCTGATGGCATGAATATCGACTTCTCAAACTTCCGGTATATACCCTTCCCCCTCACCATACCCCATTCCCATTTCCCTTTCTCACCTTATCTCCTTGCCTGCTCATCATCTCCCTCTGGTGCTTCTCCTCATCCCTTTTTTTACTGGTCTTCTGTCCTCTCCTATCAGATTCCCCCTTCTCCAGCCCTTTATCTCTTTCGCCTATTGACGTCCCAGCTCTTTACATCACCCCCTATCCCTCCCAATTTCACCTCTCACCTACTACCTTGTATTTCTTCCTCACCTCCCTCCACCTTCTTACTCTGACTTCTCATTTTTTTTCCTCCAGTTCTGATGAAGGGTCTTGGCCTGAAATGTTGACTGTTCACTCTTTTCCATAGATGCTGCCTGGCCTGCTGAGTTCTCCAGCATTCTGTGTGTGTTGCTTGGACTTCCAGCATCCGCAGATTTTCTCTTGTTAATGAATTACATCTTGTATTTTACACACCTTGGTTTACATCTTATATGCCTCAGAAAGGATTTTGTAATCTCTTTGGTTAAGGATGTATATTCTTTTCTTTCATTGTTTACACAGTTCTCAGGTCTGCTGCTTAGACGGCAATATATTCTGGTATGCTAAGTACCAAAGGTTCCAGTGTGAAAAGTCCTCAGACACTCCGTGGGGAATTGAATGTGCCAAGAATTACTCCCATTTCTTTGCTAGTGACCACAAAATGCAAGGCAACATGTTGAAATTTACTGTTAAAAAGGCAATTGAATTAAAGAATTGCTGAATGAAACTGTAACCGCAATCTAAAACAATTACTATTTAGCAGCACCCTTGAGAAGATGGAATGGAGATGCTTCATTACGGAAGTAACAAATTATGCAAAGAATTACCTAAAAACTCAGAGCATGTAGGAGATTAAGCAATAAATAGCACAGTGGAAAACACAGCTATTTAAGGCTTGATAAATAAATGAAATATAGTGTAATTCATGGCAAAGAACAGCAGAATCAGAATATACATATATATATTTCAGTAAGCAGTGCAAAAAGAGAGCAAAAACGAATAAAAATATTGAGGTAGTATCCATGGGTTCACTGTCTGTTCAGAAATCTGATGGTGGAGGGGAAGAAGCTGTTCCTAAAACATTGAGTGTGTGTTTTCAGGCTTCTGTACCTCCTCCCAATGAAACAAGGGCAAAACAAGGGTGATGGGGTCCTTAATGAAGGATACTGCCTTTTTGAGGCATCGTCTTTTGAAGATGTCCTCGATGCTGGGGAGTCTAGTGCCCACTATTTTGTTAATTAAGTCACTGTTTTGTTAATAAAGGCTTTAGAGACTGAGATCAAAGGTCAAGTTTGAGTTTAAGTTAGCACCATCTTGAAGAAATTGAACAGTGACATTGAATTCTGCAAATGGGACAAAAGAATAAAAATATCACCGACTCTTTAATAGACAACCTGCAATTGCTTACCCTCAAATTATTATTGATTTAAAGTGGTGCAGTAAAAATTGAGTACAGCGGCTCCACAGAATATGTCAATGATTGTCATGTGGAGATAAAATAACCTTCTAATAATATAAATGACTTAAAACCAGAAGATACTGGTACACTGTCCACCAATTAAAATTTTTATAATATACATTTTGCATATTGCAACAGGTCACACATCCATCTTTAGTTGTGTTCCATTAGGATATTTTTATTTTTATATTTATTATGCAATTTTATTATGTTCTTTATGCTTATTGTGTTTTTATGCTGCATTGAATCCAGAGTAACAATCATTTTGTTCTCCTTTACAATCGTGTACTGAAGAATGGCAATAAATAATCTCGAATGTGTGTAGTGAGAAAAAGTTCCGATCCTTTTTGAGCCCACAACCTATGGATTCAATGTAATATTTACCACTTTTCAAGAAAAGTTACCCCTCCCAACATGTCAGGCTGATCAGCACCTCAACCAATTAACCCACCCTATTTCATTAATTTACCAATTAACCCACCCCCACAGCCCCACCATGCAACTTTGGCCAGCTGGTGATGTAGTGGCACCCACACCGGACTTGATGGCAAGTGGTCCTGGGTTCGAATTCAGCCAGCACCTTGCACACTTGAGCATCGAGCAAGCAACACGACAAAAATGATAAAGAAATGACAAGGTTGCCACCCAATGTGCCACAAGGTGCGGAAAGAAGAACAAAACCAGCAACTACACTACTTTACAAATTAACCCAATCCGCCATCACTACTTTATTTCCTATCAGAGTCATCTTTTGTACAGATACCCAGAGTCACTTAATGGATATACAATCAAACTATGTATAATCTATAATCTTATGTATTTATATTTATTGCTTTTCTTGTGTTTCTAATGCTTATTGTGTTTTTTCATGCTGCATCAGGTCTAGAGTAACAAGTATTTCATTCTCTTTTACACTTGTACACTGAATAATGACAATCTTCAATCCTGTGTTGTGGTTTCTCCACTATTTATTTCTAAATAAAATCAAAGATTTAAACATCCACATTTTAAGTACAACTTTGGGATCTGTTATCACATCTATCATGGCCCTGGACAATTCGAAGCACTTCACAGCCAATAAAATGCAGTTGACGAGTGAACACTTGCAATTTTAGAGAAAACAGGGTCCAGCAAAAAACATTGAGATAATACTGTCATAGAGCAACTCGTTCCACCCTCTGAGTGAAGATGCTCCTCCTTCATGTTCCCCTTAAACATTTCACCTTTCAATCTTAACATAAGAAATAGGAACAGGAGTAGGCCAACTGGCCCATCAAGCCTGCTCCATCATTCAATGCGATGTCATCCAATCATGGACTCATCTCCACCTACCTGCCTTTTCCCCAGATCCCTTAATTCCACCACTATGCAAAAATCTATCCAATCTTGTCTTACATTTATTTACTGAGGTAGCCTCCACTGCTTCATTGGGCAGAGAATTCCACAGATTCACCACTCTCTGGGAAAAGCAGTTCCTTCTCATCTCCATCCTAAATCTACTCCCACATCCAGTTCTAGTCTCATCTATCAATGGAAACAGCTTTCCTGCCTCTCTTATCTATCCCTTTCATAATTTTATATGTTTCCATAAGATCCCTCTCATTTTTCTGAATTCCAGCGAGTACAGTCCCAGGCAACTCAATCTCTCCTCATAGTCAAACGCCCTCATCTCTGGAATCAACCTGGTGAACCTCCTCTGCACTGCCTCCAAAGTTAGTATATCCTTCCTCAAGTAAGGAGACCAGAATTACAGCAGTTCTTTAAGTGCGGCCTCACCAGTACCCTGTACAGTTGTAGCATAACCTCCCTGCTCTTAAATTCAATCCCTCTAGCAATGAAGACCAACATCCCATTTGCCTTCTTGACAGCCTGCTGCACCTGCAAACCAACCTTTTGTGATTCATGCACAAGCCCTCCCAAGTCCCTCTGCACATCTGCATGCTGCAATATTTTTACCATTTAAATAATCATCTACACTTTCATTTTTCCTTCCAAAGTGGATGACCTCACATTTACCAACATTGTACTCCATCTGCCAGATCCTTGCCCACTCACTCCAAGCACACCTTTCCCTTGCCTCCACCACTGTCTGCTTTTCGCAGGGATCGCTCCCTACACGACTCCCTCGTCCATTTATCCCTCTCACTCTCCTGGCACTTATCCTCACAAGCAGAACAAGTGCTACATCTGCCCCTACACTTCCTCCCTCACTACCATTGAGGGCTCTAAACAGTCCTTCCAGGTGAGGTGACACTTCACATGTGAGTCTTTTGGGGTCATATACTGTGTTCAGTGATCCCGGCGTGGCCTCCTGTACAATGGTGAGACCCAATGCAGATTGGGAGACTGCTTCACCAAGAGTCCACGCTCGGTCCACTAGAAAGAGTGGGATTTCCCAGTGACCACCCATTTTAATTCCACTAATAGTCTTTCTCACAACTGAAACACAAACAAAAATAAATGCAACTCTTAAGAGCTGCTGCACTAACAGAAACTGTACATCAGGCACAATACACACATTTATGCAGCTTCCCTTACAATCCAGAATATAAACTGAACTCTGTTTGAAAACAACTAGTTTCATTCTCCTTGGACCAAAGATCCAGGGAAATCGGGTGACAGTGGTTAGCAAAATGCTACTACAGTGCCAGCAAACCAGATTCAATTCCCACCACTGAGTGTAAGGAATCTGTACGCTCTCACTGAGACCATTGTGTCTACGGAGGGAATAATAAGACGTGTAAAGTTATCTAAATTTTGACTCACTTTATTTCTACAATAAAGTTGTGAGTCAAAATTGATAGATTTAAAATTAATCAGAATCTGGTTTATTATCACTGGCATGTGAAGTGAAATTTGTTAACTTAGCAGCAGCAGTTCAATACAATACATAATCTAGAAGAGGAAAAAATAATAAATAAAATAAAAATAATAATAAAAAACAGGTAAATCAATTATAGTATACGTATATTGAATAGACTTTTTAAAACATGAAAAAAATAGAAGTACTATATATTTAAAAAAGTGAGGTAGTGTCCAAGGATTCAACGTCCATTTATGAATCGGATGGCAGAGGGGAAGAAGCTGTTCCTGAATCACTGAGTACGTGCCTTCAGGCTTCTGTACCTCCTACCTGATGGTAACAATGAGAAAAGTGCACGACCTGGGTGGTGGAAGTCCTTAATAATGGACGCTGCCTCTCTGAGACACCAAGATGTCCTGGGTACTTTGTAGTGCTAGTGCCCAAGATGGAGCTGACTAGATTTACAACTTTCTGCAGCTTCTTTCAGTCCTGTGCAGTAGCCCCACCATACCAGACAGTGCAGAATGCTTTCCACAGTACAACTATATAAGCTTTTGATTGTATTTGTTGACATGCCAAATCTCTTCACATTCCTAATGAAATATAGCCATCAAATTCTAAATTTGTGTATATTTACAAAATACAATTAAGTTGATCAGTAAAACTATTGAAAATCTTTTCTTTGTACTTTTGTCAGTTAAATAAAGGTTCACGTGAATTAACATATCACAGATTTTTGTTTTTATTGCATTTTGGAAAATATCCCAACTTTTCTGGAAATGGGGTTTATAGTTACAAAATGTAACGAGTGATGTGCTACTTGACTTGATATATAAGATGACTTGGGTGAAGGCACCGATAGAATGCAAAACACATCATAAATAAGCTGCAAAGGGATTAAAAGTAGCATAATACAAAAATGGTGCATATAATTTGGAAAACAAATGATATATAAATACTTATCGGCGGGGGACTGAATACAAAACTAAGAACCTAGTACAGCACAGTACAGGTCCTTCGGCCCACGATGTTGTGCCAACCTTTTATTCTACTCTAAGATCAATCTAACCCTTCCCTCCTACATAGCCCTCTATATTTCTATCATCCATGAGTCTATCTAGGAGTCTCTTAAATGTCCCTAATGTATCTGCCTCTGGTAGGGTGTTCCATATATTCACCACTCTCTAAACCCTTACTTCTGACATCTCCCTACACTCTCCTCCAATCACATTAAAATTATGTACCCTTGTATTAGCCATTTCCACTCTGGGGAAAATGTCTCTGGCTATCCACTCGTTCTATGCCTCTTATCATCCTCCTTCGCCCGATCTTAAAATTATAGCACCCCCCCCCCCACCCCCACCACCCACAGAAGCTATACTTCAGTGATACAAGACATAGGTAAGACCACAGTTGGAATACCGCGCACAACATCGTGCATATTCAAAGATGGGTACGAACCCATCTGAGGATTTCACTGAACCAATACCGGGTATGAAGAAGCTGCTTTATGGGGAGAGGCTGGGATGGGCTAGGCTTATATCACTGGAGTTTAGGAGAGAAGGAAAGCAATTGATTGCAACATACAAGATCCTGACAGGCTAGGTGTGAAGAGAATGCTTCCTCCTGAGGGAAACCTAGAACCCAGGGGTCACCGATTCAAAGAATGAGGTCAGCCATTTAAGACAGAGGTGAGGCATTATTTTCTCCTCAGAGGACTGAAGTCTTTGGAACCTTCTTCCTCCAAGGGGAAGCGGGGGCAGGGTCTTTGAATATTTTTAAAACATAGGTAGATAGATACTTGATAAGCAGGGGGTGAAAGGTTACTGTGAGGGTCGATCTTACAATCAGATCAGCCAAGTTATTATGGGGTTGCCAAAACAAGCAGAGGGTCTAAGCAAGCAGGGTCTTAAATTTACTTATTTAGAGATACAGAATGCAACAGGCCCTTCCAGCAACCCAACTATTAAACCCTCGCCTAATCAATTTTCAATAATCAATTAACCTACTAACTGGTTCATCCTTGAAACATGGGAGGAAACCAGAGCACCCAGAGAAACACCACATGCTTACTGGAAAGACATACAAACCTCTTAGAGATGACACTGCAGTTGAACTCCGTACCGAGCTGTAACAGCCTTATGTTAACCACTACGCCTAACTCCTTCTCCTAACTGGCTTGTTCACCTGAGTTTCAGCTTGACTTGTCATCTCAATGCATTCCACTTTCTCTCTTCTGTTTTTAAAAAATAATACTTACTTTTCTAAGCAACACACACAAAATGCTGGAGGAACTCAGAATGCCGGGCAGCATCTATGGAAAAAAAATACAGTCAACATTTCAAAACATACTGCTTTTCCATAGATGCTGCCTGGCCTACTGAGTTCCTCCAGCATTTTGTGTGTATTGCTCGGATTTCCAGCATCTGCAAATTTTCCCTTGTTTGTGACTTACTTTTCTAATTCTCTTTTCCCTTCTCTCAAATAATTTAACTCTGAAAACTTTTCTTTCCTAGGATGTCGCTCTCCATTGTGTAAACTAAGTCATCTCTCATGTTCCGACAACTGGAACAGTAGCAGGTTTTCCAAACTACCAAAACACATCACGCACAACTGGCAAAATAGGAGACATTCCAGCCGACAAGCAAACTTGCCCAAGGTGCCAAGCGTCCTTTCCTTTTAACTGACACCTGGCATAAATCTCCAACCACAGATGCCACAAGGGACTGTGCTGCTCTGCAATGTGATTGTCATAATGTCAGCCAATCTTCATATCATCTCCATGGTAAAATACCAAGATTCCTCTAAGCACAGCAGCTGAGAATGGGATGCTTTTGTACCTCCCATCATTAAATTAACAGGATAATTAAGACATATTGGATATTGCTATTATAATTAATAAAACTATCAAAACATTTTACTTTCTCTTAACAGCATGTCATTAAAATCATGGTTAACACTTCTAAAGATTTTTTTCAATATCCCAACACCACAGCATACACAACCCAACTTTAACATCATATCACTCAATAATAAATGCATAATAATAAACAATAAAACAAATACATCTTTACTAAAAACACTCTTGAGTGAAAACATTTCCCGAACTAGCTACAGAGGGCGCTTTTGAGTAAGTACAAGAGTCTGCATTTAGTTTTGCAAACAGATTAAAGCTGATTTTAAAGAGCGTGAATGCCTAATTTAAACAAAAATAAACTAAAATTAAACCTACTTGCATTAAAGGATTAATGGGACTGCAAATATCCAATGCCACATTCTTTAAAATAAAGTACGCCTTGCTAATTTTAAATGAGTTAATTTTTCCTTTTTTGTTAACTTATAATTATCACTGCCAAAGTCTGGTGGATTATATTGTAGTGTATGAGACCAAGATGGTATGTGTAAACCACCCATGGCTGCACTCTGCTGAAGTGAAGATCTAATTTACAACTTCTCTCAGGCACTTCAGCACTTTCAACTTAAAGAAAATAACAGAATTATGCTGACACTGAACAGAATTATGATTTGGAGCACCTGCGGTAAATTACAATACCAGCTTAACAGGCAAATAAAAACAGTTTCCTCATTTTTATGTGCAAGGGGGAACGTTTTAAACAAGATTTTAAAGGCACAGAATACAACTATGACTCTTTGTTATTTACCAGAGCAATTTTATGGCATCTTTATCTCGTAAACTTTGCAATGATAACCGTACCTGTCCATATAGAAAGGGAAACAAAACTTGGTCAATGTCTGCAGAACTTCCTGTGGAGAGAAAACAGAGAATGTATTGCATCTTGTGAGGCCAATAAATATAATATTAACCACACCATACAATTACACCTTCCACACCCCTCCCTAACTGCTACCCCATAACCCTACACCCACCCTCAGTTACTCCATGGCAACATGCAAGACAGACAAAGTAGTGGGGCACTTATCAATTGCAGAAGCCAGCAAGCAATCACAAATAATATCAAATTTCATTAAATAATGAATAAAGATTCACACATGAACAGGCTGCAAGGGCTACCTCACGCAAACTCCTGGGGGATTGGAGGTTGGGATGCTGAGTGTTAACTCCCCTCCTGGGATTCCCCTCAGCCTGACCATATGGATGATACTAAATAACACCAACCACATGGGCTTATCCCGGCCCAGACTGCCACTCCTGACAGTGCTTTGGCTGTTACCTAGAAACAGGGACTGATGGGATTAGAAAACCAGTGGTACATTATGACAAAAGGAGACCAGAGAAAACAGCATCTTTATTTTATCTTTCTTTTTAATAGGGGGTTCAAAATGTGAATACTTAATTGTTTTTATTCTATCAAAAGCTACAGCTGAAACAAAATATTTCTCTTCCACCAAATACATGCAATGATAGACGATTAAAAGTTTAGCACATATTTCATTTTCAAAGTGCCAAGCACTGGGACAATATAATCAATAAAAATGCTGGGATGCACAATACCTGTGTAGGCATTGAGACAACAGAAAAACAGGGCAACTTTGGAAAATAAATATCTGAAAAAGGATGCTATACTGACTTCATCGAAATACCATTTATTAAAAACAATATCAAAATTATGCCAAAAATAAAGGAATTGTTTACCTACTCTCATAGAAATTTGTATATAAAGTTCAATATATCTGCCAATATCGAATCAACATTATTAAGAATGTCTGAAATTATAAATTAATTATTTTGAACCATTTTTTCCCCAATGTTGTCAAAGCTGCTTTAAATTTACACTTTAATAGCTTCACAATATCAAAAGCATTTCAAAATTTACTCTTCAGTAAAGGAAACTATTTACATCCGGGAGCAGACAAATATTTTTTTAAGTAATCTTCAGTCTCAGATGACATTTGTGTGTTTGCAGTTTGCAGACTATATAGTTTACACTACACAAATAATTTTCATAAAATGTTTTGTAATGTTAATTACATCTTCACTTTATATTCATACATTTTACATGTGGATAAAAAAAGTAGCTAATTAAATTTTCCCATGGTCCCAGCAAACCAGTTCAAGCTGTGGCTGGATTGCCTAAAGCCAATTTGGACCTTGCTGATAAATTAAACATTACTTTGCACATGGAACAGTTCTCTATCGAGTGCTCTTGAATGCCGAACATTATAAATTCTTGCAGTGACTTCATTTTAAACAGACTGTCCACTCTTATGCGCAGTCATGGTAAAACATGCAAGGATTGTATTCCTTCAACAGGTTTTTCTACAGACTTATGAGCTCTAAGTCATACAATGTAATTTTTCAACTGCAGCTGTAACCAAGTGGCAACAAAAATTTCATTTTGGGATCCACTGCTCAGTTTTCATATTTTGAAACAGACCTCTCATGCACTAATTATCATAGGTACCTTAACGTAACACCCAAATTCTGAACTATTATCTTTTTATAGCAATGGAACTCCAACCACATAAGTGGATCTTATACCGGAACAAGTTCAGATTCAATGCAGAGTAACTTATATGGATAGCAAGCTGTATGCCACCAGTCACCAATTCACTCTTCTTTCGTCTCTAGAGGCTTTGCGGACAGCTCTACGTTATCTTCTTGAAATCCACTATACAGTTGCTAACAATTTTCAATGCACAAACAAAAATAAGGGCATTTATTCAACATCTTCAGATTGACTGGTGTCCTACTGATTTGGGTTCTTATATCTGTCCAGTAGTTAATGACACCAATCATGACTATATATTAAACTAAGATGCCTTGCTGCTTAGTACACAATTTTGAAAATAGCTTCTAAATATAACTAGGAAGTACTAGTTCGCTAATATATTTATTTTCCCAACAAAGGGACCAAATGTGCAAGCAGAATAAAAAGGATTTTACAATAACAGACTACTGCTGACAGAAACAAAATCATCACAAAGGATAAATTCTCAAGCCAATGGTATATGATTAAAAGATTATATGATTAAAATAGTGACATTATATTTTATAAATATCAGACAGACAACATTATATTTAACACAACAAAGTACTGAGCTAGATTGTGCCAGATTCTTACAGATTGAGCAGAATTTATTAAACCTACTTCGTTAAATGTACTCAATTTAACAGCACACTAAATTTTAGAAGGCATAAACCCAGAAACATGAGCCGAAAGAAATGAAAACTCCCCAGAGAAGATATACATTGTTCTTAAACACAATTCAGAATTGGGTTTAATATCACTGGCATATGTTGTGAAATTTTTTGTTCTGTGGCAAAAGCAGTAAATTGCAATACATTTAAAAAACTATACACACATATACATACACACACACACACACATACAATACATAGTTAAATAAGTAGTACAAAAAGAGAGCTAAAATGAGAAAAATAGTGAGGAAGTGTTCATGAGTTGGTTCATTGTCCATTCAGAAACTTACGCTGTAGAAAAATAAATCATCACCAAGTGTTGAAGTTTGAACATAAAGGCAAAGACATAAATTAAGCAGTTATCAAAGTATCGACTCAATGCATAATTAAGCATAATTTTGATATGGAAAATGGTAGAAGAAATCTTCTGCTACAAATCCGCAATGCAATAAACTATTAAGTATCGCAGCTGAACTATGTTTTATCTACTTTGTATATTTCTAAAGATCATACGTTTCAAAATTCTACTACTTCTAATTCCAACGATCATTTATTTTGAGAGTTGATTTCTGCTTGTTATTTTTGAACAGGAAACTGTTATGTACCAAGCAGTCACATTTGCAAAGAGTAGGGCATGATCCACGTCTCTTGTGGGATTCCGAGCCGCCGTGTCACTGCTGGCTTTAGGACATGCACCACCTGTCTCCATGTCCCTCAGGTTCCACTCTTTTCATTATCAAACTACTGCTGACATTATAAGCTTCACATGCACTGTCTAAAATCCTCACCGATCAATATCTCCAACCGTACACATATTGATGAATACAGCTCATCGATTAAATTAGCTTCAATTGCCAAGTTTTAAGCAAAAATACTAAGAGATGCTGACTTCAAACAAAATGCTGCTGTGCAAAATATTCGATTGCTCATGAATTTATTCTTCTCTTCTATATTAATAAAGATTTTTATTCATTTTTAACAATCTGAAATCAATGCATATCATTGCAATGGAGTTTACTACATGGTGCTTTGAAACAGGTATTTGTCAACTAATGGTTAAAACAGAATCAAGATATTTTTATTGTGTTTCGCAGAGCAAACTAAACTGGTCACAACTGCATACATTAGCATGTGTCTAGGCACAGACTTCGAGGCAAATAAGAATACATTTCCATTGTTTAGTGACGAATTTAAGAGATTTTATTGAAACAAATCAATTGCTGCAATTATAATAATCTTAAAAAGTGGTTAGAAAATTCCTTCTAAGGTTCTACCTCAAGCCCCTGAAGAGAGCTTCAGTTAGCAGGTTATTTGCTAAATTTTGATTTGTGTTAATTGAACCCTTTTGAACACTTGGCTCTTACGATTATTCCATCAACCCACTATTTAACACAGAGGCTTCTTAGAAAAGTCTTAGCTCTGGTCAAAATTTTAAAAAGATTTTATTCCACACAATTAGAATTCATGACAATCATTCCTGTATTCCTACTGCAAATTAGTTCTGAAAACAACCCACAGTCAAAATCAACAATCTACAGGACACAATTATCAAGAATTTCAATATGCGTATTTTCCTTACCACTTATTACTGTTTCTTGACAAATGTTTTGTTTAAAGAATGAGAATCCATGACGAAGCAGCCTCCAAGGTTTACTAAACTCAAAAACACCAGATAAGCGGAGAATCTTCACTGCAAGCTTTTTTAAAAAAGTAATTTCAGTGTTCAGCTGACTACTTCCTTTAAAAAATGGGTACTTTTAAAATTCAATCCGATTCATATAGAAAAACTGTTTGAACTTAATTTTGTGAAATGCTTTCCTGTGGTGTGCAAATACATATAACCATATAACAATCACAGCACGGAAACAGGTCATCTTGGCCCTCCTAGTCCGTGCCGAACCCTTAATCTCACCTAGTCCCACCTACCCGCACTCAGCCCATAACCCTCCACTCCTTTCCTGTCCATATACCTATCCAATTTTACCTTAAATGACACAACTGAACTGGCCTCTACTACTTCTACAGGAAGCTCATTCCACACAGCTATCACTCTTTGAGTAAAGAAATACCCCCTCGTGTTTCCCTTAAACTTCTGCCCCCTAACTCTCAAATCATGTCCTCTAGTTTGAATCTCCCCTACTCTCAATGGAAACAGCCTGTTCACATCAACTCTATCTATCCCTCTCAAAATTTTAAATACCTCGATCAAATCCCCCCTCAACCTTCTACGCTCCAATGAATAGAGACCTAACTTGTTCAACCTTTCTCTGTAACTTAATTGCTGAAACCCAGGTAACAGACAAAAAGCTTATAGTTATCAGTCTTGGGTCCATAAATCTATTTAAATGGTGGACCTTTTTATTAAAAAGATTTACAAAAGCCCACAAGAAAGGAGACAGTAATTCAGCTCACATTTTGTTCTGGTTCTTTGAAAGAGCCACCTAATTAGTCCTAATAAAAACAATAAATATGTACTTGATACTTGATTTTGCACCGTACAAAATTTCCTTTCCATCTTTTATAAAACAATTTTTAATCTTCCATTCCCAATAGCCTCCTCTCCCAATTCTCCACAGTCTCTTTCAGACCACTACTGTCTCTGTCAAACATCTTCAAATATGCCTAGCTCTGAGGTTGCACTACAAACCTCCTTCAGTTTTGTCCTGTTCTGGGCCCTGATGGAAGTGTTTCTAGGCCAAAATCTAAATGCAAATCAATCTTTTCCTATTGTTTTAAAATCTGCTCAATAGATGGCCAATAGCAAATGCAATAGATCCCATAGTATCAACAGCTGAGACTAATTCACCACCCTCTGGCTAAAGAAATTCCTCCTCATCTCTGTTCTAAAGGCATGCCCTTCTATTCTGAAGCTGTGTCCTCTGGTCCCAGACTCTCCCACTATATCTCCCTGTCAACCCTGTAGTCCACGTAACACCTTCCACATTGACCTGCCAGTTCATGCTGCTCAATTTAGCTGACTGAAGGATTATGAAGGTTTAACAGAGCTGAGGTTGCAGTAGGGTTTTCTTTGCACTCTGCCACATTCCAATATTAAAGGTCCACAGTTTCCCCACTGCATGCGAAAAGATAGGTAGAGGGGTAGGTAGTGTTAAAGAAATAGGAAGCCTGCATAAGGACTTAGATTAATTAGAACAGGGGTTTCCAAACTTTTTTATGCCATGGACTCCTACCATTAACTGAGGGGGTCAGTGGACCCCAGGTAGGGAACTCCTGGAATAGGAAAAAAGGTTACAGATGGCTACGGAAGCCAAGTCATTGGGTATATTTAAAGTGGACGTTGACAGGTTCTTGATTCATAAGGGCATCAACAGTTACGCGAAGAAGGTAAGAGAATGGGGTTGAGAGGAATAATAAATCAGCCATGATGGAATGGCAGAGAAGACTTGCTGGATTATGACATGACAGGTGCAATTTAATCCTGACAAACTTTGAAGTATTACATTTTGGAAAGTCAGTTCTGATAGGGAATATAGGGTTAATCCTGGGACCTCAGGAACATTGATGTACAGAGGAATCTTGGGGTGGCAAGTCCATATGGTCAATGAAAGTGGAGACACAGGTGGATAGGATAGTGAAGGTAGCATTTGGTGTGCTTGCCATCATGTTGCATCTGCCCAAAACATTGTCAGATGGCACTTGGGGCACTGTGTACAGTCTCAATCGCTGCATAATAGGAAGGGTGTGTTCGCATTAGAGAGAGCAGTAGAAGAAATTCACCAAGCTTTTTCCTGGCATGAATCAGTGGAGAGATGGATATTTTCTCATTGGAACATAGAGGGCTAAATGATTTGATAGAGGGTTATAAAATTGAGGGGTAGGGTTTGATTAGCAGTTTTTACCCCAGGTTTGGAACTCCAAGGCATAGATTAAAAGTTCAAGGTAAATTTATTATCAATGTACATATATGTCACCGTATACGATGCTGAGATTCATTTTCCTGCAGGCATTCACAGTAGATACAAAGAAGTATAATAGAATCAATGAAAAACTGCACACAACAAAGACGGACGAACCACCAATATGTAAAAGACATCAAACTGTGCAAATACAAAAATAAATAAATAAGCAATAAATATCAAGAACACAAATTGTAGAGTTAAGAGAAAGCCCCATAGATTGCTTAATCATAGATCACTTAATGTCAGCAGTCTCAAAGAGCTCATTTTGCATTTTAAGATTCCAAGTCCAACTAATTCTTTTCATTGACGTGCTAGCTCTCTCATTCCAATATTCCTGCTAAACCATTTAATTATCCAAATAATGAACATGTTGCACTCTAAATATCTCAATGATTACTTCTTTAATTTCTATTTAAATGACAGTAATACAGATACTCAGGCACAATCCTAACCCCATCCTGACTTCAATCAGTCCCTGACCAAAGCACAACAAACTGGAAATACAATCACAAACAACAGAAAATCTGCAGATGCTGCAAATCCAAGTAACACATACAAAATGTCGTAGGAATGCAGCAGGCAAGGCAGCATCTATGAAAAAAAAAGTATAGATGACCTCTCACCCCAAAACACAATTGTACTTTTTTTTCCATAGATGCTGCCTGACCTGCTGAGTTTCTCCAGCATTTGTGTGCGTTGCTTGGAAATACAATGTTTATACATTATTTTTATTTTTCTTTAACCTCTCAATTCTTAAATCAAATTAATATTCCAAAACTGGAACAATTTATTTCTTAACAAATTATCTCCATGATAACATGAAGGATCTGGAAGGTATATGACTGCAAATATGCCTATTTTCAAGTAATCTATCCAACGAGGATAATCAATGCTTATTTTTCATTACACGATTTTACAAGTGACCAATTATTTCAATTACCAGCTGTTAATATGAAGATGAAAATTAATTTCTTGGTTAATTTCCTAAGCCTGTTTCAACACAATATAGTGTTCTAAAAAATTAAAATAGCATCATTAAATGTTGATGTAAACAATCTCATTGAACCCAAGAGAAAAATCACTAATGTAACTTGGTGATAATTTACTCTTTTAACACTTTAAATCACTTTTCATAATGCTAGTTACATTGTAAATACATGATAGTATTTATGCACATATTACTCCAAATCTGTATTTTGAGCTCTGACCTTATTTTATATAAATCTTTATAATTGTTGAATGCTGTTCTTTTGGTTGTATGTCGTGTCCTAACAGCACACCACAGCAAGTTCCTAAAACATGTAAATGTACTTGGTGAATAATGTCAAGATGAACTGAAGTTTTCAAAGAGTGGAGTTTATTCCAAATATATTCAGTGGTCACTTTATGATATCCCTCCTGTAACTACAAAGTAGCACTGGATATATGTTTGCAGTCATCTGCTGCTGTAGCCCATCCACTTCAAGGTGTGACATGTTGTGCATTCAGACACACTCTTCTGCAACTCACTGTTGTAACGTGGTTTCTGAGTCTGAGTTCCTGTTGCCTTCCTGTCAGCTTGAACTAGCCTGTACACTTTCCTCTAGCCTCTCTCTATAACAAGGCATTTTCACCCAGAGAACTATCACTCACTGGATGTTTTTCTTGCTTTTCACACCATTCTTTGTAAACTCTAGAGGCTGTCGTGCATGAAAATCCCAGGAGATTAGCAGTTCCAGCGATACTCCAACCACCCCGCCTGGCATCAACAATCGTTCCACAGGCAAAGTCATTTATATCCCTTTTCTTCCCCATTCAAATGTTTGGTCTGAACAAAACTGAATCTCTTGACTTTGCCTGCGCGCTTTTATACATTGAGTTGTTGCCACATCATTGGCTGATTAGATATTTGCATAAACAAGGTGTACCTAATAATGTGGCCTCTGAGTGTAAGACCAATGATCTATTCCCTTTCCTAATTACTTCATCTGATGGTGCAGAGTTAAGAGTGGGGCAAATGATTTGCCAAAAACAGTTGACTGTATAGCAACTAATGACAAATTTATTCAAGAAAAGTGCATTTAAAGATCAAAGGAAACAAACAATAGCAGCTTCTCACAATAAAGCTGGATAAATTCTCCACACATTGCAGGAAGTTATGTTAATAATGTTTCATAAAAATCAATAATGCCAGCTAATGTAGTGCAGCAAGCAACTTCCTTTTTAATCCAACATTTTGAATTTTTCCAGAATGGCCTTGCAATTAAAACTCAATTTTCTGCATGAGTTTGCATTATGTAAGACCCTTATTGGTTATGTTTTACAGTCATAGAGTTATACAGCACAGTAAAAGGCCCTTTGGCCCAACCCAACCTTGCTGACCAAATTGTTTACTTGAGCTAGACCCACATTTGGCCGTCACTTCACTGAACCTTTCCTCTGTACGTCCCTGTCCAAATGTCTTGTAAATATTGAAATGGATATTTTTTGATTAAAGATAATCATGGTGAATTTACTTATTTGGAGATACAGTGCAGAATACCCCTTCAGGCCCAGTAAGCCGCACTGCCCAACAATCCACCTATTTAAGGCCATAGACAATAAGATATAGGAGCAGAATTAAGCCATTCAACCCTTCGAGTCTGCTCCACCATTCCATCATGGCTGATCTGGATCCCACTCAATCCCATACACCTGCCTTCGTGCCGTATCCTTTGATGCTCTGACCACTCAGGAAACAATCAACTTCCACCTTAAATACACTCACAGACTTGGCCTCCGCCACAGTCTGTGGCAGAGTATTTCACAGATTTACTACTCTCTGGCTAAGATAAAATCCTTTTTACCTCTATTCTAAAGGGTTGCCCTGAATTTTGAGGCTGTGCCCTCTAGTTCTATGTACCCCCCCCCCCCCAACACCATAGGAAACATCCTCTCCACATCCACCCTACTAGTCTTTTCAACATTCGGTAGGTTTCAATGAGATCTCACTGCAATCCTCTAAATTCTAGCGATAACAGACCCAAAGCTGCCAAACCCTCCTCATAAGTTAACCCTTTCATTCCCAGAATCATTCTCGTAAACCTCCTCTGGACTCTCTCCAATGACAACACATCCCTTCTGAGATATGGGGCTCAAAACTGTTGACAATCTCTAAATGCAGCCTGAACAGTGTCTTATAAAGGCTCAGCATTATCTCCTTAATTTTATATTCTATTCCCCTTGAAATAAATGCCTACATTGCATTTGCCTTCTTTACCACAGACTCAACCTGCAAATTAACCTTCTGGGAGTCTTGTACAAGGACTCCCAAGTCCCCCTGCACCTCTGAAGTTTGAACCTTCTCCCCATTTAGAAAATAGTCTGCACTATTGTTCTTTTTACCAAAATGCATTATTATACATCTCCCAACACTGTATTCCTTGTGCCACTTTTTTGTCCATTCTTCCAATTTGTCTAAGTCCTGCTGCAATTGCATTGCTTCCTCAGCACTATCTACACCTCCTCCTATCTTCATATCATCTGCAAACTTTGCCACAAAGCCATCAATTCCTCTATCTAAATCATTGACGAACAAGGTGAAAAGTAGCGGTCCCAATATTGATCCCTGAGGAACACAACTACACTGGCAGCCAACCAGAAAAGGCCCACTTGCTACCTCCTGCCTGTCAGCCATTCCATTATCCATGCCAGTTTCGTTCCTGTAACAACATAGGATTTGATCTTGTTAAGCAGCCTCATTAACACCTTCTGAAAACCCAAGTAAATGACATCCACAGCCTCTCCTTTGTCCACCCTGCTTGTTACTTCCTTGAAGAACTCTAACAGATTTGTCAGGCAAGATTTCCCTTCAAAGAAACCATGCTGACTTGGACTTATTTTATCATTAGTTTCCAAGTACCTCAAAACCTTGTCCTTAATAAAAGACTCCAACACTTTCCCAACCATTGAGGTTAGGCTAACTGGCCTATAGTTTCCTTTCTTTTGCCTACTTCCCTTCTTGAAGATTGGAGTGACATTTGGAATCTTCCCATCCTCCAGGACCATGCCAGAATCAAGTAATTCTTGAAAGATCATAGCCAACACATCCGTTATCTTTTCTGCAACCTCTTTCAGGGCTCTGGGATGTAGTCCATCTGGTCCAGGTGACTTATCCACCTTAAGACCTTTGAGTTTGCCGAGCACTTTTTCCTTTGTAATAGCAATGGCACTCACTCCTGCTCCCTGACACTCACAGACCTCTGACACACTGCTAGTGTCTTCCAGTGAAGACTGATGCAAAGTACCCATTAAGCTCACTTGCTGTTTCTGTCATCCACTACTACCACACCAGCATCATTTTTCATTGGTCTAGTATCAACTCTCACCTCCCTTTTACTTTTTATATAACCGTAAAAGTATATTATTGGCTAATCTGCCCTCATATTTCATCTTTTCTCTTCTTATAGCTTTTTTAGTTGCCTTTTGTTGGATTTTAAAAGCTTCCCAATCATCCAACTTCCCACTTACTTTTGCTACCATTTACTTGGCTTTTATGCAGTCCTTAACTTCCTTTATCAGCCACTGTTGTCTACCCCGCCATTTGAGAAAAACTTCTTCTGTGAGACATATCTATCCCATGCCTTGTGAACTAGTCCCAGAAATTTAACACTAGCTTAATCGACAATTTACATTGATCAATTAACCTGCTAACCAGTACATTTTGGACTGTGGAAGGAAACCAAAGCACCCAGAGGAAACCAACGAACATACTGATGCACCATCAATAACTCTTGGAGACGTGAGGCAAGATATAGGCTTTTATTGGCTGGAAGAAAGAACAAGCAGCAATTGACCACCACACTGCACCCTGGAGACTGAGGCCGGGGCGGAGTCCCCAATTGCCTTTATACCGGGGTCCATGGGAGAAGCGACGGTCAGTGAGAGGAGCCACAGGAGCAGTCAGCGGGGGGGGGGGGGGGGCCTGTCCAGACAGGTATATGTAGTTCACCACACATACATGAAGAAAGCACAAACATTTTTACAAAGGACGTTGACATTGAACTCTGAACTCCAATGCCCCAAGCTGTAATAGTGTTGTGCTAACCGTTTCGCTACCATGGTCTATGGCTGTATCAAACTTCAGGCTGGGGTTAGAGCACATTGCGTGTTTGTGAGTGAGTGGGTAGCTGGCTGGGAAGAAGGAAAAGGGGTTTGATTTGTTATTGTTTTGTTGCTTTTATTCTGATGAACACGGTGAGCATGTTATGTTTTGGATTTCTAACTACCTAGGAATTCAAGATATTTCTGATTACTAAGGTGTGTAATGTGTTCTTACTGGCAAGATAGCCACATTAGGTGCCCCAAGATCCTGAATCATTGCAGCTGCTACTAATCTTTCACCAGTCTATCTTTCTCTACAGAAACATCAGTTACTTGTTCTGATTCACCCGAGGGCTTTACATTCACAAATCTGTGCAAATTATAGAAGTTCTTTTGCTAAACTTTTGGCAGTTCAGTGAATTGGTAGTGTATTTTCTACGTAACTTTGATGCCCCGAAGTAAATCAATTAGAAAAGGAATCGGAAGTATTAAAAAATTCCTCAGTACGTCAACTTGATCATCGATATCTCTAACTTTTATCTCAAAATTTCTCACCCCTCCTTCTCTCCATTCCAGTTCCCCTCTCAGCCCTCTCTTTTCCCCATCTGCCCATCACTTACCTTTTCCACCTATCACTTCCCAGTTTCTTACTTCATTACCCCACCCCTCTGCCACCTATGCACCGAACCAGTTTCCGTCTCACCTAGTCTCACTAATCACCTGCCAGACTATACTCCTTCCCCTCCCTAACCTTCTTTTTCTGGCTTCATCCACCCCCCCCCACCACCCCTTTCATTTGATGGGACAAATGAAATTGAGTGAAGTTATCTCCTCTGGTTCAAGAGCCTGTTGGTTGAGGGGTCCTGTACATGGTGGATGGGTCCTAAGGCTTCTGTACCTCCTTCCTGATGGTAGCAGCAAGAAGAACTGCACTGGGCTGAAATTTATTTTTATTTATTCCAACTTATTGTAGGGAATGCCATTGAACAGCCATAAAAATAAACATCAAAGTACTTTGCCAGGATGTGGTTTCTATAAAGTTCCAAAAAAGTGTATCTACAGTGCCTGGAAGTATTAACATTGAATCACAGTGGATTTAATTTGACTTTTTTGACACTGATAAATATAAAAAGACTCGGGTCAAAATGAAAACATGTCTACAAAATGATCTAATTACAAATATAAAACACAAAATAATTCATTATGTAAGTATTCACCCCCTTCAATATGACACACCAAATCATCACTGTTGCAGCCAGATGGTTTTGGAAGTCACATAATTAGTTAAATGGAGATCACCTGTGCACAGTCAAGGTGTTTCAATTGACAGAGATAAAAATTAACCTGTATCTGGAAGGTCCATCTGCTGCTGAGTCAGTATCCTGGCAAAAACTACACCATGAAGACAAACACTCCATGTAACACTACAAAGAGGTTACTGAAAAGCACCAGGAGATGGATACGAGAAAATTTCCGAGCCATTGAATATCCCTTGGAGTACAGTTAAGTCAATCATCATGAAGGTTAAAGAGTATAGCACAGCTGTAAATCAGCCTCGGAGAGGATGTCCTCAAAAACTGAGTAACCGTGCAAGAAGGGGACTAGTGAGGGAGGCCATCAAGAGACATATGACAACCCTGGAGGAGTTACAAGTTTCAGCGGCTGAGATGGGAGAGACTGTGCATACAACTGTTGCCCGGGTACTTCACCAGTCGCAACTTCATGAGAGTGTGGTAAAGAGAAAGCCATTTTTGGGGAATAAAAACTCAAATGAAATCTCGGCCAGAGTGGGAGACTCTAAAGTCAGCTGGAAGAAGATTCTATGGTCTGATGAAACAAAAATTGAGCTTTTTGGCCTTCAGATTAAACACTACGTTTGGCATAAGCCAAACACCACACATCATCAAAAACATATCATCCCTACCGTGGTGGCTTCATCGTGCTGTGGGGATACTTCACTGCAGCATGCCTTGGAAGGCTTGTGAAGGTAGAGGGTAAGATGAATGCAGCAAAATACAAGATTGAGAGGGGATCTGATTGAAACGTTTAAGATAATTAAAGGATTTGATAGGATTGAGGCAGGAAATATGTTCCAGATGTTGGGAGAGTCCAGTACCAGAGGGCATGGATTGAGAATAAGAGGTCAGTTATTTAAAACAGAGTTGAGGAAGAACTTCTTCTCCCAGAGAGTTGTGGAGGTGTGGAATGCACTGCCTCGGAAGATGGTGGAGGCCAATTCTCTGGATGCTTTCAAGAAGGAGCTAGATAGATATCTGATGGATAGGGGGATCAAGGGATATGGGGACAAGGCAGGGACTGGGTATTGATAGTGAATGATCAGCAATGATCTCAGAATGGCGGTGCAGACTCGAGGGGCCGAATGGTCTACTTCTGCTCCTATTGTCTATTGTCTATTGAAATCCTGGAGGAAAACCTGAAACAGTCTGCGAAAGAACTTTAATTTGGGAGATTTGTTTTCCAGCAAGACATCAAATATAAAGCTACACAAGCCTGGCTTAAGACAACGAAGTTAATGTCCTGAAGTCAGAGTGCAGACATCAATCCAATTGAGAATTTGTGGCAGGACTTTAAAAGGGCTGTTCACTCACGATCCCCATGCAATCTGACAGAGCTCAAGCAGTTTCTGTAATGAAAAATGGACATGGCAATCTTTCCCCAGATGTGCAAAGCTGATAGAGACCTATCCACACAGAGGTCAAGGCTGTAATTGCTGCTAAAAGCACATCTATTAAACACTGACTTAAAAGGAGTGAGTAATTATGCACAATTATTTTGTGTTTTAATAATTCTGATACATTTAGACCAATTTGTGGAAATTTGTTTTCATTTTGACATTAAAGAGCCCTTTTTGTTGATCAGTGTCAAATTAAATCCACTGTGATGCAATGTTGTAAAACAATAAAACATGAAAACTTGCAAGGAGGGATAAATACTGTAAGACTAGACTGACATTAATCTTCACTGTTACATTACTCGTGTTGTTTAATATCTTGATTACATTTTATTTTGAGATGCTAATGAAGAAGATTGATGAATGCAGGCTATTACATGTTGCCTATGCGGACCTTAGCAAGACATTTGACAAAGTCCTGCACAGTAAGCTAGTCTAGAAGGCAAAGGCACATGGGATCCAAGGTAAGCTGCCTAATTGGATCCAAAATTGGCCTGGTGATGGGAGCAGAGGGTAGTGGTGGAAGAATATTTTTCTGATTGGAGGTCTGTGAGCACTGGTGTGCCGCAGAGATCAGTGCTGGGACCTTTGTTGCCTGTGATGTACATTAATGACTTGGATGCGAGCATAGGAGGTACGATCAGTAAAAAACGTTGGTGGTGTTGTGGATAGCGAGGAACATTTCTAAAGCTACAGCAGGGTACAGACCAGATAGAAAGTTGGGTTGATTGTTGGCAGAAAGTTTCAAATTCTAAACACAGGAGACTGCAGATGTTGGAAATCTAAAGTAACACACACAAAATGTTGGAGGAACTTGGCAGGTCAGGCAGCATCTATGGAGGGGAATTAAATTTTGTCCCTCCCCCTTTTTTATTTTCCAGTCTCCATTCTGGCTTCTACTTACTCCTCTTCTCCTTTAGTGTATTAGTTCACGCTCAGTATTCATGGAATTCAAAGTGTGTTTTTTTTAATACCCAGCCTCTGTGATTTAAAATGAATTAGTTACAAAGGTTTGCAAAAAGACCATACATCTGGTACCTTTAAATTAGTTTTGCAAGTAGTAACCACTTTTATGAAGTATTTAGAATGAATAGGAAAACACCAGGAAAGTGCATAATGTTATTGACAATTTTCTGAATGCAGTGCATGTGAGGGAACAACAACTACATAGTTGGAAGTTCCTCTAACATAAGAATAGGTGTTGTACATTGAAACACACAGTGAAATGTGTCATTCGCATCAGTGACCAAAAGTCTGAGGATGTACTAGGGGCAGCCCACAAGTGCCACAACCCTTCTGGCACCAACATTGCATGCCCACGGCTTACTAACCCAAACCTGTATGTCTTTGGAATGTGGGAGGAAGCCATGGAGCATCTGTACAAACTTCTTACAGACAGTGGTGGGAATTGAACCGCAATCTTACAACTGGTGCTGTGAAGTATTACATTGACTGCTCTGCTACTGTGTAACAGCACTTTATCTCCAAATAACAGATGCTTCTTAAAATGTCTAGAACATAGTACAATACTGGAAACTGGGCCTCGGCCCATAATGTGTGTGCCAACTTGCCTCACATCTCTCCTTTAATCTTTCCCTCGCTCTCCTCAAAGCTGAGCCCTCGCGCTTCACACCATCCTGGGGAAAAAGTTTCTGTCTATCTGGCTCAAATGGTTTTACGAACAACCAGCAGGTTGCCCCTCAGCCTCTGACAGTCCAGAGCAAACAGTCCAACCTTCTCCAAATTCTTCTGCTAGGTCATGCTCTGTAATCCAGGCAGCATCCTGTTGAACCTCCTGTAGCACCCTTTCAAAAGCCTCTGCATCCTTCCTGTAATGCTGTGGTCAGAACTGCACTCCATTCTCCAAAAGTGGTCAAAACAAAGTCTGAAACAAGTCTTGCTGAATTTTATACTCATTACCCCAAGTGATGAAAGTAAACACTTTATCACTGTATCTACTTCGGTTGCCTCTTTTAGGAGTTGTGGGTTTGCACTCCAAGATCCCTCTTTACATCAATTTTCCCAAGTGTCTGGGTATTTACTGCATACTTCTAAAGATAAAGAGTAGCCCTATTTTTCACATATACATCAAACTGTACAGTGAAATGTGTCATTTGTGTCAACTACTAACACAGTCCGATGAACCCTAACATGTATGTCTTTAGAATATGGGAAACTCACACAGTCATGGGGAGAACATACAAACTCCTTACTGACAAGGGCAGGAAGTCAACACTGGTCACTGATGCTGTAATGCATTACGCCAACCGCTACACTGCCTTCATTAGTCAAGGCATTAATGAAACATCCAAACAGGTTCTCCAGCCATTCCTGCCTAGAATAACAAGACATGTTGGTGGCAATGCACAATCCCACAATTCTTTATTTATTCTCCTAATCTGTCCAAAGCCTTCTGCAGACACCCTGATTCCTCAGCACTATTTTCATTCTGTCTATTATATCTTCCACAAACATGGACATAAAGCCATCAGTTCAATCATTCAGATCATTAACATATAGTGCCAAAAGTAGTGGGCCCAACTTGGACCCCTGCAGAATCCTGTTGACAATGGCACTGCTCGCATGAACATTTTGGAGCTCGGAGCAGTAGTAGTAAAACTAGTGTGATCACTCAAGTTGAGTATAATGTTCTCCCAAGGGGTTATTCCCTTAAATACAGAAAACCCATGAGTGACTTTGTTTAACGTGGGGAGGCTGATGCACAGGCAGCTACCACACGGTCCTTGACAGATCGGGGTCAGGGTCCAGTGACATGGAATGCAAGATGACTGGGACCCTTCCCTGCTACAGCCTTCCTCCATCTTCACTGCTTTGTAATGTACCATCATCCTCTGCCAGCTCCACTGTTGAGGTCTGTCTTGGATCGTTCTTTGTCTGGAACTTTCCTTTGACCCTACCATGTCGTTCCAGATGGCATCACTCTTGGGGCCTCAGGAACTCTCAAACCTCTCCACCAAGACAAGGTGACGATCTTTGGAAAAGTCTGGAACTAATACCAAACTTGCGAGAGCTACACAGTAACAGTGATTAAGGGAGAGAGTTATTCCTCTCAGACCATGTCTCAAATCCCTCCAACACCATCCCAGGTGGCACCTTGCCCAAATATGCTAGTCGTTGACTGGAGTTACAGTACATTTGAACCAGGCAAGGATGCCAGGTTGAGGCTATAAGTAAACCAACTGAAGTGTTTCTAACAATCCAACAGTGCTTTGGTAACTTTATTGCTGTCATCTACCAATTTTGGTACTTTTTAAGAAATTGGAATAAAATGATAGTATTATTATGAAACCATATGGTATGTTGGCTTTCATTAGTCAGGGGATTGAGTTCAAGAGTCATGAGGTAATGTTGCAGCTCTATAAAACCCTGGTTAAACCAGTTTTGGTCACCTCATTACAGTTTCCTCACACAGTCCAAAAACGTACCAGTTAGTCGGTTAATTGGTCATTGTAAATTATCCTGTGACTAGGCCAGAGTTAATTGGTGGGTTGTTGGGTGGCGTGGATCATTGTGTCATAAAGGTGCGTTCTGTGCTGTATCAATAAATAAAGTCTGATTTGTATCAGGGAAATGAGGCAGGACAAGAGGGTAAGTATCAGTGATTGAGCACTTAGGAAACTGTGACCATTGTGTCAAGAGGGTTAGAACAGCTGTGAAATAGGATTTAGAACATTCCAAAGTAAAAGTAGTCAACAGGTAAAGGGCAATCTCTATGGATTGGAAACAGATCTATGACATGGAGTATTGTCTTGTCTTCAGTTCTGGTCACCTCTTTGTAGGAAGAATGTGGAAGAGAGAATGCGGAGGAGAATCGCCAGGATGCTGTCTAGATTAGAGAGCATGTCTGACAAAGAGCACACACAAAATGCTGGAGAAACTCCAGCTGACATTTCAGGCTTCAGGAACACCCATAATGAAGAGTCTTGGCTCAAAACATTGACTCCTTATTCCTCTCCATTGATGCTGCATGACCTGCTGAGTTTTTCAGCATTTTGTGTATGTTGCTTTGGATTTCCAGCATCTGCAGAATCTCCTCTGTTTATGTCTTATGAGAATAGGTCGAGCTATCTAGGGCTTTTCTAATAGGATGAGAGGTGACGATAGAGGTGTACAAGATGATGTGGCATCGATCAAGTGGTTAGCCAAACACTTTTTTTCCCTCAGTAAAGTGTTGGAGGGATATCAGAGGTAGCGATTTTACAGAGCGTAGATGTGTGGTACGCACTGCCATGGGTGCTGGTACAGGCAGATACATTACAGCCATTTAAGAAACGTTTAGATAGGCACATGGATGATAGAAAAATGGAGGGCTATGTAGGAGTGAAGGGTTAGATTGATCTTAAGAGTAGATTAAAAGGTCAGCACAACGTCGTGGACTGGAGGGCCTGCACTGTAGTGTTATGTTTTATGTTCTGTGTTCTAAATTCTCAGATTTCTGCAATGGATTTGAACTGGTGCTTTCTGGATTATTAACACAGATGAGCTCAATTTCAAGTTTATCGCCGTATATAACCAAACAAAACAATGTCCCTCTAGAACACAGTGCACTCACAAAACATACATCAGGCACAGCAGATAAAACAAAATATTACCACAAATCAGTAAATAAAATATAATTCAAAATGCATGTAGTGTGCAGCACAGGTAAACAGCAAGCAGCTCGCTGTCCTGGTGACGAGACCTCGGTGGTGACAGGGTATTCATTAGTCTCACAGCCTGAGGGAAGAAGCTGTTACCCAGTCTGGCAGTCCTCGTCCTGCTGCTCCTGTACCTCATTCCTGAGGGTACTGGGTCAAAGAGATTGGGGATGGATGATGGGGATCCTCAACAATGCTTCAGGCCTTTGTATATAATGCTCCCTGTAAATATCACAAATGGGGGGAGGAAGACTCTGGTAATGCTCTCGGCAGTTTTTACTCCCCTCTGTAGGGTCTTGCAGTCCGATGTGTGGTACAGGGGCTGCAAGACAATGATGCAGCTGAACAGGGCACTCTCGATGTGCTCCTGTAGAAATTGTTAGAACGGGGGCAGGGAGCCTTGCACGCCTCAGTCTCCTCAGAAAGTGTAGACACTGTCGTGCTTTCTTGACTAATGAGGTGTTGTGGGTCCAGGTTAGATCATCCACTGTGTGTACACCAAGGAATTTTGTCCTCTTCACTCTTTCCGCGGCAGAGCTGTTGATGTGCAATGGAGAATGGCTGAAATGTGCCTTCCTGAAGTCCACAATCATCTCTCTTGTCGTATCCACATTGGGACTCAGGTTGTTGTTCTCATACCTGTTGTTAACAAACCTGTTGTAAAACCAATGGTATACCTTGGGCTTAACCAAGAAAAACAAATGCATTTAGATAACACGATGGCTATGTAAGTAATGCTTGATGTGCATATTGACACAAAATCTAGCCCATTAATATGACAACCAGCAAAGACCAAACAGTATTAACATGTACCTTACAATAAAAGGAAGACTGGATTGAGGTGTACAAGATGAAAAGTGCCATACATTGAGTGGAAAATCAGAGATTTTCCCAGGACAAAAATCGTTAATACTAGGGGGCATAATTTTAAGGTGATTGGAGGTAAGTGTAGGGGGATGTCGGAAGAAAGTGCATGGAAAGCACTGCCAGGAATGGTGGTCATTACAGGCATTTAAGGATTTCTTAGATAGGCACATGGATGATAGAAAAATGGAACGCTAGGAGGGAGGAAAGGGTTAGATGATGTTGGAGTAGGTTAAAAGGTCAGCACAACATCATGGACTGAAGAGCCAGTATCTTAGTACAGGCTGTGCTCCAATGTTTTATGTTTGATTAGATTTCTTTTTATATTGCTATAAAACTCCCAAGACTGATTACCAAAGGCAGACCTCAAACAGGAAGAAAGCACATAGAGTTCTCCCTGTTTAATAAACCTCCTCAAGATATTTGTGTGGTACCTAACTTGTTTGTTTCAAACACTCAGAAGTCTTCCTATACCAGCAGTGAAGATTTCAAGAATTAATTTTCTCAGTGCATTGTTTTTATTTAACATAGCCTCCAGTTTGAATAACTGTGTGCAAATTCAAGTTTATCCAGATGAAACGATATGGTAGCTGAAATCTCAGTTATATTGGGATCTTGTATATTGGGAAACCTTGATTCGAGTTTATCTAAACAAGCACTGCTAATCCCAACTACCTTGGGGGGGATCCACTGTCAAAACAAGCAGCAGGGCCCTAAGGCAAACAGAACAGGCTAGAAATGAAGTCTGGGACTTGGGCCACTCCAGTGGATTTTCATTTGAGGTTAGCAGGAGAGATTGAGTAGGAGACAGAGAATTAGCATAATGCCCTTTCATTGGGAAGTTTGGGAATACTGACAGCGGACCTGTGCATAGATCAGTGGTTACAATACAGAGAGTCTATAGGAAAACCATTGAATGAGCCAGCCATATTGACTGAGGACCTAAAAGCACTAAGTATGGATTGAGAGAAAGGAGGGACAGACTGCAGCATTGTTTAACATCTGCTCCCTAGTTTTGTTCCCTCGAATTCTATGTGGGTTTTGGAGAAACCTAAGAAGGGGGCTGAACATGAATCCTGTAATCTTCAGCTGAATATTTATGCAGTTGGGCAGCCGTTAAGCCACCCTTTGATTCTACCTACTTCACTTTCATTGTTATACACTCAAATTAGGAGAGCATTTCAAAAAGCAAAATAAATGTTTGTTTGTCTGCGAACATTTAAACAGATTTGCATAAATTGTGTGCAGTTTTGCCAAGTTTCTTTCCCTTCCCTTCACACCAAGTTTGGAAATATTCGGGCTCTTACTTCACAAAATCTAATTTGTGCATTGACAAATATTAGTTGAATCAAACCTTTGCAGTGTCAGCTTTGAAGCGAGCTGATAGCTGGGTAAAAGAGTTTTCAAAGATTGTGTAAAAGGCTTGTCAGGAGAAGGTCACAGATGGTGAATGCATGCAGGCATATTGGCATTTGAACAGACAGAGAATCAAAGCAAAATTTTCTGTACAATGTTTAATATTTTTAACTCTTTGAGAACATCAATTGAGAAATTATTTTGTTTAATATCTTATCACTTTCTTTGACAAATAAATGTTTTATCCAGCACTGAGATCTAAATATGAATGTACTTTGCAGTAGCAATAATGCCTAATAAGTACAGTAGAACAGGGAATAACAAAAAATCATTTGAATGAAATTTTAAATTCTGATTCTGATACAAACCAAATAATATACAGTTGATGTACCTGCCTTTCATTCCTGCACCTTGAGTGAGTTTTAACAGCTCTTTTCTGTTTGCCTCAACATTAATACCAAACCCCTGACCATCAAAGATCTGAATTTAGCCATTAAACCTATCCACTTTCCTTCTAAGGTGCTCTTTAAAGGATGTAGAGTTCTTTCATCATCTTAAGCCCGTCATCCTTGCTGCCAACAGTCCTGGGCCAGTCTACTTGGTGTATACTTCCTCTCCTAGGGATGAGGTCTGTGGAGCTTCTGTTGGTGTTTCTGTAGCACTGGGATGCTAGCCTGGTGCTCAACCCTCTTCCTTTCACAGCTGTGCTTGAGACTGTCCATGGTGGAATCTGGAGACCTCTTTGACTAAAGTTTTTTTTTTACCATTTTCTTCGTTACTCCAGTGTTTCAAGTGTCTTGGGACATTTACCCTGATCAAAAGCGCCATATGAGGTATAAGTTGTTTGTGAATTAAAGTTGGTTGATGAATGAACATCTCTCTCTGTGGATGAAAAGATGTGTTTCGTAACTTTGTTCCTTACAGAGATAAGCCCTTTTCATTTTCTTGCTAAGAATTTGGATTTGTGTAGAAGCTGTTCAAGATGACAACATAAGAGCTATAAACAGGAGTAGGCCATTCAGCCCCTAGCACCTGCTCTGCCAATCAATGACACGTGAGATTCAGAGAAAGCTGAAGATCCAGAATAAGACACACAAGATGCTGGTGGAACACAGCAGGTTAGGCAGCATCTATGGAGAGGAATATACAGTTGACATTTTGGACTGAGATCTTTCAAAAGGACTGATGAAGGTTCTCTGTCTGAAACTTCAACTACCAGTGAATGAATATGTTTCAACTTTTTACCTCAGTACCAATACTTTCTTAACTCCATATACTTAATCCTTTTTGCATTCAAAATTGTCTTGAATATACTTGTAAACAGAATTGTCATTTCTCATTTGGGTGGAAGAATGAGGTGATGTTTGATAGAGTTATACAAAATTATGAGGGGTATTTCCACTGAGTTTGGTTGAGGCTGGAGCTAGAGGTCATGGGTTAAGGGTGAAAGGTAAAATATTTAAGGGGAGCCTGAGAGGGAACTTCTTTACTCAGAGGATGGTGAGAGTGTGGAACGAGCTACCAGTGGAAGTGGTGGATACAGGTTCAATACCACCATTTAAGAGATGTTTGGATAGGTACATGTGTAGGAGGGGTATGGAGGGCTCCAGTCCAGAGGCCAGTCAGGTTGATGGGACTAGGCAGAACTTACTAACCCTAACCCCTATGTCTTTGGAATGTGGGAGGAAACTAGTGCACCAAGAGAAAACACATGTGGTCACAGGGAGAATATACAAACTCCTTACAGACAGCATCAGGAATTAAAGCCCAATCGCTGATGCTGTAAAGACTTACACTAACTGCTACAATACTGTGCAGAATTATACCCAATATACCAATGCAATCACACTTGGGTTCAATGTAATTGCAGTGAGATAATTCTACTTCTGTGTTACTCATTTAATAAAGATCAGATTGATTTTAAGATTAGCTTTATTTGTCACATGTACATCAACTCATACAGTGAAATGTGCTGTCTGCACCACATCAAATCAGCGTATTTTACATTACAAAGTTACAAGGAGATTTCTTTCATTATATCATTTGCCTTCCCCAATTACTCTGTACATTAACTGCCAGTGATTCATGTACAAGTTCACCCAAGACCATCCGAATACCAACATCTTCTAAGCACCCAGCGTTTTTTAAAAAAATAAATTTTTTTCCACTAAATTATACAACCTCACATTTTTCCATGTTATATTCAGAGCGGTAATTGTAGAAAATTGAGGATATTTATCAGGATTGCTGCATAAGCAGGGACCTCAGCATAGTCAGTGATTCTTCCCATCCATTCAACAATCTCTTTGACCCCCTACCACCAGGCAGGAGATATTGTAGCATTTGATGAAGAGCTGTTAGGATGGTAAACAGCTTCTTCCCCCAGGCAGTAAGATTACTGACCTCCCTGTCGCCACCCTGGTCTCATCACATACGAAGCATCAGTAGCGTTATACTGTTTACTTTCTAACTTGATTCGTACATACACCTTGTTATTTGTTAATCTATTTGTGGTAATATTACTATATGTTATGTGTGTGAGTTGTACGAACTGTGTTGTGCACTTTGGCCCAGAGCAATGTTGCTTTGTTTGATGGTATACATACATGTGCATGGTTGAATGACAGTAGACTGAAATTGAACTTGATTATACTAACTCTGTCAAGTTGAAGCCCATTACTTGATTTCTAATCTGATTCACAACTGTGGCACCTCTTGCTTTAATGAATCAAAACATTGTACTTTTAAATTATGTATTTTGAAGCTCTAGTTCAAAGTGGTAGTTAAATAGTGTTTTATATCTGCCCCTATAAATCTGAGAAAAGCAAACAAACTTTCCCCATAGCTTCACCCAGAAGGTGGTCAGCATACAGAAGGAGTTGCCAGACTGTTACGACAGCTAGATTATCAACATTGAAATAAAAGAGAAGATTGGTAGCTTGGGTTGGCTGCGTGTTTGTAGGATTTTTCGCCAGGCCTGCAGGTTAGGTCACTAATGTCTCATCACCATTTGAGGTGACATCATCAGTGTGCAACTGAGTGTTGTTTCTGCAGACAGCTTGTGTCCGACTCGTTGTTCTGAATAGTGGCTGCTATGCTGGACTCTATTCTCCACTGGGTCCAAACAACAGGATAGCTGGCCAATATCCCCGGTTATCGGTTGTTGTGACCATTGATTCCTCGGGTGTCCGCAGCTCACTCAGCCCAATCCCACAGGCACATAGGTTCTTAAAATTCTCAGAAGCCTGGTTCTGAATGGAAGACTCTATTAGCAAGCATATTGAACTTGACACAATTTATGAACCTATCAATTGCACACTGATGATGTCACCTGAACTGGTGGCCAAATGTTTGTGACCTAACCTCCGGGCTCAGCAAACAACCTTACAAACAAAATATTAACAACTTATAAGATTCTTTGACAAGTGCATTGATAGGAAAGGTTTAGGGGGACATAGCCAAATGCAGATATATGGGACTGGCTTAGATGGGAATCATGGTCAGCGTGGTCCCAATTGGCCTGTTTCCTTGCTGTATGACTTCATAACTTCACTAAAAGATAAATGCTCTTGTACTTAGTTTGATTAGCATAGGAAACAGTAAGCTTTCTTATGGCAGAGAGACCATAGTTTAAAATATTTAATCTGACTTTGGACTGACATAAGAACTGTTCCCAGGAGCCTGTCCAGAAACTGAGAATTACATTGATTAACTGAGTTTTGGATGGTGTTCTTAATAGTGGGACTCTTTTTGGCTCTTGCTAAAAGCTGGTCTAATTTCTCAATCACTTAATTTTGTAATTTAAAGAATTTCATTATAAAAGAGACGTAGCAATTCCTGAGCAATGCAGTTCTGCAGCAAGTGTATAAATGGTAATCATTCTGGTCTTTCTGGGTCTTATAGAGATCATTAATTACTGCATTAAAAACTAATGAAGGAAGATGCTTCGTGAGCTTGTAATGTCATTTTGAAGATTTTTTTTGAAGTTAAAGAGGTACATCTTTTTCCAAATTGCAGATTATTATTTTAACTTCGTTACCTGTATCTTGTGAATAAATTTCATTTTCTTTTGCACATTTCTTCAAAAATATGCTGATTATGTCAATGACCCCAAAGGTTTCCAGGTTGGTTGGTTAAGTCCACAGAAGGACAGATTGAAGATACTTATTAGCAAGCCTGCTGCACACCGTTGCCCTCTTACTTCTGTATTTACAATGTCATTAAGGTACAAGTCAGAAATCCTGTCTTGATGCAGTTTCAGTCACAACTGTGAAACCAAAATCCCATGGGGAGCCTTAAAGTGCAGCGAATTCAGCGAGGGCCCATTATCCACAGTTTCTGTTTATGTTGTATAGAAGGCGAGACTTTGGGGACTGCAATCCCCCTCATACCCCTCCTTTGTGTAATGACCAAGTCAGACATGAAGAAACTAGATGGTAGAAAAGCTGTTGCCTTTGTGTGAAACATGTGCATTTCAACTGTGATTAAGGGCAAAAAGGCAAAATCCAACCTTTTGAGGCAGCTGAGATACAGTGAGCTCCAGTTTAAATGTCGTAGCTCATATCTAGTTTGCCCATGTCGTGGAATAATTATCACTGTTTCCAGGTTTGTGTTGGATCATTTTGGTGCTATTCAATTTTCTTTCTGTACAAATCATACTTTCCATTCTCTAGATGTCTGAATTGAAAATAAGGAATAAATATATGGACTATATTAATATAATAAGTATTTGTTTCAGATACTTCCTGGAAACAGATGGGGAAAAATATGTAGCTATCTTCACAGACACAAAATTACACAGCAAAACTTAATTACACAAAAATTTAAAGTGCATGAAAAATCATCCCTTACTCTATCTTGGTTTAGACTTTATTAGAGATATATGGTGGAACAGGTCCTTCCAGCCCAGTGAGTTGCATTGCCTAGCAATTCACCTATTTAACACTTGCCTAATCATAGGACAACTTATGATTACCAATTAACCTACTAACGGGTATGTCTTTGTAATGTGGGAGGAAAGCCGAGCACCCAAAGGAAACCTATATCTTTACAAGGAGAACATATAGAATCCCTGCAGATGGCATTGGAATGAATATGATGTTACAAACAAAGATCATCATGTATTTTGTCCCCAGATGGGATAGGCTGAGGTGCAGATCAATGATAATTAAACATCAGAGCAGGTTTGAAGGGATGAATGGGTTGCTTTAGTTTCTAGAAGAGCACTTGTGCGCTACTTGTTTTTAGGAAACTATGAGAGGCAGCATAGCAGCGACTTGTGTTCAGATCCACTGTTCTCCCTCTGTGACCACATGGATTTCCTCTGGGTGTAGAAAATGGTTTTGGACTTTATCCTTCAAGTTGTCGGAATGCAGCACAGAGCTGTTGTTAATTATTCAATAATTACATAATTATCATGGGGGGTAGGAATGCCCTTCTGTAGGATATGCTTTATTACTGGGAAGATTAAAAGGAATTAGAGGACTTCTGCAATAAACAGAATTTCCCAGAGGCCAACCACTTTAATTCCCATTCTGACATGGCCACCTCTACAGCCATGATGAGGCCACTCTCAGATAGCCTCCAAACTGATGGCAATTTCTCTAACTTCTGGTAATTTCTCTCTCCTCACCCTTCTTTTTCCATTGAGTTGCTCCAGCATTTTGTGCATTGCTCTGGATTTCCAACATCTGCAGAATCTCTTCCATACTGATACAAAGATTGGTGGAGGGGAAGGTAGTGTTGAGGAAACAGGTTGAATGCAGGATTTAAACAGATTAGGAGAAAGGGCAAGAAAGTGCCAAATGAAATACTATGTTGGAACATGCATGGTCATGCACTTTGGAAGTAGAAATAAATGTGCAGACTATTTTCTAAACAGGGAGAAAATCCAGGAATCTGAGATGCAAAGGGACTTGGGAGTCTTTGTGCAGAACACCCTGAAGGTTAACTTGTAGGCTGAGTCGGTGGTGAGGAAGGCAAATGCCATGTTGGCATTCATTTCAAGGGGTCTAGAATACAAGAGCAAGGAAGTGATGCTGAGACTTTACAAGGCATCGGTGAGGCCTCACCTTGAGTATTGGGAACAGTTTTTGGGCCCCTTATCTAAGAAAAGATGTGCTGACGTTGGAGACGGTCCAGAGGAGGTTCACAAGGATGATTCCAGGAATGAAAGGGTTATCATACGAGGAATGTTTGGCGACTCTGGGTCTGTACTCACTGAAATTTAGAAGGATGAGGGGGGATCTCATTGAAACCTTTCAAATGTAGAAAGCCCTGGACAGAGTAGATGTGGGAAGGATGTTTCCCATGTTGGAGGGAGTCTAGGACAAGAGGGCACAGCCTCAGGATAGAGGGGCGCCCTTCCAAAACAGATATAGAGAAATTTCTTTAGCCAAAAGGTGGTGAATTTGCTGCCACATGCATCTATGGAGGCCAAGTCATTGGGTATATATAAGGCAGAGATTAATGGGTTCTTGATTGGACATGGCATCAAAGGTTACAGGGAGAAGGCCGGGAACTGGGGTTGAGGAGGAGATTTTAAAGAAAAAGGATCAGCCGTGATTAAATGGCAGAGCAGACTCAACGGGCCAGATGGCCTAATTCTGCTCCTATATCTTATGGACTCTTCGTTTATTCCTATTTTCATTGTGTTACTGTTTCTGTACACTAACGACTCTCACACATTGTCACAAAATTACACTTATAAAATATTTAAATATTTTACTTCATTTTCAAAGTAATTATTATTTGGATTTGGAATTAGATTATTATAGTCACATGTACCGATAAAGTCCATCTTATAATACTAAGGAACTATTCAATAGTGTTCTAACAATGTGGTGGAAGCCTGGAGTTAGATTTTTTTTTATATTCTGCCCAATGTAAGAGGAGAGAAGAGAGAATGTCTGGGGTGGGTGGGGGTTTTAAATTATGTTGGCTGTTTTCCATCATTTTCTGTCTTAATTTCAAGGTTTTAAAGATCTGTTAATTATTTTGACAGGAAATTGCATGAAACTTTGTGTAGAAGTCATTATTATTCAAACAGCTGATTACTGAAGATTCCAGTCTAGTATAACATTTCAGAGTATTTTTGTGGCATAATCGAGCATTTGGCACAACATCTCATTGCTGTTTATGTTTATAGGGTTTACTATATCTGACTGCTTCCATTGTTTTATACTGCATTAACCCACAAAAACCCTTTTATAAATCTCCTTTGTTTTCACTTAAGAAAAGTATTTATTCAGACCCTTGCTGAATCAAACTTCACAGAACAAGTACTTTAAAATAAATAAATGTAATTGTATTTGTATTATCAATTAGCCCTTGGGGACTTGGTTACCAAAAGTTTGAACAACGCTTCTCTTGTAATAATAATTGGGCTTCCAACCAACAAAACAGGTACGCTCAAAAGATGGTTTTCAATCTCACTACAAGATACATCTCTAAATCCGTTTATCTGATAGTGCATGTCATTTCAATGTACCTGGGAGATTAATCTGTAAAGAAAGCTGCATAATAACTCTTGGCAAATGTGTTCAAATTTTAGGCCGCGTGGTTGATCTCATTTGGTACTTTCCAATGTCATCATGCTCCTGATAAAGTGGGAGTTCCCAATCTGAGGTCCACAGACTTTTCAAATAAAGAAGGTTAGGAACCCTTGTGGTAGAGGTATAGAAGGTGCTAAGAGGCATAGATTGAGTGGATAGCCAGAGACTTCTTCCCAGGATGGTAACAGCTAACATGATGGGACATAATTTAGTGTTTGGAGGAAAGTATGGGGCGGGGGGATGTCAGAGGTACAGTACTGTGCAAAAGTCTTAGGTACATATATATAGCTAGGGTGTCTAAGACTTTTGCACAGTCCTGCGTTTGTCAATATAGAGTGGAGAGTGGGTTTGTAAATCTGGTGGGAGCAAAGGATGCTGGAAATGGCGAGAGTGGAACACCATGGGAGGGGTGTGGGACAGGTGGAAGAGGAGTGCCAGAGGCAGGGGGTGGCATGGGTGTAGACACGCCCAGCCCTGAGACACTAAGCAAGGTCATTTGATTCCAAACAATTGGTTTATTGATCATTACAGAATATCTTTTCTAGTGCTTCCTGCTCCCTCCCCTCTCCCTTCCCCACACGATTTGACTCTCCCTGCCCCCTTCCACACTCAGTCCACAATAGAGACTCGTAACAGAATCACATTTATCATCAGTCACGTATGTATGTCATGAATATTTTTGTGGCAGCAGTGCAATGCAAAACATAAAATTACTACAGTACTGTGCAACAGTGTCAGGCACCATAGTTATATATATGCATCTATACTTTTGCATAGTACTGTAAGTATTTTACACAGGGAGTGGAGAATGTGTGTAACGTCCTGGAAGGAGTGGTAGTAGAGGCCAATACATTCGGGGCACTTAAGAACCTTTTAGGTACATGAATGATAGAAAAAAGTGGAGTGCTATGTAGGAGGAGAGTATGAGATTGATCTTGGAGAAGGTTAGAATAACATAATGGCCTGAAGAACCTGTACTGTTGCATGCTCTGTGCTTATCTGGAATATTCATGGAATGTTAAAGGTATAGTTATCTGTTTGAACAAATATCTGACTGTTCAGTAGTAATAAAAACAGAACATTCTGCAGATATTCAGTAGGCCAAACAGAATCTGTGCGGCAAGAAAGATTTTAGGTCAATGACCCCTTTCATCAGAACTGAGGACTAAACACAAGAGATTCTGTAGATGCTGGAAATCTTGAGGAACACACACAAAATGGTGGAGGAACTCAGCAGGTCAGGCAACTTCTATGGAGCGGAATGAGCAGTTGGCACTTCGGTCTGAGACCTTTCATCAAGACTCAATTTAAAGGACTCTTTATCTCGTATTCTCTATTTATTGCTTCTGAGAAGGAGCTTAGGAGAACAATGGTGACTAACTGCAACTCCTTTGCTTGCATCTTCGGAAACAGATCTATTTCTATCTTTAATATCTCTAGCTTCCCTTTCAGGGTTCTTTTGAAGACCCTGACCTGGAGTTACATGCTGACTTCAGTTCTTTGTGGGAATGGGACCTGCTCTCGGGGTCTCAAACTGATTGCTATGCTATCGTTATGTCTCCCCTTTCACTATATAATGGGGACACCTCTTTTTCCCTTATTAGGGAGAGAGTCAGTCTATGGTATGTCAGATAACTGGGTGTACGAATCTGTGTCTTTATTGGTACTTTGCTGCGTGCTTGAGTGCTCGATGGGAAATATCATTTCTCTGATATTAAATGTACCTTTGAAACCTTATTATTTTGTTTTTTTTTTCTTTTTTGTATTTGCACAGCTTGTTGTCTCTTGCACTTTGGTTGTTCGTCCGTCTTGTGTCAGAGTTTTCATTGATTCTATGGTGCTTCTTTGTACTTACTGTAAATGCCCATGAGAAAATGAATCTCATGTATATGGTGACCAGACGAACTGCACCCTAGGGTTCTGAAAGAGGTAACGGTAGAGATTGTGGAGGCATTAGTAATGATCTTTCAAAATCATTAGAATCTGGTATGGTCCCCAAGGATTGGAAAATTACAAATGTCACTCCACTCTTTAAGAAAGGAGGAAGGTAGCAGAAAGTAAATTATAAACCAGTTAGCCTGACCTCAGTGATTGGGAAGAAAATCCAAAAATCTGAGATGTGAAGGGACTCTGGGAGTCCTTGCCTTCCTCACCACTGACCTGCAAGTTAACTTACAGGTAGAGTCAGTGGTGAGGAAGGCAAATGCAATGTTAGTATTCATTTCAAGAGGTCTAGAATACAAGAGCAGGGATGTGATGCTGAGGTTTTATAAGGCACTGGTGAGGCTTTCCATTGAGATTGTGAATCATTTTGCACTCATCTCAGAAAAGATGTGCTAGCATCGGAGAGTGTTCCAAGGAGGTTCACAAGGATGATTCTGGGAATGAAAGGATTATCTTACAAGGAATGTTTGATGGCTCTAGGTCTGTACTCACTGGAATTCAGAATGAAATCTTTTGAATGTTGAAAGGCCTAGACAGAGTAGATGTGGAAAGGATGCTTCCCATGGTGGGGGAGTCTAGGGTGGGCACAGCCTCAGGACAGAGGGGAGTCCATTTGAAACAGAGATGTGGAGAAATTTCTTTAGCCAGGGTGGTGAATTTGTGAAATTTATTACCACTGGCAGCTGTGGAGACCAGGTCGTTGGGTATATTTAAAGCAGAGCTTAATAGATTCTGGATTGGACATGGCAACAAAGGTGGGGGAGAGGCTGAGGAGGGGGGGAGAAAAGGATCAGCCATGATTAAATGACAGAGCAGAGTCAATGGACCAAATGGCCTAACTCTGCTTATGGGTAATATGTACTTTAATAATAAACTTACTTTGAACTTTCATAAATGTATTTAATATACACTTATTTTTTTCTATTAAATTAAAAACAAAGATTGTAAGCAAAAATTGCTTCCTGCAGCACTTGGGAGATCTAAACATATTTCCAAATTCCAAATATCAGCATGCTTATGGAAAAAACATGGGAAGAACTCCACTGAACAGAGTATAACAGAGAATGCATTAAACTGGGAAGTCAAGATAATCATTAGAAAATCCCAAATTGAGCCTGTACACGATCTCTGAAAAAGAGATTAAGAAAAGGAATTTCAGTTTTATAGAAGTTGTGCACTTCAGCAGATTAGCTTGCTTTTCAACTGACTCTGTCATTAACAGGCCAGCCGTTTATGATAAGGAACGGTTCAGGTGAATAGAAGTTGATGAAGGCATCAACATCACATCAGACTTTTAATTTTTTTGAGATACAGCCAAGGACTTCGCTGAGAACTTGTCAACTGGGATAAAAGTTTAGGAGTCTTGGTCCAAATATGGTTAGAAGTGAGATGGCAGAAAAGCATTTGTACTGATAGCAACCAAACCCCTCCTGCCTCAAAAAAAGTAACACCAGAAAGCTACAGGCACAACAGAAAGGTAGATGTGGCTACAAGAAACTGAATATGTTAAGCTCAAAATCAACCTGAAAACTTTCATCTGTTTCTCTGCAGACGCTGCCTGACTGAGTATTTCATTCAAGTTTATTGTCATTGATACACACGTATATAGCAAAACGAAACACTGTTACTCTGAGACCAAGATGCAAAACACAATATATATATCACATGTAGAACATAAAATGATATTAACTCAATATGAACAGACGTATTCAGTAGATGTAAAGTGCATTTATGATAAATAGTTAAATATACAACAGTGTTACTGGGGCTGTTTATAAATATATAGTGGGTGACAGTCCAATGTTCAGAAGTCTCTCAGCCTGGGGAAAGAAGCATGGATCAACCCTAACAGTCCTTGTTCTTAAACAGCGATACCTTCTGCCTGACGATAGGAGGCAAAGAGATTGTGGGACGTGCGGGAGAATTCCTTGACAATACTGAGGGCTTGGTGAAAGCAGTGCTCCTGGTATATGACCAGTTCTCTAGGTATGCACCACTATAGGAGTCTCAATTCTGATTCATAAAATCAGAAATGGAATTGTTTCCCAATCACTGACTCAATTTTTCAAATAATTTAAATATTTTAACTACATGCTGTAATATCTGGATAATGTCCAAACTTGACAGCAATACCTATTCAAGAACCTGGTGACGAGTAACTTTACAAAAAGGGCAAAAACATCTCCCTTGCTGGTCAATTTGTAACTTAAGGTTATTCTGATTCCTTTCAAGGTTATCAACTTTCAATATTAATACAGTTATCTCTCACTCCTCTGCCTGACCTGTCGAACATTTTGATCAGTTTTAAATTTCAGAGTTTCAGCTGCAGTATGCTTCATTTTGCTTTGCAGACAATTTTCACTGAGTCATGAGAAATGGAAAATACCAAACGAAGTGAATTAGTTTACTCAAGGGGGATGGAAGGCTGTGAGTTAACTCTAAGAAAGATATTCAGACTAAGGGACACATTTAAAACAAAAGTTACATAAATTTAAATAAGAACTGGTATTTGAAAAACAATTACTGTACAATTAGACTCTTGCCTGCATTCAGTTTTCAGGAGCTAAGATTTAAATGGATTCTATTCAATAAAAGATTTTTAGCTTTACATGTCACATTCAATGAAAACATCATTTATGTCAAATCAAATCAGCAAGGATTGTTTGCAGGCAGCCCGCAAGTATCACCACACTTCCAGGGACAACATAACACACCCACAACTCACTAACCTTAACTATACATTTTTGGAATGTGGGAGAACGTACAAACTCCTTTCAGACCACAAAGGGAATCAAACCCCAACCTTCCTGTTGCTGTGAATCGTTGCACTACACTACCATGTAGTTCTTGCTACCCATCTCATGTATGCAAAAATACCCCATTTTATTCCCAACTTCAACCTGGTATCACAGAATTGTACAGCATGGAAACAGGCCATTAGGCCCAACTTATCCATGCTGACCAATAGGCAACCTTCGATACTGATCCCATTGCCCAGCATTTGGTCCATAGCTCTGAGACCTGTTTCAGAGTTTCAACTCTTATTGGAAACTAATTCTTACTTTCACTGTGTTCTTTGAGCAAAATGCAATTTACTTTTATTTTAATAAAATGTACTAATTGACAAGTAGTTTGTGTTACCTTTGTAAGTATGTGCATAAGCAGCTTTATTCCAAGTGCAGTTAGCAAATATAAATGCCATTACTTTGGAAAATAACTGCAGTTGCCATCTAAGTATAGGTGTGTATCAGGCTTTGATGGCGAGACTCCAAAAGGGCGTGTGATCCACACCAGCTTCTAGCATTTTTGCTCTTTGCAGGAACAAACCAAAGTATAACATGTGGAACTTGAAATTGGACCATAAACTTAGAGTAACCCAAGCACATTTGTTATGTGTCAAGTTGTTTTTACCCTTTCTGGTGACCCTGAATTACAACTGTATGTATGCCAAATGCTCATTAATCCACAATGCTGCCTTTGGGCTTTTCGAATTACATGAAATTTAAAAGAAATTGCAAAAAGAACATTCAACAGTTGAATGCCTAAAATTGACTTTTTAAAAAGCTAACAAGTATTTTTGATTATTGTGAATACTTTGAATTGTAGCCCTTTGATTAGGTGGTAGATTCACAAATATAATCAGTATGCTTGCTCACAAAGCTCACAGTGATAACACTGGTCTTCAAGATCCAGTTAAAAAACTGTTCAAGTCTTTCTCTAGGACTTCACTATCAAAATCAGGGTTATTATCACTGGCATATGTCATGAAATTTGTTTTTTTGACAGCAGTATAGCGCAATACGTAAAATATAAGTTACAATAAGTAGTATAAAAAATAAATAAGTAGTGCAAAAAGAGAGCAAATTAGTGAGGTAGTGTTCATGGACCATTCATAAATCTGATGGCGTAGGAAGAAGCTGGTCCTAAAGTGTTCAGAGTGCATGTTTGGTTGTAACGAGGAGCAGATACGTCCTAGATGGTGAGGGTCTTTAGTGACGACTGCCACCTCCTTCAGGCATCGCCTTTTGAAGATGTACTCAATGGTGGGGAGGATAGTGCCCATGATGGAGCTGGCTGAGTTTATAACCCTCTGCAGATTTTTCTGATCCTGTGTATTGGCAAGCCCATACCAGACAATGATGCAGCCAGTTAGAATGCTCTCCATGGTACATCTATAGAAATCTGTTAAAGTCTTTGGTGACATACCAAATCTCCTCCAACTCTCATTGAAATATAGAAGCTGGCATGCCTTCTTCATAAATGCATCGATATGTTGGATATATATCCAACATATATATAATGTTTATAATAGATTTTCAGGGATGTTGACATGCAGGAACATGAAACTGCTCCCCATGAAGAAATGCCTTTGGGAGCAGAAAACAAAGCAAGAAATGATAGAATGCTGCTAAGCGTAGAGAATCCAGGAGTGTATGTCCATAGATGCATGAAAATATTTAGAATTGGCCAATACATATAGAACAAACATGCTAGAACTGTATAAAGAGTACTCTGAATCACAGCTAGAGCACTATGTAGTCCTGATACATTAATTCAAGGACCTGAAGCCAGTAGAATGAGTATAGAAGATACTTAAGATGAAGTTCCAAAGGAGTGGAGAATTATAGTTATTGGGAAGGATCTGATTGGCTAAGTTTGTATTCTTTATGACACGTGGCTGAACAGAGATTCAAGAGTAACACACACAAAATGCTGGATGAACCACAGCAGGTCAGGCAGCATCTATGGAGAGGAATAAACAATCAACATTTCAGGCTGAGACTCTCAACCAGTTCCTCCAGCATTTTGTGTGTGTGTGTATTACGCTGAATTTCCAGCATCAGCAGAATCTCTTGTGTTTGTGATACTAGAGGCCTAATTAAAGGCGAATAAATAAATTCTTGCCACCGAGAGTGGTCAATAATCAGGGCTCATATTTAGGGTGACCATAATAAAAAAAACGCAGCTTTGGGATCTTTATACTATGTGGAAATGCACGTGAGATATAAACAGCTCTCTGCATTTCAATGTCAATGAATTCATCACAAACACTGTTTAAATCCTAACCACCTAAAAAAAAATTCTACAAAAATCTATTTTCAAGTGATCACCAGTGCACTGTACATGTGATTGCAACTCAAAAAGAAGATTTTAGTTTAAACTAACACAGTCTGAGGTGGAGAAAGACATTTATATACAAATACAAGGGTTTATGTAGTGCTCAACTGTATCATGGAGTTATAGAAAGTGGGTTCGGTCATGTTTAACTACAATCATTTATCTCGGGAAAAGGGAATTAGAGCCTTTCTTACAAACATCACGGCTGGTCCTGTGGTCAATACTATAGATCAAATCCCAGAAGCTCTAAGCCTGTGGATCTGAAGTCTGCTGGGAAAACCAGAGCCCCACTGCCCAGGACACTGTCTTAGGGCTGGTTGACTGACTGTGTGGGTGTGTAGAGGGGGTAGTAGATCTTGTTTTGTTGTTGTTGTTGTTTGTGTTCTCTTTTATATTGTTCTGTTGAACATTGTGAGCATTATATGTTGGCACCAGAATGTGTTCACACTTGTGGGCTACCCCCAGCACTTCCTTAGGTTGTGTTGATTGCTAACTCAAACAACACATTTCACTGTATGTTTTGATGTACATGTGATAAATATGAATCTGAGTCTGAGATCTGGTTGCCCAGTTGAATGAGAAGTCATGGGGGGGGGGGGGGGGGCAGGGGTATCAACGGAGGTCTGTGAGTTGAATGCTCATGCCCCCCCCCCTTACCCCATCCCTATCTATAATTTTAGTCTGGCTCTCTCTCTCTCTCTTTTTCCCCCCTCACTATAATCTCCCCCACCCCCAGCCCTACCTTTCTTTCTCTTTTATTTCCCATAATTCTCCACCCTCCCCCTAGTCCATTTCCCTTCAGCCTATCACTTCCCAGCTCTCTACTTCATCCCTCCCCCCACTTCTTATCCCCCCTCGACCATCCCATGTTACTTCACTCCTGATGAAGGGATTCGGCCCGTAACGTCGTCACTACCTCCTCCCATAGATGTTGTCTGGCCTGCTGAGCTCTGCCAGCATTTTGTGTTTTCATTTATTTCCAGCATCTGCAGATTCACTCGTGTTGCCTTTAAACTGGACATTCATAGGTTTTTGATTAATCAGGGCATCATCGACTATGAAGAGATAATTAAATAGCCATGATTAAATGGGAGAGCAGACTCGATGTGCTGAAGGTCTTACGGTAATGTAAGGCACTGTTTTCCTCATGTCCACGTTTTCCCAGTTCTCTATAGATGAAGGGTCTTGACCCAAAGTGTCAACTGTGGATTTCTCTCCATAGCTACTGCCTGATCCACTGAGTTTCTCCTGTGTCTTGTGTGCTGTTCACAGTTTTCCTGTTCCAATTCTTCTAACTCAGAATGCTACCAACTAAGCCACTGCTAATACATCTGATTAAGATTGACCTTGCCCATTATTTCTGCATTGTGAAGCACATTGCTTTGCATTAGCAATTAGCACAAATAATACCAAGCAAAATAGGTGGGAGAAGCACACTTAGACAATAGACAACAGGTGCAGAAGTAGACCATCCGGCCCCTCGAGTCTGCACCGCCATTCTGAGATCATGGCTGATCATTCACTATCAATACCCAGTCCCTGCCTTGTCCCCATATCCCTTGATTCCCCTATCCATCAGATATCTATCTAGCTCTTTCTTGAAAGCATCCAGAGAATTGGCCTCCACCGTCTTCCGAGGCAGTGCATTCCACACCTCCACAACTCTCTGGGAGAAGTTCTTCCTCAACTCTGTTTTACATAACTGACCTCTTATTCTCAATCCATGCCCTCTGGTACTGGACTCTCCCAACATCTGGAACATATTTCCTGCCTCAATCCTATCAAATCCTTTAATTATCTTAAACGTTTCAATCAGATCCCCTCTCAATCTCCTCAGTTCCAGTGTGTACAAGCCCAATCTCTCCAATCTCTCTGCGTAAGACAGCCCTGCCATCCCAGGAATCAACCTAGTGAATCTATGCTGTACTTCCTCAATTGCCAGAATGTCCTTCCTTAAACCTGGAGACCAAAACTGTACACAATATTCCAGGTGTGGTCTCACCAGGGCCCTGTACAAATGCAAAAGGACATCCTTGCTCTTGTACTCAATTCCCCTTGTAATAAAGGCCAACATTCCATTTGCCCTCTTCACTGCCTGTTGCACTTGCTCATTCACCTTCATTGACTGATGAACTAGGACTCCTAGGTCTCTTTGCATTTCTCCCTTACCTAACTCTACACCGTTCAGACAATACTCTGCCCTCTTGTTCCTGCTTCCAAAGTGGATAACTTCACATTTATTCACATTGAATGATATCTGCCAAGTATCTACCCACTCACCCAGCCTATCCAAGTCTCCCTGTATTCTCCTAATGTTCTCTTCGCATGTCACACTGCCACCCAGTTTAGTATCGTCAGCAAACTTGCTGATATAGTTTTCAATGCCCTCATCTAAATCGTTGACATAAATCATAAAGAGCTGTGGTCCCAATGCAGAGCCCTGTGGTACCCCACTAGTCACCTCCAGCCAGTCCGAGAAACACCCATTCACTGCTACCCTTTGCTTTCTATCTGCCAACCAGTTTTCTATCCATGTTGAAACCCTGCCCCCCAATGCCATGAGCTCTGATTTTACTCACCAATCTCCTATGTGGCACCTTATCGAATGCCTTCTGAAAATCTAGGTACACTACATCCACTGGCTTACCCTCGTCTAACATCCTTGTTACACCCTCAAAAAACTCCAACAGATTAGTCAAGCATGATTTGCCCTTGGTAAATCCATGCTGGCTCGGCCTAATCCTATTACTGCCATCAAGATGTGCCACTATTTCGTCCTTAATAATAGACTCAAGCATCTTCCCCACGACTGACGTTAGGGTAACAGGGCTTATAACTTATATTAAATAATAATTAAATAACTTATATTTCAAAGAAAATGTATTGGGAGAAGTGCTACATAGTTATTAACAAAAAATGTTTCAATAAGATCATTTCAACAGGTCTATTATTTCAGTCCTGTATGCCACACATCTAAGACATACTTACAATAAGCAACATGCATTATTAAGAAAAAGATCTTATAAGTGGGAAACAGTGTTCAGCATGGAGATGGAAAACAAGGCAAATGGAATACAGAACATATCATAAGATGGTGATAAATGCAGACGAAAAAGGGACCCTGGGGTGCACCCCTACAGATCTCCAAAGGAGCCAGGTCAGGTGATTGTTTCTTTTATTGGCCAAGGTGCATAGAAAAATCAGGTATGAACTACATAAAGGCAGGAAATGCTCACATTGAGGATCAAAGAACTCAAAACACTATCACCTTTAGCAGCAGTGTAAGTCAGTAAGAATGGAGACATCCATTTTCTTGGTTGCCAAAATCCACTGCCTTTCCAAGAATATTTGCCTACTTAGATGAAGTGGCTTGCTATTCCTGGCCTTTCTGAGCAATACAATGGACTTAAGTGTCCTGGAGTTACACAAAAGGAAATCAATCAGCATTCCTGCCCCACCATTATCCACCTACATTTCAGAATCAGAATCAGATTTAGTATCACCAACATATATCATATAATTTGTTAATTTAGCAGCAGCAGTATAATGTAATACATGATAACATAGAGAAAAAATAAGTAGATCAATTACATTATTTAATATGTATATTAAATAGTTAAATTTAAAAATAGTGTAAAAATAGAATTAATAAGGTAGTGTTCATGGGCTCAATATCCGTTTTGGAATTAGATGGCAGAGGGGAAGAAGCTGTTCCTGAATTGCTGAGTGTGTGCCTTCAGGCTTCTGTACCTTCTTCCAGAAAATTTATAGATGGTATTTGAGCTATACCTAGCCACACAGTAATGAGTATAGAGAAAGTAGAGGAGTGGGCTTAGCACACACCCCTGAGTTGCACCAGTGTTGATCATCAGTGAGGAGGAGATATTATCACTAATACACACAGATTGTGGTCTTCCAGTTAGGAAGTCAAGGATCCAATTGCAGAGGGAGGTACAGAGACCCAGATTCTGTAGTTTATCGATCTGGACTGTGGGAATGATGGTGTTAAACACTGAGCTATAGTAACAAACAGCATTCTGACATAGGTATTTGTATTGTCCAGGTGATCTAAGGCCATGTGAAGAGACATTGAGATTGATTCTGCCGTAGACCTATTGTTGCAATAGGCAAACTGCAGTGGGACAAGTCCTTGGTGAGGCAGGAGTAGATCCCCGCCGTGACCAACCTCTCAAAGCATTTCATCACCATAGATGTGAGTGCTACCGGACAATGGTCATTAAGGTAGCTCACACTACACTTCTTGGGCACTGGTATAATTGTTGCCTCTTTGAAGCAAGTGGGAAACCAATCGTAACAGCGAATGGTTGAAAATGTCCTCAAATACACCAGCTAGTCAGTTGGCCTCTTGGTCCTCATTGCTGGCGCTGCAGTCATCAATCTCTGCCTCTCAGGCAGCAGAAGTACAGCCAGGTGATCAGACTTCCCGAAGTGAGGGTGTGAATAGCATGGTAGGCATTCTTGATGGTGGTGTAACAGTGGTCCAGTGTGTTGTCCCTCTGGTACAAGTGATTTGTGTCCAGAGATCAAGGTCAGGCCAGACAGGATTCCCTGTGGCTAGTCACTCACTGTCAGTTTCACTTATACAACAGTACAGCACATTTTGACCCAACCCTTTAACCTACTCTAACTCTTCCCTCCTACATAACCCTCCATTTTTCTATCATCCATATGCCTACCTTGGAGTCTCTTAAATGTTCCTAATGTATCTGCCTTTATCACCACCCCTGACAACACAATCCATTCTCTCTGTAAAAAAAACTTATTCCTATACTTCCCTTCAATCACTTTAAAATTATGCCCCTTTGATTTCCACCCTGACTGTCCATTCAATCCATGAAGACTGTCCATTTGGCACACACAATGCACAGTACCTACGTAGCTGTACCTCAGCTAGAGTTAATGCTGGCAGGACAGGAATAATTTAAGTATGAAAACAGAATGAGGCAAACAATGAAGCAACTTCCTGCACAGTTGAAGTGCCTGTGGCTCCATTAGCAGCAGCACTGTGAGGTAAATACAATTAACGCACCCGTGACAATTTACATCAGCCACAGATCAATTGCCTGCAGCATATACACAACAGCAGACCTCAACCCTTTCAAATCCAATTATGTAGGTGTTGAGTGAGAACACAAGTGTGGTGGCTTTAAAATCAACCCACTGATTTGCTGCTGCCTGTGGTCTCAGGTTGTGGATCAAAGTTGAGCTCAAGTACCTGACCAGACCTTTGTTTGTGCCCCTGGTTCTGACCAAGCATTTATCATCATGTTGTAATACATTCAATGACTATCTTCCTGGAAATCTTGTTGCAATTTTATTGTTAAAGCTCTGAATTTTAAAACAGGTATGTTCATTGAAGTTGGCCCAAATGGCCAGTCTTTCTGAATTAACAGTGTATTTTACTGAAACACCAATATCACATCATCATCATTTTTTTTAAAAAGGATATTGTGAACATCGGTCTTTGCAAAATAAATCAAGTAATAGATGTTGCCAACTGGATTGGATATCCAACCTAATTGACCCAATTTACATCACTGTCAATTAAATTGGTATATTGCCAGTTATATCATGGCACACCTTCCTTCAATTGCTCATTTCGACAAGTGGGCATCGCTGGAAAGTTAACACAAGCGATTCTGCAGATGGTGAAAATCCAGAGCAACATAGACAAAATGAAGTTGGAACTCAGCATGTCAGGCATCCATGGAAGGGAATAAATAGTCAATGTTTCAGGGCAAGACCTGTCCGGATTAAGGGTCTCCAAAGTTATCATAGATATGGCTCTCAAATTTTATATACTTCCATCAAATTTCTCCTTAGTCAGGGGTTCCCATTCTTTTTTAAGCCAAGGTCCAATACCCTAAAGCAAGGGGTCCGTGGACCCCACTTTCCTCAACCTCTGATGCTCCAGAGAACAGTTCCTCATATTTATATTGAGAAGAGAATTACAGTATATCTGTAGAAGGATGCAGACTTGGTTGTATCTATTTATCAGATATAGTGTTGATATTCCCATGAAGATACATTTCCACTGTGTTAGTCATCAATCCAAAATTGATTTGGGCTGAGAGCAGCAGGTAGCATAGCTGTTAGTGTAACGCTCTTACAGTGCAACACTTTTACAGTGTCAGTGACTTGGGTTCAATTCCACCACTGGCTGGAGTTTGTACATTCTTGCAATGATCTTGTGGGCTTCCTACAAATAGCCCAATTTCCTCCCACATTCCAGTAGGTTAATTGATTACACGGATGTAATTGGGTGGCACAGACTTCTTGAACCTAAAGGGCCTGCTACCATGCTGTAGTCAATCCAATCAAAAATAAAAGGAGTCAATCTAATCAAAACCCTCGTCACAAACAAGTATTATTCAAGCTTTTTAACAATGTTCCAATGTTTCCAGATGGTAGTGTTTTTACATAATTCTGTAATTTCATTAAATGTTCTAATTCAACAATTTCACTATTTGATTACTGGAATGGCTATTAATTGGTAATGTAACAAAAACACCAATTTGTTTTTCTGAAACATGATGTTTTTATCTGCAGCAAAACTGTAGTGTGGAAATTTTGTTTTTCAGTCTTCATCTCCATTTAAAAATATCAAACACATGGCAACACCGCTCACAAGTTGGTCCCTACACAAAAAAACACAGCACCTGAACCCAATATCATCCTCATGTCTCCACTTACTCTCTTGGGGCATTTACTGAACAGCACTAACAGACGTGAACTAAGGTGAGCTTGATCTTTGCTATCCTCACGATGGAAGACAAGACCCTTTGGCCAGAGCCCTGAGACTATGAGTCTCCACAAGTCCGCTGAGGAAATCAAAGCCTAAAGTCTGAGTTGGCTGGAGGCCTGCCCTGGGGTAGGAGGACTTTTATATGTGCATAGTTTAAGGGGACAGGAGAAATGAAGCTTGTTTTGCTGTTGCCATTTGTTGGCTTCTGTTTTACTGTGTTCTGTGTTGTTCTGCCAAGCACTGTGGGCATGCTAAGCTGGCGCTGCAATGTGTGGCGGCACTTGTGGGCTGCCCTCAGCACATCCTCTGGTGCGTCGGCTGTTACCTCAAATGACAGATTTCACCACGTTGCAATGTACACATGATATATAAATTTGAATCTTGAGCGTGAAATAAAATATCCTTTAAGATCTACTTCAAAGTACAGGAGCCTGTCTCTGAGGTAAGTGGAGATGGTATTTGTGATAATCAAAGCATTATACAAATACAAGCCACTGTAAAACTATATAAAATGGAAAATTGAACACAACAAACAAATGTATTGATACAACCCTCAAGCTTGCAACAGCCAAGGACAACTCCATGGACCAGGGGAGAATTTTGGATTCTAATTTGTACAGTCAAATCATGTAGCACACAAATTATATAATAAAGCACAAAATTAATGCTTTTACTCTGCATTAATTTGTGGGTGTTTTGGTATAGTTGGCTTTCTAAGACATTTACTCACTTGGATTAGAACATAGCAGCTTTCTGTGGTTTGTGACTCCGGCTCTTTTCAACATTGCCTCAGGAGCCCCTCGCTGATCTAGGAATCTTTGGCACTCTAGCCTCAGCTAATGCCCTCCAGCACAAATCTGACCATTGGTGGCCATCTCCCAGTCGTCTGCCATCTTCATATCTTGCTTCCAGCTGTCCTTGTAACAGCGGAATGGAGGTCCAGTGATTTGTGACACAGCAACCAGTTCACCATACGGAATGTCCTTGGGAATATAACTGTCATCCATCCAATGAAAACAATCAAACAGCATTGGGTAAAAATTAGTGCATGCTGACAGGCTTAGCCTGAACCCAGACCTCCAAGATAATGACCTTGTCCCACCAGGTGCTTGCCTTAGTTGTCCATATTTGCTTGGCTGCCTCATGAAGACAATGGTCTGTGTACATGCAAATATCTTTCATAGGGAAAAAAAAGTATTAATCCATTGGAAATAGTGTATGATTAAAAGATTGTTAATAATGCTCACAAACTATTTTCAAAAATGGTGTAATAACAGTTTTAAACTTTATGCTAAAGAGTGCGATCCTGGTATAATATTTTTAAAAATCACCTGTTCAGACCTATAAATTCCATTAATTGTGATGATGTTATATGTTTTAAAATATTAGCATTGATTTATATTTTAAAATGCTCTCCATTAGATGTTCAGCTACAGAAAAACAAAGTTTGGAAAACTGAACTACAAGATCTGTCAGCTCTCCTTCGCCAACCCTTTTCAAGTAACATTCTTTCAAGTCAGTTTTAAAACTGTAATACACTGCAATGAACTGTTATATTTTCCCCAAAGTGAACTGCAGCAATGTATTTGACTATATTCTATCATAATACTAATGCTGCAGAAACAGCAGAGAGTAAATGATCATAAGCAAGATTCTACAAAGTGAAGGCTCATTTGTTACATCATCTCTTTGTATCAGACAGCTTATTTACATTTCAGATTATATTTTTCATGAAACACTGAGATCTATCAGCACTAAAAGTCTAAAATAATGAGGGAGAAAGACTTTTAATAACACATCAGGTCTGCATTACTTCCGTGTCAAAAAGAAAGGTTTCTTCTGTCGTGATGGCTCATTTATTCTGCCCAAGAATGAGAAGCAAAGATGAAACTGATGAACTTTTACTGCCCATTTGTCTTTAGCAGACAATTAAGACTGAGGAGATCAAAATGGATTATCATGCCATGCAGACAACCAGCCTAGCAGTCATACATCTCCAAGGCCGCAGATTTGTAACTCGCTTTCATCCCTCCCCTTTCTTCTTACGCTTTTTCCCTCTCTAAAGGCAGCGAAAGCTTTGTGGCTCAAGGGAAGCCAAAAGCCTGACCATCATTAGTCAGTCACAGATGCCGATCTAACATGCTTTCTCTGTTTCTAAAGGATCGAGCCACAATAATTTGTGACAGTCCCCCACAGTAGCATAAAGACCTTTAGGAATAAAATTTCACTCATAGCACTAGCAGCATCAACAGACGTCTCTGATCCACAGCAAAGACTACACTACATCTAAAATTTATTTTACCCACAAACAAGCAGAAAAATTCATATTTTGCAGTCATCTTTTCATGTGATACTTTAAAAAAAACATTTCTTTCTTTTGGCAGTTACATGACCATGTCTCAATGTAAAGTTTACTTCTATCAGACAAACCAACAAACAGGCTTCTCTTGCCTGACAAGAAGGCCACCATTTTCCAATTAGACGCAAAACCACAGCAAACATTTGTACAAAGAAGGACAAGTTATGAATGCCAAATGCGCTGCGCACCTTTATTAAGGTGTTCCGATATTGCTCTGTAGTAATTAATTCAGAAATCCTTAAATAGAAGTGCATTATATAAGCATTAAAAAACTAAAATGAGATTTGTTTATTAATAAAGATTTGAATGTACCCTGGATGATTTACAGAATGGCAAATACAACAGAAGCTTCATATGACATCATGAGGTCAAACAAGCTCAAGTTTAAAACCACTGTCAAAAGCCACCAATGAAAAGTCATTCTCCTGCATCCATGATTAGGCTATTTTACCATCGATGCCAAGCTCCAATGCACACATCATGCATACCTGCTCTTTTATATGTCAATATGAAGACCTTTTTTTTTAAGTTCTAGGTATAAAACAGATGCTGTATGAAATACAATTGTTGCAATATATTTCCTAATTATATTAGCAACAATTGAAGTATTCATATTAAATGTTTATTGAAGATATACAGTGGATTCCAGTTAATTGGGTAATACATGGAACAGTATATTTTGGCCCAATTAGCTGAAGTTTCATGGAAATAGCTAAAAAAAAAAGGACTCCTGTCCCAATCAAGCAGTATAATGTCCCAAATAAATGGAGAGCATCCCAGCTATTTTCTCAAGTAGTTTTTGTTCCTTAAGAGTTGTCCTGAATAAACAGCTACCTGAATTAACTGTTGGCTCAATGAACTGGAACCTACTAAATATCACACAAGAGGATTATGAGCAGATAAATGTAGATTACCTCTTTTTCTATTTTGTTTGCATTTTTACACATACCACCTGTAAAATACATATTTTTCTTTTGTATACATCCTGTCTTCTGCACTGTCTGAACAAACTTCTGTAATTTGGGTGGATGAGTGAATTGTATACCCTCTCTAAAATGACAGATCAGTGCAAGACATTTTACCTTGATTCAGGTTGTCTGTGTTCATCACGCCATCCTTAAAATTTTATTTTATTTGTTGATACAGCGTGGAACAGCACTTCAGACCCAATGAGCTCCACTGCCCAGCAACATACCGGTTTAATCCTAGCCTAATATCAGGACAATTTACAATAGCCAATTAACCTAAAAACCAATGTGTCTTTGGACTGTGGGAGGAAACACACATGGTTACAGGGAGAATGTAGAAACTCCTTATAGATGGTGGCTGAACTGATGTCCAATGCCCTGAGTTGCAACAGCATCATGGAAACAACTACAACAGATAGATATATTAGGTAGGTACCCAAAGGAAATTAGTGTTACTGTAGCATTAAACTGCACAGATATACAAATATTAGAGAAGTAAGAAAGAATGAAAAATAAGCTATCTCAAACAGTCTAACAGGAAGGGATTATCACATCCCTGGCTATAGGTTAACTCATAAATAGAGCCTAATAGCTAAGGGTAAGAATGACCTCATATAGTGCACTTTGGAGCAGTGCAGTTAACTTAGTCTATTACTAAAAGTCCTCCTCTGTCCAGCCTAGGTGCCATGCAGAGGGTGAGAAACATTGTCCAGAATAGCCAGGATTTTCCGTAGGGTCCTTTGTTCTACCACAGCCTCCAGTGTGTCCAGTTTGACTCCCATAACAGAGCAAGCCTTTCTAATCGGTTTATTGAGCCTGTTGGCATCACCCATATTGATGCCACTGCCCCAGCACACCACCACATAAAGGATTGTACGGACAACAACAGACTGGTAGAACATGTGAAGGAGAGGCCCGAATACTCCAAAGGACCTTCAGTCTCCTCAGGAAATAGAGGAAGTAGAATACACAACACACAGTTTATATTTGGATACCGTACATCTGGTTAAGTTAATGTTACAAATGATTCAAGTTTTCATTGTAAAGCAGAGACTCAAGAACTTGCATTGATCATTTTATAGTAAAAGAAAATTAAGATAGTTTATCATCTGTAAGATTTTTATACTGTATTTAAATAACATTCTTTTGGAATGAAAAATCTGAGCAAAAGTAAATTTGGTATGGATAATTTTTATAAGTAGATTTTGTATGGCGGCACAATATTGTAGCAGTTAGAGTAATGCCTTACAGCACCAGAGATCAGGGTTCAATTCCCACCGCTGTTGGTAAGGAGTTCATCCCACAACTGCATGAGTTTCCACTGAGTGCCGGTTTCTACCCATATTCTAACAACACACGAGTTAGAGTTAGTAAGCTGTGGACAGGGTCTGTTGGCGCTGGAAGCATGATGAAGGCTGCCCCTAGAACACTTTCCAACAGTGGAAATGACGCATTTCAACTTGACTTTCAAAGTACATGTGACAAATAAAGCTAAACTTTGTTATTCTAATAACTGTTTCATTGCTCATAAATTCTCACTCCCCAATAATTAAGTGGGAAATACATTACTTAATACAAAGAACCATACAGATTACAAAATCCAACTTAGAAGTGTGGTGCAGTTAAAGCAGAAAGCAACAAATACCGGACTGAGCGTGTTATATTTGAATTCACGCAGCATAAGGAATAAAATGGATGACCTTGAAATTCAGCTACAGATTGGCAAATATGACACTGTGGCCATCTCTGAAACTTGGGCAAAGGATGGCTGCCAGTGGGAGCTGAATGTCCAAGGATATACGGTTCATCAGAAAGATAGGTTAGTAGGCAGAGGGGATGTTGTGGCTCCATGTATAAGAAATAATATTTAATCATTAGCAAGGGATGACATAGGCTATAGGTTGAACTAAGAAATGGCAAGGGTAAAAGGACCCTAATGGCAGTTGTATACAGGCCTCCAAACAGCAGCTGGGTTGTGGATTACAAATTACAACTGGAGATAGAAAAGGCGTGTCAGAAAAGCAATGTCATGATAATCATTGGGGATTTTAACATGAAAATGGATTGGGAAAACCAGGTCAATATTGGACCTCAAGTGAGAGAACTTATGGAATGTCTAAGGGATTTTTTTTAGAACAACTTGTTGTTGAGCCGACGAGAGGATCGGCTGGGGGTTAACCTCATGATAGACTGGCGTCCTATATGGGGGGGTGGGAGAAATGAGTCTCGTACTCTCAGTTGCTTCACACCACACAAACTGGCATAAGCACTGGCCTGATGAGCCTATAAGGCTCAGGAAAGACTTTAACTTTTAACAGCAGAGCAGCATTGGAGTTTCTACGAAAAATGAGAAAAGTGCAAGACAGATATATTCCAAATAAGAAGAAATTTTCAAAAGGGAAGGACACTACTGTGACTGACAAGTGAAGTCAGAGCCAAAGGAAAAGCAAAAGAGAGGGCATACAAGGAGCCAAAGCTAGTGGGAAAATAGAGTATTAGGAAGCTTTTAAAGAAACTTGCAAAAGGTCATTAGGAAGGAAAAGATGAATTATGAAAGGAAGCTAACAACGAATATCAAAGATGATACTGAAAGGTTTTTTAAGAGAGTCATTCGAGGGTCTCTCTCACACGCATGTACACACACACACACACACACACACACGATGACAGTTCCTTTCAGTCAGTTAGTGGGGTTTGATATGTATGTCCTGGAGTGGCTGTACAGGCCGATCCTTGACAGGCACTGCTTGTCACACACTTGTCAGGTGAGGTCTGGAGGGACAGCAGGGACAGAAGCTCTGTTGTGGTGTTTCCTGTGCCTTTCCTCTTTTACCTCTACAAGCAGCCTTTTCTGATGGCATCCCTCCACCATGAGCGATCTTGAGCCGATCCTCCCATGCTGATGGGGCAATGTCAGCTTTCTTAAGGCTCCTGTGCAGAACATCTTTGTACCATTGTAGCTGGCCTCCTCGTTTTCGGGTACCACTGGACAGTTTGCCGTACAAGATGTCCTTGGGCAGTCTTCTGTCAGGCATTCTGACAACATGTCCTGCCCAGCGCAGTTGGGCTGACATCACCAAGGTTGAAACTGATGGCATTCCGGCTCGAGAGAGGACCTCGGTATTGGAGACCTTGTCTCTCCAGGTGATCTTCGTCACATATAGGATCAATACAAAATGATGCTGGAGATATTGTAATGAGACATGCAGAGATGGAGGAGGAACTGAAGGCATATTTTGCATCAGTTCTCACAGTGGAAGATGTCTGCAGTATACCAGACATTCAAGAGTGTCAGGGAAGTGTTGTTTGTGCAGTGAAAATTACGACTGACAAGGACCTGATGGAATGCACCCTCGGGTTCTGAAGGAAGTAGCTGGAGAGATTGTGGAGGCATTAATGATGATCTTTCAAGAATCGATAGATTCTGGCATTGTACCAGATGACTGGAAAATTACAAATGTTACTCCACTATTTAAGAAGAGTGGGAGGCAGCGGAAAGGAAACTATAGATCTGTTAGCCTGACATCAGTGGTTGGGAAGTTGTTGGAATCAATTGTTAAGGATGAGATTACGGAGTACCTGGAGGCACGTGACAAGATAGGCCAAAGCCAGCATGGTTTCCTGAAAGGAAAATCCTGCCTGACAAACCTACAATTCTTTTAGGAAATTACAAGTAGGTTAGACAAAGGAGATGAAGTAGATATTGTGTACTTGGATTTTCAGAAGGCCTTTGACAAGGTACCGCACATGAGGCTACTTAGCAAGATAAGTTAAAAAGTTAAAGTCTGTCCCGAGCCTTATAGGCTCATCAGGCCGGTGCTTAAGCCGGTTTCCAAGGCGTGAAGCAACTGAGAGTACGAGACTCTTCCCCCACCCCCCCCCCCCCAATAGGACGCCAGTCTATCGCGAGGTTAACCCCCAGCATTCTGCCAGTTTTCAACTGGGTGGACTGGAGTAGTGTGTGGTTAAGTGCCTTGCTCAAGGACACAACATGCTTCCTTGGCTGGGGTTCAAACTCATGAGCAAGATAAGAGCCCATGGAATTACAGGTTAAGCATGGGTGGAGCATTGGCTGGTCGGCAGAAAACAGAGAGTGGGAATAAAGGGATCCTATTCTGGCTGGCTAACGGTTACCGGTGAAGTTCCACAGGGGTCGGTGTTGGGAGCGCTGCTTTTTACGATGTAAGTCAATGATTTCGACCACAATATTAATGGATGTGTGGTTAAATTTGCCAATGATACAAAGTTAGCTGGAGGAATGGGTAGTGTTTTGGAAACAGGGAGCCTGTAGAGAGACTTAGATAGTTAAGGGGAATGGAGAAAGAAGCAGCAAATGAAATACAATGTTGGTAAGTGTATGGTCATGCACTTTGGTAGAAGAAATAAATGAGCAGGCTGTTATTTAGGTGGGGAGAGAATTCAGAATGCAGAGATGCAAAGGGACTTGGGCGTCCTTGTGCAGGATACCCTAAAGGTTTACCTCCCGGTTGAGTCAGTTGTGAAGGCAGCAAATGCAATGTTGCCATTCATTTCTAGGGGTATAGAAGATAAGAGCAGGGATGTGATGTTGAGGCTCTATAAGGCACTCGTGAGACCACACTTGGGAGTATTGTGTGCAGTTTGGGGCTCCTTATTTTAGAAAGCATATACTGACATTGGAGAGGGTTCAGAGAAGATTCAGAAAAATGATTCCAGGAATGAAAGGGTTACCATATAAGAAACATCCGGCAGCTCTTGGGCTGGATTCCCTGGAGTTCAGGAGAATGAGGGGGCATCTCATAGAAACATTCTGAATGTTAAAAGGCCTGAACAGATTAGATATGGCAAAGTTATTTCCCATGGTAGGAGATCCTAGGACAAGAGGGCACAATTTCAAGATTGAAGGACGTCTATTTAGAACTTGTATTCAGAGAAATTACTTTCATCAGAGGGTGGTAAATCTGTGGAATATGTTGCCACGAGCGGCTGTGGAGGCCAGGTCATTGGGTGTATTTAAGGCAGAGATAGATAGGTTCTTGATTAGCCAGGGCATCAAAGGGTATGGGGTAAAGGCAGGGGAGTGGTGATGACTGGAAAAATTGGATCAGACTGAATGGCAGAGCAGACTCGATGGGCCAAATGGCCTACTTCTCCTCCTGTATCTTATGGTCTTGTGATCTAACTGTGAGATTAAATATATTATCTTCATCTGAAAATGACTGGTTATGTTATGTAGAATATCTGAGATATGTCTAATATTCAATGTAATGCAGTGGAGCCACGCAGTTTCACCAAAATGTCTCCTTTCAGTCCCTTTCTAGTCTCACCTATGAAGGATAGTTATTTCAATGAAGCAGCACTCCCGAGCTGCACTCTGAATTGCCAGTAAGAGGCAGCAGGATTAGTGGCAACAAATTTCACCAATCGGGCTCTCTTCATTTATCCTTAAGGCTGTCATAGCCAGGCGTCTCAAATAGACTCTGGCAACCAAGCCTAGCTCCTGGCCTTCCTGTGAAGCTCAGCGACTAAGCCAAGCATAACCGTTTCTAGAGACAGGAGAAGGGGCAAGGGCAGGTTACTAGCATCTTAAAAGCAGCCACATCGGATTGATGGTGCTCGTCAACCATGGTCAGCAGCTCATTTAGAAGGAAAACTCTGATCACAAACCTCTGATGCCTTGCAGCTATGCCCACTCACGGGGAAGACTTGGGGAGTTAACCCTGAGAGAAAAAAAATATGGACCTGGAGTCCCTAAGGCAGTTACATTGAGTTCAATGCTGATTGGCAGCTCCTATGATGCTACCAAATTATGTCAGCCTTGGTCATTCCTTTGGATTCATCAGCTGTGTGGAGAGGAGGAACCTTCTACAAGGGCAACAGCTTGCTCTCCATATCATACTGCCTTGACTTGCGTACTGGCTTACACGTACGTAGACATTAGGATGCAACATCCATCACTGACCACAACCAACAGAGGCCTTCAATTTATCAAAATATTTCAAGATCCCTAACACACAGTATGCGAAACAAGACTGAGGACTGAACTTCAGTCAGAGGTGGTTTTAAGGGGAACTGAAAGGTTGTCAGGAGTGGGGTGATCAGTTAGAAGTTCAAAAAGGAAGTCAAAATTCAAAGTTCAAAACATTATCAAAGTATGTATACGTTATACAACCTTGCAATTTGTCTCCTAACAGGCAACCACAAAACAAAGAAATCCAAGACCGTCAAACACACAAAATGCAGAGAGGAAAAAACAAGTATTGCAAACAATAAACATAAGCATATAGTGTTGGAGACACATAGTTCAGCATAGAGTCAAGTAAACGACACGTAGCAGCCAGCCAATCCAGCCCATCCCCTGCCTCAGGCCCCGACACCCTGAGACTTTCAATCTTGCCCAGCGCCTAAATCAGCATCCAAACATCAGGTTCAGTC